>NC_089587.1:188922331-189239362 GCF_019320115.1 Miscanthus floridulus | reverse complement strand
CTTCTTCTGAAGGATGTCCTCTTTCGTTCTTGAGGCCACCTGCATTGCCGTTTCGTGGGTGTTTGTGAATATTCTTCTATTTCTCTCTTTCCAAATGTTCCAGACGGTGTATATTACCAAGCCGTTGAAGCGCTTTCTGTCGTCCTTGGATATCTTGGATTGGACCTCTTCCCACCACGAGATGAAATGGGTTGGATCTTCGGCCGGGAGGATTATGCTCGCATTGAAGTGTTCCCAATGTAGAGTGAGATTCCATACTGCTCTGGTGAATGGACAAAGCAAGGCTAAGTGGAGGCACGTTTCCAACGGGCCGTTGCATAGGGCGCATCGGTCTTGGTGTGGCCAACCTCTCTTTTGTAGATTATCCGCAGTGAGGATTTTCTCTCGCGCCATGGTCCAGGCGAATACTTTGCACTTGTTTTCAGTGAATGCTTTCCATATGAGATCAGTCTGAAATGCTCTGTAGGAACCGCATAATTGTATTCTGTAGGCCGATCGGGTGGAATAGGCTCCGTTGGCTGTCCATTTCCAGGTAATGGTGTCTGGAGTGCCCGGCGTTAGGTGGATATCTTGCAACCTGATCCATAACGAGATGAATTCCTCCACCTGCGATGCTGTAGTGATCTTGCCCCTCAGAGCGGCGATCCAGCCATTGTTACGGAGCTCAAGATGGACTGACCTATTTTTACATCTCACTAATTCGAATAAACTGGGCGCAAGATGCTTTGGAGCCTCATTGTCCAGCCAGTTGTCATGCCAGAAGCGAGCTTTTTGCCCATCACCAATTGTGACTCTCGTAGATGCATTGAAAAGTGCCCGGTCTAGATCGTTGCAGGGAAGCTCCATTCCAGCCCAAGGTTTAGAAGTGTCCACCCAATCCTGCCACAGCCATCTTAAGCGCAATGCCCTGCTGAACTTGTTAAGGTCAGGTATTCCAAGCCCCCCGAGGTCCTTTGGCCTAGTTACTGTCGGCCAATTAACCAGGCAGTGGCCCCCATTGGTGTTTTCCTCTCCTTTCCAGAGAAAGGACCTTCTAATTTTATCGATGCTTTTTCTAGCCCAAGCCGCCAAAGGGAATACCGTTAGATGATAAGTTGGCATTGCTGAGAGAACGGATGAAACTAGGGCGAGGCGACCGGCTCTGTTTAGCCATTTTCCTTTCCATCCAGGCAATCTTTGCCCGATCCGCTCGATGAGCGGCTGGACGTGTACCTTCCGTAACGAACGCGTGTGGAGCTACAGGCCAAGGTAACGGCAAGGGAAAGAGCCCCTGATCCCTGCAAAGGAGGTTAGTACATGGTCTAGATCTATCTCGTCGCATCTGATCGGGTGAACGGAGCTCTTTTCCAAATTTATGTGGAGGCCCGATATATTCCCAAAAGCCTGGAGAATCACCTTGATCGCATCTATGTCTTCCTTTCGAGGGTTTATAAAAATAGCCGCGTCATCTGCGTATAGGGAGGTTCTCCATCTGGCCGTGGATGAGGGGACCGGGGAGAGGGCGCCCATCTGAGTAGCGAATTCAAGAATACGCTGGAGCGGATCCATGGCGAGGATGAAAAGCATTGGCGATAAAGGGTCGCCCTGGCGAACCCCCCTAGCGTGGTGGAAGCTCGGTCCTAGCAGGCCGTTGAGCATTACCCTCGACGTGGCTGTGCGGAAAAGGATGGATACCCATTCACACCATCGTGGGCCGAAGCCAAGGGCGCGTAGGACCTCCAGCAGGTAGCTCCAGTTCACCGTGTCAAAAGCCTTATGGATATCGAGCTTCATGAAAAGTGTGGGAATCTTTTCCTTGTGCATTTGTCTCACCATTGACTGTACATATAGGAAGTTGTCATGAATACTTCTTTTCTTGATGAACGCACTTTGGCAGTTGGAGACTAAGGAGTTGAGGTGGGGGGCGAGTCTGTTGGCCAGGAGTTTTGCAAAAATTTTTGCAAAGCTATGCATGAGGCTAATTGGCCTGTAGTCTGTGATTCTCAAGGCGCCATTCTTTTTTGGAAGCAAGACGATGTTTGCCGAATTCATTAACTCAAAGCCTTGGGAGTGTAGTTGGAAGAGATTGTTGATCGCAGCCAACAAGTCGTCTTTGATTATCTCCCAGCATGCCTTGAAGAAGGCCCCCGTGAAGCCATCAGGCCCTGGGGCTTTCTCGGATGGCATCTCGAGGACAGTACGCCGGACTTCGTCCTGAGTGAATGGTAGCTCTAGCTGCTGTAGGTTTCTTGGAGTATAGCCCAGCGCCTGCCAATTTAAGGACAAGGTCCTTGCTGTAGAGGTGCCCAAGTGCTCGCTGAAATAATCCCCGACCATTTTTTCTTTTTCATCCTGGGAGAAGACTAACCCACCCTCTTTTTGTAGACAGTGAATGTAATTTTTTCTCCGGCGTGCATTGGCTTTCATGTGAAATAGTTTTGTGTTGGCGTCACCACTGCGGATATAGGTAAGCCTGGACCTCTGCCTCATCCGTGCCTTCTCAATTACAGCCAGGCCGGTGCTGCGGGCTTTTAAGCGTTTCCTAAGTTCGTCCTCCTGATCTGAGAGTGGCCTGATTTCTTGTGCCATTTCTAGCTGAAGGATAACCTCTTTGGTGATGGCTAGCTGGAGTTTTGTGTTTCCTATTTTCTCTTTCCGCCATTTCTTCAGTCCCTTTGCAAGTCTAGCCATTTTGATGTGTAAACGTTTGATGGGTAGCATGGTGTTGAGTGGTTTCCCCCATTCAGTTTGCACCACTTCGTGGAAGCCTTCCATCTTGGTCCAGAAATTTTCGAACCGGAAGAAATTGTTGTTGAAATGATCAAGTGCGCCGTGGAGTAGCAGTGGTGTGTGGTCTGACATGAGAGATGGGAGGGAGTGGAGAAAGCACGATGGGAAGAGCAGCTCCCAATCTGGAGTGCAAAGAAGTCTGTCAATCCTAGTCATTGTGGGGTTGGTTTGCTCATTGGTCCAGGTGAAACGGCGGCCGTTTAGCTTAATCTCTTTGAGCCCCAAATCATCAATTGTCGCCTTGAAGGAGCCCATGAGGCGGCGGTTGAGATTTGTGTTATTCTTATCTTCCGCCTGGTAGATCAAATTAAAATCTCCAAGGATAAGCCACCGCTGATGACTGGGCGCGGGGATGTTTTTGACAAAAGTGATTACACCAAAGCAAGGCAACAAAGTAATATGGACAAAAGAAAAACCTCAGTGGTCTCTCAAACGCCATGTTGCAGCACAGCACACAAAAAATGGGCATGTATGAGGTGCAAGAATTTTGAGTTTTTGCACAAGATATTGCTTGTAAGACTAGAGATGCATCAAATACAGGACAACCTAAACTGTCTGGCTATCCAATGCAAGACAATAAGGATTCGGTTCATAACCCCCCCCCCCCCCCTCAAAAAAAAAAGAAAAGAAAAAGAACCCCACGCACAAAGTAAAGGTTTATCAACGTTATTTTACTACCTGGGACACTATAGCTTAATGATGGCTGGAGAACTTAGAAAGTAATTGAAATTGTTAAAACAAATACACCTCCGTTCCAAATTGTAAGCCGTTCTGCCTTTTCTAGATAGATACTCCTTCCATCCCAAATTATAAGTCATTCCAACTTTCTTGAAGAGTCCAAGCATCTCAAGTTTGACCAAAATTATATAGATAATTACAAAGATTTATGACATCAAATAGGTATAATATGAAAATATAATTAATGAAGAATCTAATGATACTTATTTGGTATCATAAATGTTATTATTTTATTATATAAATTTGGTCAAACTTGAGATTCTTTAACTCTCTAAAAAACTTGGAATGACTTATAATTTGGGACGGAGGCAGTAGCTTTTACTCGTCCCTCTTTGGAAAGTTCTTTCGGAAAATCGGGGATCGAGACCCCATTGCCATGTATAATCCTAGCTCTCTTCTATAAAGTGCACTCTGTAATCATCCTTTGGATGATTGATAAAGACAGCTGCAATACACATCGGTTTTCACGTGTCACATCTCATTGGATCAGTCAAATTACATCCATCTAGTTTGAACCCAAATCAAAGAAAACTGGATTTTACCAAATACTCCGTATGCACTATACCCTTTCATGTCACTTGCACCAGAAAAATCCAAACAGTTGCCCAAACATGAGATATATGCATTTATTTTCTCAATGCAACGAAATTTATGTACTTGGGACATAGGATCAAAAGGATATGAAATTGATTGTATTACAAATCATAAAAAAATAAAATTTGTAATCGTATTCATCTCTTCAGTGGGATTGCCAAAACCCTTTCAGAAACATACCTAGAAGTTTTGAGATTCTCTACAAAGATACATGCAGAATAATTGATCTTACATAAGGAAGCAAAATTTTAAGATCAAACTCAACTCCACCGGATGGTATGAAATTTTTCAAACATGTCACTATTCATGTAGTCTTTATCAACTTTATATCTTTCAAATGAAGCTGAGTTTTACCTTAAAATTTTGCAACCTTGTGTAAGATCAGTTATTGTACACGTCGACTTTTTTTAGAGTTTTCCAAAACATAGATATGCCATTGAGAGAGTTTCCGAACAAATCCATATTTACGGTGCACCAAGGAACATCAACATACTTGTCTATCATAAGAGCATCTCCAAGAGTCTTTCTTAAACTCAATCTCTAAATCATCATTTAGAGAGTCATTCGAATAAAAATCGCTCTTTATATCTTTTGTTATCCAACAACTTTTCTATAGGTTGTGAACGCTCTAGAGAGCCAATCTCACTCTGCCATCTTTGGCTATCGAGAAGTCCGGAATAGAAAATGATAATATTTAGAATAATTAAAGAATTAAAGAATCTGTTGAAACTTAATTTTTTCACCAAAATTTTGATTCCTATCAACAAGGATATAGAGAGGTTCTTAGAGTTGCTCTAACAATGCAAGTGGGCACTAGAAAAATGTGTAACAGGCCAGAACAACACCAAAACCTTTACAGAGAAAAGTGACAGAACAATCCCAAAACCACATCACTCTCGGAGAAACAGGCCAGAACAATCCCAAAACCACATCACTCTCGGAGAAACAGGCCGAAACCATCCCAAACCTCGGAGAAACAGCCCAGAACAACCCCAAACGGCCAAATCCATATTAGTCAGTCTCACGGAGAAACACAAACAGGCCAGATCAACATCAAACTCACCTACTCTCGTAAAAACAGGACACAATAACATCCCACATCTAACCCACATTACTCGCAACAGCAACAAGTGAGGCAAGAGACACGCATGTACCTTACCTTGCTCACAACCACCGAACGGACGAAGACCAGAAAACTGAACCACTGCGCCGCCTCTCCCACGCTTCCGCCGAAGGTGAAGCGGACCGAAAACCCCAGACTAGTCGCAGCCAAAGCAACAAAGCGCGTCAGAATTCTCGGAAACGGGCCCGAAAAACCCCACCGTGAAAACCCCATTCCGCAGTCCGCACCACAAACAACACGCAACAAAATGCAAACGCACGTACCAACTGCACGAACGCGCAACAAAATGCAAACGCACGCACCCACTGCACGAACGCGTACCTTCCTAAGTGAGCCGCCGGAGGCGACGAAACCGAGGCAGGCAGGGACGATCGGCGTTCCTCCAGCGGTGTGATCACGCCGCCGCCGGCGCGCCTCCTGCGCGAGCCGCCCGAAACGGACGGCTCCCGCTCACTCCCCGCGACGGACGACGCCAGCCGGCGCGCGATCGCCGCCACCGGGCTAGGGTTTGGAGGCCAAGCGATTCCGAAGAGGAAGAGGCGTCGTTGAGGCGAGAGAGGGCTTTTGGCACGAGGCGTGGCGTTGGCGTGGGAGACCTTTGCCTTCCGAAACAGGGGAGAAAAAGGAAGGGGTTGGCTGTACGACTGGCCAGATGGCAAAAGCGAGCCCAGGCGACGAGGAACAGAGCAAGGGGCCAAATTGCCAAAACAAGCAACACGGTGTTATGATCCCCCCCCCGGTTGCCGGTACGCTCGGCAGCCTCGGCTGTTTATCTTCCCTCGGCCGGTCGGCCCTGCCCCTGCGTGTGGCAGAGGGTTTTGCGAACAGGTCCCCAAAATTATTGCGTTTTTTTTGTTTTCGAAAAACGTGCATGCATGATGTATTGGAGTCCTATGATCATAATCGGAAAATTTAGAGCATCTTTGACAGGGCTTCTGCAGGGGCTTTAGCTTCGGCTCATACAGGAGCTATGCCAAACAGCTGTTTTGGAAAGGGCTCTGCATGGGGAGCCGGTCAAGAGCCAGAGCCATTTTTTACCTACGCAGGAGAAGCCTAAAAAACGAGCTTCGCGCGGCTCCTTGCTGTGGGTTCACGTCGTCTAGTGCGAAGGAGCCGTTTTGGCAAACGTTTTTCAGAACGGCTTCTGCTCCTTCAGAGGAGCCGGAGCCATTTTTAGAGGAGCAGCCCTGCCAAACATGCCCTTAGTACTCCGTCTCCATACGATGCAAATTTCTTCTCACAATCAAACAAGTGGTAAAAGAATATATGATGCCTAATTATACCGTCCAAGGTTTCATTTTTTCCAACGTGCCCCTAGATAAAAAAAAAGACAACCGCATTTTGTTTTCCTTTCTTTTCTCCTCGTCTTGTACCAAAAAATAGCGATCGCAAAAGAAAAATTATTTTGCTTCCTCTTTAGATCTAGGCACGGGGATTAAGAGCCGCAAAAAAAGTGGTGTGGATAGGAAATGAGGAGAGATAGAGATTAAGATGTGTTGGGAGAAAAGAAAGATGCATTGAAAAGTGTGAATGATATTATTATGGGAGAGAAGTCTATCTAGCAACCGATTTTTTGGACCGTCGATCTCCTCGTCCAACGGCTCACGCTCTTCTTTCTCCTCTCAATGCCCACTGTTTTTTTGTTTCTTGCTGGACGAGGAGCCCTACCTTGTCGGGCCGCCGGATCCACCATAGCCAGAACGGGGTGGGGGCGCATGGAGGTGATGGGGCATGGGCATGGGAAGGAGGTCGCCGGAGTTGGGGAAGGATGGGTTGGGGCGGACTCGGGCGTGGGCGTCGATCACCAGAGCTAGGGAGAGAAGGGTTTGGTTCGTGAGGATGTTGTCTAGTACCTCTGTTGAAATTGTCAAACCTTGACGTGCTAAACCGCAAAAATGAGGTCTGAGTGCAATGACTAGCAACATACTCGTTTTGTCCAAAAATAAATGCACATCTCGCCTATCGAGAAGTCAAGCTTCTCTAAATTTGACCAAATATACATACAAAAATATTAAATCTACGATGCGTACTAAGGTCAATTTCAGTGGGAGTTTCGTGTGGGTTTCATTTGCATTAAATAGGTTGCCACATATGCGTTTTTTATGACTTGTCAATGTACTTTCGTCCTAGAAAGAAGACAATTTTAGCACAGTGTCATATTTTAGTACCTTAAGTTTGACCAATTATAGATAAAAAAATACCGATGCTTATAATATCAAATAAATACCATTAGATTAATTATGAAATATATTTTCATAATAAATTAATTTAAAGTCATAAATATGAATATTATTCACTAGAAACTTGATCAAACATGAATAACTTTTCATGGTACGTAACCCATAGTTGCATTCTTTTCAGGACGGAGGTAATATTTAAGAAGAGAGAGAAGAAATGAGTTTCTCTTGGCACGATTACTAACTCTTTATGAGACATGAAATTAAATGCATATGAAAGTCTAGAATGAA
This sequence comes from Miscanthus floridulus, assembly GCF_019320115.1. Taxonomy (NCBI): domain Eukaryota; kingdom Viridiplantae; phylum Streptophyta; class Magnoliopsida; order Poales; family Poaceae; genus Miscanthus; species Miscanthus floridulus. The sequence goes on along the minus strand of NC_089587.1, from coordinate 189,231,670 downwards.
ATTTTGCATTGTGTTTCATCCTAATTTCATTCCATTGTATATGACATGGCAGTCTTGGAAATAATACCTTTAAACTATCCATTGACACTGATCTAAGTATCATTAGATTGGCTATGGAATATATTTTCATAATAAACTTATTTGAAGATACAAATATTAATATTATTTTCTCTATATTTAGTCAAACCTTAAAAAATTTAACTAATCATAAGCGAGATGTGTATTCCCTCCATCCCTAAATATCTATCGTTTTTGTTTTTCGAGAAACAACGTTGACTAAATATATATTAAAAATATTAATATTTATGATACATAATTAATATCATTAGATAGATATTTGAATCTAGTTTTTTAATAAATCTTGCTAGAGGAGGAGCCCTACCTCGTCGGTCCATCGGATCCGCCATAGCCAGAACGGGGTGGGGCGCATGGAGGTGATGGGGCGCGGGCACGGGAAGGAGGTCGCCGAAGTTGGGAAAGAAGGGGTTGGGGCGGGCTCGGGCGTGGGCGTCGGTCACTGGAGCTAGGGAGAGAAGGGTTTGGTTCGTGAGGATGTTGTCTAGTATCTCTGTAGAAATTATCAAACCTTAACGTGCTAAACTACAAAAATGAGGTCTGAGTGCAATGACTAGCAACATACTCGTTTTGTCCTAAAATAAATGCACATCTCGTCTATCGAGAAGTCAAGCTTTTCTAAATTTGACCAAATATACATACAAAAATATTAAATCTACGATGCGTACTAAGGCCAATCTCAGTGGGAGTTTCATGTGGGTTTTATTTGCATTAAATAGGTTGCCACATATGCATTTTTGATGACTTGTCAGTGTACTTCTGTCCCAGTAAAGAGAGAAGGAATGCGGTGATATTTTGCCGAGGTATCGGAGAGTCACCATTTTCCACTAGTCCTCGTTGGAGCACCCGCGCAAGGGTGTAGCTCCCCCTTGATCCATGCAAGGATCAAGTGCTCTCTATGGATTGATTCCTCGATACTCTGTTATGGTGAATCACCCATAATCGCTCACAACTTGAGTTGGGTCATCCACAAGCTCCACCGGATGATCACCAAACTCACAATCGCCACCAAGCCATCTAGGTGATGGCAATCACCAAGAGTAACAAGTAAGAACTCTTACTTGACCACCACAAGCCTAATGAGAAGGGTGGATACACACTTGCTACTCTCTTTTCACTAATGAGGCCTCTCTCTTGGATTCTCAAATCTCAATCACCTCACTAGGACCTTTGAAAGCTCTAGTTTGGTTTTGATTAATTGATGAAACCCTAAGTGCTAACCTAGTTTATCAAAGTGATTATGAGATAGGTAGCACTACTCCAAGTGATGAAGCAATGGCGAAGATCATGACGATGGTGATGGTATGGTGATGATCAAATGCTTGAACTTGAAAAAGAAGAAAGAGAAAAACAAAAGGCTCAAGGCAAAGGTATAAATAGTAGGAGCCATTTTGTTTTGGTGATCAAGACACTTAGCGAGTGTGATCACATTTAGGTTAGATAGCCGTACTATTAAGAGAGGTGAAACTCGTATTGAAATGTGGTTATCAAAGTGCCACTAGATGATCTAACTCATTGCATATGCATTTAGGATCTAGTGGAGTGCTAACACCCTTGAAATGCTTTGTGAAAATATGCTAACACATGTGCACAAGGTGATATACTTAGTGGTTGGTATATTTGAGCAAGGGTTAGAAACCTCACCGGCACCCTAGACAGAAAGACAAGGGTTCCCAGAGTGACCGAACGCTGGTGGTGTAGTGACCAGACGCTGAGTTTAGAGTCCGGTCAGTAGCAGCAGTGAGCACGTGTCTCGGTCTTGTGATCAGACGCCGATGCGAAGAGTGACCGAACGCTGGCAAGGTGCGTCTGATCAATGCTGATGTACGCTGATGTGTGGTGCGTAGTGGAGACATTGATTGACCGGACACTAGGTGAGACCAGTCGAGCATGACCGGACGCGTCCGGCTGTGAAAATTCACGTTTGAAATCTTACTGAAAACGACCGAATGCTGAGGTCCAGCGTCCGGTCACTTTCTAACTGACACGTTCGGTCATCACTTGACCGTTGAAATCAGGCAATCGGCGTTTGAAGCCGATGACACGTGGTGCACATCGCACGACCGGACGCTGAGGTCCAGCGTCCGGTCAATATGACTGGAGTGTCTAGTCAGCCCGTGTTCAGTGCAGTGAGGAGCCCAACGTCTCTATTTCGTGGAGGCTTCTATTTAAGCCCCATGGTCGGCTCAAGCTCACTCTCTTACACATTTTCATTGACATAGCAACATTGTGAGCTTAGCCAAAGCCCTCCCACTCATCTCCATCATTGATCCATCATCTTTGTGAGATTGGGAGAGAATCCAAGTGCATTGCTTGAGTGATTGCATCTAGGCACTTGGTATTCGTGTTGCGCTGCGGATTTTGCTTGTTACTCTTGGTGGTTGCCACCACCTAGATGGCTCGGTGTAGCAGCGGAGGATCGGAATGAGTTGGTGATTGTTCGTGGCCGTCTCTGGTGATTGTGAGGGGAGTTGTACCTTCCCCGGTGAAGTGTCGAATGGTAACTCTAGTAAATTGCTCGTGTCATTGAGTTACCTCACTTGTGGGTAGGTTCTTACGATGTCTAATCGTATGGACGAGGTTTGTAAAACACCTCTTAGCCGCCAAACCACCAAGTGTTAGTCGACACAACGGGGACTAGCGTGTTGGCAAGCACGTGAACCTTGGGAGAAAAATCGGTTGTCTCTTGCCATTTGATATTCTCCCGGTGATTGGTTTTATATACATCTTATGATTGATTCATTCCTCTACACAGCGGTATAACCATCCTACTCACTTATTTATATTCTTGCAAATTAGTTGTAGCAAGCGCTTTAGTGTAATTAGATTTGAGAGCTTGCTTTGCTATTTAAGTTTGGTTAGTGGAGCTCTTTAGAGTAGAAAGATTGAGAGCTCTTAGTGAGTAGTATCATAGCAAATTATGTGTCTAGCTATCATTGCAACTAGATTTGTTGGATAGGTGGCTTGCAACCCTTATAGAGCTAGAGCAAGTTTGCATTTCACTATTTGTCATACTAATCAAATTGCTCTAGTTGATTTATAGATTTTCAAATAGGCTATTCACCCCTCCTCTAGCCATATTAGGACCTTTCAAGTGGTATCAGAGCCGTGGTCACCGTTTGATTGAAGGCTTAACAACCTCGGTGTCAAATTATGGCTCAAGTTGTGTTCAATCATGTGGGGGACAAACCACCGTTCTTTGATGGCATATGCTATGATTATTGGAAAAGAAAGATAAGAATGTATCTTGGTTCAATCAATGATCAAGTGTAGGAAGTGACCGAGAATGACTATGCTATCATTGATCCTAATGATCCCACCAACCAAGATAAGATCAACAAGCAATGCAATACAATGGCTCTCAACACCATATATAATGCCATTGATTCTAAGGTGTTTGAGCAAATCAAAGATTGTGAAAGAGCAAATAAAGTGTGGAAAAGATTGGAAGAAACTTATGAGGGCACACCGGTGGTGAAGAGTGCCAAGTTGTATATCCTCAAGGATAAATTAACAAGCTTCAAGATGAATGAAGATGAGAGCATTCCGGAGATGTTCCATCGATTGCAAGTGATTATCAATGATTTGAAGGCATTGGGAGAGAAGATCAAGGATGATGATGTCTCTCATCGGTTCTTGATGTGCCTACCTCCAAGATTTGAGATGTTAAGATTGCTCATTATAAGAGGAGGATTGAAGGAGATTACCTCCAACCAAGTACTAAGTGATATCATGATCCAAGAGACATACCGTGTGGAAAAGGAGGGGGATGACAAGGATAATAAGGAAGAAGAAGACAAGAAGAAGAAGAGTATAGTATTCAAGGCTAGCTCATCATCATCCAAGAACAAGGGCAAGTCTAAGAAAGAATCAAGCGATGATGATGATCTTAGTGATATTGATGATGAAGCTATGGCCCTCTTTGTCCGTAAGATGGGAAAATTCATGAAGAAGAAGGGTTATGGTGCAAGAAAGAGAAGAGATCACACCAAGAGCAAAGAGTATGTGAGAAGATGCTACAATTGCAAGAGCCCCGATCATGTTGTAGCAAATTATTCCTACAATAGTAATAATGATGAAGATGAGAAGAAGAAGCACAAGAAAGATAAGAATGAGAAGAAGGAGAAGAAGGAGAAGAGAATGACCTTCTAAAAGAAGAAGAAGGGTGGAGGCTATGTAGTCACTTGGGATAGTGATGGTTCCTCAGATGGTGATAGCTCTAGTGATAATGACAAGAAATCTATCAAGAGAGCACTAGCAAGCATCGCCATCAACAAGAAGCTCTCCATCTTCGACACTCCATCGACATATCTCATGGCAAAGCCTACCAAGGTAAAATATGATGAGAGTGATGATAATGAATATGAAAGTGACTCTTATAGGAATGATAATAATGATGATGATGAGGATAAGGAGTACACCAAGGAGGAGCTCTTGGACATGTATGAGCACGTGCACGCTTGTAATGAGATGAAGAGAAAGGAGTGCAAAGAATTGCGCAAGAAAGTAAAATTTCTTGAGCAATCCTTTGATGAGCTCAATGCTACTCATGAGAGGCTAATGGAAGCCCATGAGAAGCTTGGTAAAGCTCACTCTAAGCTTGAAAAGGCTCACTCCTCTCTCATTGAGCAAGTCAAAATGGAGGAAGCTAAGAAGGAGCAAGTGATCATATCTTGTGATGTGGGACTAACATGTGATCTTATTGATGAATCTTTTTATAAGCCCATTATAGTTGCTCCCACTAACACTTCTTGTAGCACTACTACTTCTACTTCACCTTTGAGTGATGGTCTCACTTGTGATGCCTCATTAATGGTGGAAAATGAGACCCTTAAGAAGGAGGTGAATGAACTCACTCATGCCTTAGGCAATGCCTATGATGGAGATGCCCGCTTGCTAAAGTGCTTAGGTATCCAAAGGTTTTCTCTCAACAAAGAGAGATTAGGCTATACCCCCAAGAAAGGCAAGGCGGCCTTTGTCACTCCTAAAGCTAGCTTTGTAAAGGATAATGGTCGGTTTTACAATAGATGCAAGCAAGTTGGGCATATAGAGCAATATTGCAAGATTAACAAGAACAAGCTACCTAATGTATCCTTAATTAAATTTGATTCTTGTTATATGCTTTTTAAGGGTGCCAATGGTGTGAAGGCTAAGTTCATTGGTACACCAATTGTGGGCCCAAAGAAGAAGGTCATTTGGGTACCAAAGACCTTGGTAACTAACCTTCAAGGATCTAAGCAAGTTTGGGTACCTAAAAAGAATTGATCTTTTTTTGTAGGTTAATTATAAAGCCGGAGGAAGGCATTGGGTGCTTAATAGTGGGTGCACACAACACATGACCGGTGATCTAAGAATGTCCAATTCAATCAATGAAAATAAGTGCAATGGGATTGATAGTATCATATTTGGTGACAATGGCAAAGGCAAGGTCAAAGGGCTTGGTAAGATTGCAATATCCAATGATTTGAGCATCTCTAATGTGCTACTAGTAGAGAGCTTAAACTTCAACCTATTGTCGGTAGCTCAATTGTGTGATCTTGGTTTCAAGTGCATATTTGATGTGGATGATGTAGAGATCATAAGTGTAGATAGCTCTAACTTGATTTTCAAAGGTTTTAGATATGAGAATCTATATTTAGTTGATTTCAATGCTAGAGAAGCTCAATTGTCAACATGTTTGATCACTAAGTCTAGCATTAGTTGGTTATGGCATAAAAGGCTTGGTCATGTTGGAATGAAACAATTGAACAAGTTGATCAAGCATGATTTAGTTAGAGGCTTGAAAGATATCATATTTGAGAAGGATAAGCTATGTAGTGCATATCAAGCCGGAAAGCAAGTTGGTAACACACATCCTAAGAAGAGCATGATGAGCGCATCTAAGGCATTTGAGTTAATGCATATGGACTTGTTTGGACCAACCACATACACTAGTATTGGTGGAAACAAATATGGATTTGTGATTGTAGATTATTTCACTAGATACACATGGGTATTCTTTCTTGTTGACAAGAGTGATGTGTTTGCAACATTTAAATCATTTGTCAAGTGCATTCACAATGAGTTTGAAACAACATCAAGAAAGTTAGAAGTGACAATGGTAGTGAATTCAAGAATACTAGAATTGATGAGTTATGTGATGAATTTGGAATTAGACATTAATTCTTGGCCAAGTACACTCCTCAATCAAATGGCTTAGTTGAAAGGGAGAATAGAACTTTGATTGACATGGCAAGATTAATGTTGAGTGAGTACAATATGAGTCATTCATTTTGGGCCGAAACAATCAACACGGCTTGCTATTATAGCAACCGACTCTATTGTCACCCTATGATGGAGAAGACACCTTATGAGCTATTGAATGGGAGAAAGCCCAACATAGCATACTTTCGGGTCTTTGGTTGTAAATGCTACATATTAAAGAAAGGTACTAGATTGAGCAAGTTTGAAAAGAAATGTGATAAAGGTTTCTTGCTTGGTTACTCCACTACTAGCAAGGCTTATAGAGTTTGGAATTTGACTAGTGGTACTCTTGAGGAGGTTCATAATATGAAGTTTGATGAAACAAATGGTTCCTAAGAGGAAGATGAGAATCTAGATGATGTAAGAGGCACTCAATTGGTCAATGCAATGAAGAACATGGACATTGGTGATATAAGGCCTAGAGAGATGATTGATGTTGAGGATAACAAGAATCAAGTGCTCTCTAACTCAAATGTATAAGCTAGTGGTTTTCATGATCAAGTTCAAGCAAGAACTAGTGATGACAAAGTGCAAGATCAACAACAAGTGGCTAGTTCATCATCTCAACCAAGTGATCTATCAAATGCAAGCAATTAAGTGCAAGTTCTTCAACCAACCAATGTTGCAAGAGATCATTTATTGGACACTATCATTGGTGATATTTCAAGAGGTGTGCAAACTAGATCAAGATTGGTTTTATTTTGTGAGCATTTCTTATTTGTGTCATCCATTGAACCTAAAAAAATAGATGAAGCTTTGAAGAATGTTGATTGGGTCAATGCTATGCATGAAGAGCTAAACAACTTTACAAGAAACCAAGTATGAGAGTTAGTTGAGAGGCCTAAGGGTCATAATATGATTGGAACCAAGTGGGTCTTTCGGAACAAGCAAGATCAAGATAGGATAGCAATAAGAAACAAAGCAAGATTGGTGGCTCAAGGTTATATTCAAGTTAAAGGTCTTGACTTTAGAGAAACATATGCCCCGGTTGTAAGATTGGAAGCAATTAGGATCTTGCTAGCCTATGCTTGTGCCCACAACATCAAGTTGTACCAAATGGATGTGAAAAGTGCATTTCTAAATGGATACATCAATGGGCTTGTGTATGTTGAGCAATCTTCCGGTTTTGAGGATAAAAAGAAACCCAACCATGTGTATAAGTTGAGAAAGGCTTTATATGGATTAAAACAAGCACCTAGAGCATAGTATGAGAGATTGAGGGACTTTCTACTCTCTAAGGGATTTAAGATGGGAAAGGTTGACACCACTCTCTTTATCAAGAAGCTTAGAAATGACTTATTTGTGATGCAAATCTATGTTGATGATATCATTTTTGGGTCAACAAATCAAGAATTTTGTGAGGAGTTTGGTAAAATGATGGCTAATGAGTTTGAAATGTCTATGATTGGAGAGCTTAGCTACTTCCTTGGTCTTCAGATCAAGCAAATGAAGTATGGCATATTTGTGAGTCAAGGCAAGTATATCAAGGACATGCTCAAGAAGTTTGGAATGGATAATGCTAAAGCTATTAGCACACCAATGGGGACAAGTGGAAGCTTGGATAGTGATGCTAGTGGCAACATGGTGGATCAAAAGATATATCGATCCATGATTGGAAGTCTACTCTATGTGACCGCATCAAGGTCGGATGTGATGTTTAGTGTATGCATATGTGCTAGATTTCAAGCCTCACCAAGAGAAAGTCATTTGAAGGCAACTAAGAGAATATTAAGGTACTTGAAGCATACACAACATGTTGGATTATGTTATCCCAAAGGAGCAAGATTTGAGTTGATTGGATATTCGAATTCCGATTATGTGGGATGCAAAGTTGAGAGAAAGAGCACATCGAGCACATGTCAACTATTGGGAAGATCACTCGTGTCTTGGTCATTAAAGAAGCAAAATAGTGTAGCACTTTCAACTGCCGAAGTGGAGTACATTTCGGCTAGTAGTTGTTGTGCTTAATTACTTTGAATGAAGGCTACTTTGAGTGACTTTGGAATCAAATTCAAGCAAGTGCCATTGCTATGTGACAATGAAAGTGTCGTAAAGCTCACCAGCAACCCGGTTCAACACTCAAGAACAAAGCATATTGATGTCCGCCATCATTTCATAAGAGATCACCAACAAAAAGGGGACATTTGCATTGAGAGTGTGGGCACCGAAGATCAACTTGCCGATATCTTCACCAAGCCACTTGATGAAAAGAGGTTTTGCAAGCTAAGGAATGAATTGAACATACTTGACTTCTCCAATATGTGTTGATGCACCCCCACTATATGACATGTCTCTCCTTCGAGCAAAGCAAGGTAAAATTGATTGACATGTCATCCATCCATCCATTGCTAAGGACTTGTTTAGTGCATCTAGTCATTCCTATCATGTCCTAGGCTCATTCATGAAAATCAAATAAATTTGATGCTTGTATGGTACAACTATTGCTTGTATGCTTGAAATGATCTAGTGGTACCATATGACATGTTTGTGGGCTTATAAACCTAGTGTTTGATCTATAAAATGAGCTATAAGTGTTTAACTCAACATGGTACAAGATAACACTTATTTGAAGGTGTGAAGAAGCTTGTCCTTAGATCAAACCGAGTTAAATAACTTTTGCAAGTAATCTAGATTGAACCAATTTGGGAAAAATGATCCTCACTTCACATGGTTTTACCCTAACCTATCTAAAATTTGAGCCCTCTTTTTGTGCTAATTATTGACAAAGGGGGAGAGAAATTCACAAAGATAGTAAGATAGGAGGAGCAAACAAATGAAAAGACATTGTAAGGGGATCAATCAAAATTGCATACAAGTAGGGGGAGCAAGCTCATAAACTTGTACGATGCATTTGAATGTGCATTTCATATATTTGCTTGCATGGTACAAGTTCTTAATTTCAATATCTATGCTTGTGTAGTGTATGCTAGTTGTAGGTTTGAATGTTGAAATGAAAACTAGCAAGCATAGGCTAAAGAAACTAGACCTATGTTCATTCTATGAAAACTAGACCCTTATTTGTAATATTGATCCCATGGGGTATTCTAGTTTTTGTGTATGTTTAGTTACTAATGGTGCTAAGGATGGTATATTGGTGCACTCCGATTTGTATCACGCTTCAAAGATCCATCTCTTATACCTTAGCATCATTTGGTAGAAATTGACTCCTATATTTCCTATCTAAGTATATGTGCAAGCTACAATCTAAACTCTTAGCACATATGTAGGGGGAGCAATTGCTACAATTTGGAGTTCATGAAACTTGTCCATATTCCTTTACACATGGTAAATATGCTTGGGCAAGCAACATGGATTCAATTAAATTTCAACTCATATCTTTGTGAAAGGGTTGTCATCAATTACCAAAAAGGGGAGATTGAAAGCTCTAGTTTGGTTTGGTTAATTGATAAAACCCTAAGTGCTAACCTAGTTTATCAAAGTGATTATGAGATAGGTAGCACTACTCCAAGTGATGAAGCAATGGCGAAGATCATGACGATGGTGATGGCATGGTGATGATCAAATGCTTGAACTTGGAAAAGAAGAAAGAGAAAAACAAAAGGCTCAAGGCAAAGGTATAAATAGTAGGAGCTATTTTGTTTTGGTGATCAAGACACTTAGCGAGTGTGATCACATTTAGGTTAGATAGCCGTACTATTTAGAGGGGTGAAACTCGTATTGAAATGCGGTTATCAAAGTGCCACTAGATGATCTAACTCATTACATATGCATTTAGGATCTAGTGGAGTGCTAACACTCTTGAAATGCTTTGTGAAAATATGCTAACACATGTGCACAAGGTGATACACTTAGTGGTTGGCACATTTGAGCAAGGGTTAGAAATATCACCGGCAAAGTGTCCACCCGTAGAGTACGGATAGTCCGACGGTACCACCGGTGCCCTAGACAGAAAAGACAAGAGGTTCACAGAGTGACCGGACGCTAGTGGTGTAGTGACCGGACGCTAGGTTCAGAGTCCAGTCAGTAGCAGCAGTGAGCACGCGTCTTGGTCTTGTGACCGAACACCAGTGCGAAGAGTGACCGGACGCTGGCAAGGTGCCTCTAATCAATGCTAACGTACGCTGACGTGTGGTGCGCAGTGGAGACATTGAGTGACCGGACGCTGGGTGAGACCAGTCGAGCATGATCGGATGCGTCCGGTCGTGAAAATTCGCGTTTGGAACCTTACTGGAAACGACCAGACGCTGAGGTCCAATATCCGGTCACTTTCTAACTAACGCGTCCGGTCATCACTTGACCATTGAAATCAGACGATCGACGTTTGAAGCCAATGACACACGGCGCACATCGCACGACCGGACGCTAAGGTCCAGCGTCCGGTCAATATGACCGGAGCGTCCGGTCGGCCCGTGTTCAGTGCAGTGAGGAGCCCAATGGCTCTATTTCGTGGAGGCTTCTATTTAAGCCCCATGGCCGACTCAAGCTCACTCTCTTACACATTTTTCATTAACATAGCAACCTTGTGAGCTTAGCCAAAGTCCTCCCACTCATCTACATCATTGATCCATTATCTTTATGAGATTGGGAGAGAATCCAAGTGCATTGCTTGAGTGATTGCATCTAGAGGCACTTGGTATTCATGTTGCGCTATGGATTTCGCTTGTTACTCTTAGTGGTTGCCACCACCTAGACGGCTCGGTGCAGCGGTGGAGAATCAGCACGAGTTGGTGATTGTTCGTGGCTGTCTCCGGTGATTGTGAGGGGAGTTGTACCTTCCTCGGCAGAGTGCCAAAAGGTAACTCTAGTAAATTGCTCGTGTCATTGAGTTACCTCACTTGTGGGTATGTTCTTACGGTGTCCAATCGTGTGGACGAGGTTTGTGAAACACTTCTTAGCCGCCGAACCACCAAGTGTTGGTTGACACAACGGGGACTAGCGTGTTGGCAAGCACGTGAACCTCGAGAGAAAAATTGGTTGTCTCTTGCCATTTGATATTCTCCCGGTGATTGGTTTTATATACATCTTGTGATTGATTCATTCCTCTACACGGCGGTATAACCATCCTACTCGCTCTCTTATATTCTTGCAAATTAGTTGTAGCAAGCGCTTTAGTGTAATTAGATTTGAGAGCTTGCTTTGCTATTTAAGTTTGGTTAGTGGAGCTCTTTAGAGTAGAAAGATTGAGAGCTCTTAGTGAGTAGCATCATAGCAAATTATGTGTCTAGCTATCATTGCAACTAGATTTGTTGGATAGGTGGTTTGCAATCCTTATAGCGCTAGAGCAAGTTTGTATTTCGCTATTTGTCATACTAATCAAATTGCTCTAGTTGATTTATAGATTTTCAAATAGGCTATTCACCCCTTCTCTAGCCATATTAGGACCTTTCAACCTTGCTCTTTTTGGCACTCTTAATGGTGTTTCTCAGCTATTGAAATGAGCAAAAGTGATCCCTTCAGTGAATAGATGAAGTATTTATAATCCCTCATTCAAAACGAAACATTATGTGCCACTGTGGGGTGACCGGACGCTTCGGTCAAGGTGACTGGATGCTCCGATCAGTTCTCCCCGCAACCGAGCAGTTAAGTTGTGACTGGACTCTGACCAGCGTCCGGTTTATAAAAAGTGCTCTCTGGAACCTTACTGATATTGACTGGACTTTGGTACTCAGCGTTCGGTCACTTTGCTGCTCAACGTACGGTCAGTAGCTGAACTCTAGCCAGCGTCCGGTCAGCACTAACCGGACACATCTGATTATGATTCTCCCTCCCTGTAACCTTACTGGAGTTGACCGGACTCTGGCACACAGCGTCCGATTACACTGGAACTAGCGTCCGGTCAATATTTGACCCTCCATTCACTTCCAACTCGTAATCATATGTGAAAGAAGTTGCTCCAATTGATCTAAGAGCTATTTAGGAGCTACCTAGTGCTAGTTTTGATAAGTGTGCACCACACCTAACCCACTAGACTCACCTAGGTCAAGCTACCCGTCCATACCTCCCTTAATAGTACGGCCAAAGGAAAAATAAAATCCTAAACTACTCTAAGTGTCTCTTCAACATCAAACGACACTTAGAACTAGTCTATTTTTAACCTTGTCGTCCATCCTTTGAAAACTGAAACGATTTCCATCGTAGGGGCATGACAACCATGATTGCCTAATCAATTGCCATTACCATGACCTAACTTAATTGTATCTATAAAACACACGTTAATCACAGTAATCTCGTATAGTCATTAATCACCGAAATCCAACAAGGAGCATAGATGCTTTCATGAGACATGAAATTAAATGCATATGAAAGTCTAGAATGAAATTTTGCATTGTGTTTCATCCTAATTTCATTCCATTGTATATGACATGACAGTCTTGGAAACCACGCCTTTAAACTATCTACTGAGACTGATCTAAGTATCATTAGATTGGTTATGGAATATATTTTCATAATAAACTTATTCAAAGATACAAATATTAATATTATTTTCTCTCTATTTAGTCAAACCTTAAAAAATTTAACTAATCATAAGCGAGATGTGTACTCCCTCCATCTCTAAATATTTGTCGTTTTCGTTTTTTGAGAAACAACTTTGACTAAATATATATTAAAAATATTAATATTTATGATACATAATTAATATCATTAGATAGATATTTGAATCTAGTTTTTTTAATAAATTTATTTGAAGATATAAATATTCCACGTATTTTCTATAAATCGAGTCAAATTTTTTAGCACGCAAACCAATTACGACTGTTAATCAAGGGCAGAAGGATATTTATTATGCGACAAGAAGACGAAACGACATGTCACGAAGGAATCATTTTTTTAAGAAAAAAATCGAAGGCATCTTTCACCCTTTTGATCACGTTCAGCAAACGCTGCAGGGCTGGAGTTTGCGTGGAAACGCGAGCCATGAAGTTTTGGAGTTTGGAACCGTTCCTAAAGAGTTTTGCTACAAAATTTGCGCTTAAGTTTAAAAAGTTTATAATAGAATATGTGTAACATCTGCATCTTTAAATAAGTTTATTATAAAAATATATTCAAAGATTTATTCAATTATACTAATTATATACTATAAATATTAATATTACATATATATATTTATTTAATCAAAGTTGAAAATATTTAACTTTCCGAAAAATGAGAATGACACTCTTTCTGGTACGGAGGGAGTATTTTAATTAACTGTCGTGCTTACTCATCGAGAAGTCAAACTACACAATTTTAACCAAATATAGTCCTACAAATGCTTAATTTTCCAACAATTGTGGAAGTTAACTCTTAAATATTATTATATTTTTATTAAAGCAATATTTTCTAAAATTAAAAGGAAAGAGAAATTAAAAGTGAAAATTATGCACTCGGTTATTCTATCACAAACCCTTAAAGCTATTTCAAAATAAAAATCTCGCTCTACTTTTTTTGTTCCTCGCTTAGAATTCTTTGAATCTTATATGCTCTCCTCAAATTTGAAACTAGACCAAATATGAAATGAACGATGCATATTAAGACAAAAATTCTTTCAGGTCGCAGTGTGAATCACCATACAAACCGCTGTGCAAACTAGAAAAAACGTTGCCTCGGCAACAATGTCTTGATCATCACGACATGCATGGTAACTTAAAAAACATATAATTTAAGTTATGATTGCACATTAGGCCTCCTTTGGAACAGAGGATTTCCGAAGGAAAAACTCAGGAACCAGCAATCCTTAGGAATAGATACTATAGAGCCCTTTGGTTTGCAGGATTCATACGCAGGAAAGGTTCAGGAAATTTTCCTTCATTGGTGACTTTGAACGTATTCTACAGGAATTGAAACATCCACTCTAGCCTCATTTTTTTACTCTTGCTTGTGTAGGACCGAGGCATCACTAGTGATTAGTACACCCCGGTAGACCTTGGGAGTGCATTTAAAGTAATCAGTTTGAAAAGTGATCTGCCATGCCATTAATTAAATGAATAAATGTGGGTTATACGGTTCCTAATATTCCTATTCCTATAAATTTCCCGTGAGTACCCAAACATCTACTTCTACCGTATTTCTATAGTTTTAATCCTCTATTTTACAATTGAATTCCTATAAAATGCCTATCCTTTTTCCATCCCTAAACTTTTGCTATCTACGTTCCAAAGGGGCCTAAGAACATGTATCATGTGGTTTAACTTTGTAGCAGCTTAGGGGCTTCATCAGCCTGTTCGTTTCGGCTGAAACAATCGTGGATTATTACTGCTGACTGGTTTGGTATGAGAAAAAAATACTATTATGACTTATAATTCACGATCGTTTACGATCAAACGAGCAGGTTGCATGACGATGACATGTGTAGATTTATTGGACTATTAGTCCTTGTTTAGTTACCCCAAATCCAAACTTTAGTACTATGCAAAAAGAAGATTCCCCGTCACATCAAACTTGCGATACATGCATGGAGTACTAAATGTTGACGAAATCAAAAACTAATTGCACAGTTTGGTTGTACTTTGCGAGACGAACGTTTTAAGTCTAATTAGTCAACGATTGAATAATTATTACCAAATACAAATGAAATACTACACTGCGCTACAGTGATGAACGAATCCGGCGACGCCAACCTCGGCCGGCAACTAAACGGGGCCTTAGCCACAGCCGACAAACTCTGAACCAACGCGACCACTTCCTCGTTCGTCGTGGCCATCGTAGTTCTACGCACGTGGCGAGAACACATGATCGAGCACGAATGCAGTTCGGACGAGTTCAACATGCCAGATTTCATGCGTTTCCTAAAATCTTGTTCTATTCTATGGTGCAAAAAAAATATAGAGCACGCTTTTAGGAAAAAGTAAGGAATTGGTTTCATATTTTTCTTAAGTGAAATAAGTTTGCTAACATTAAATCATATTTTAGTATTTACAAATGTGTATTTTTAGGGAAAATTTTAGATAATTCTTTTAAAAAATTTATATTTTTTCAAAGTCAATTGACCTCCTTGAACTATCCTAAAAGCCTTATTTATCTTTCTTCTCGCTGCTTGACGCCATGTATAATAGTTGGCGTAGTGCTATGTTAATCAAAACTGTTTAGTGAGGTAAATGGAGCGGCTTTAAGAGTTGGAGGAGTCATTTTTTTTTAAATTTTGGTTCATTTTATGGAAAGAAACAAAATGGGCTCGCAAAGTAAAAGAAGGAGGCCACATGGATTTTCTAGCGTATGTTTGGTTCGAGGTCATGGATAGGTTGAACCTAACCTAGAGTTTAGGGATGGGATGAACCCGTGTGCTGTTTGGTTGAGAAGGCTAGATTCAACCTAGTTTTGTGTTTGGTTTCGAGGATCCGAAGGAGTGAAATGAGACACCAACTCGTGGGGTCACATGACAGCTTTATACCCTCTTCTTCTACCTCTAGCTATGAAACTGCTTCCCACGTAGTCCGGCATCGTCTTGATCTTGCCCGCACGCCCCGGGCCACTGCTCCTTTGCGGTCGCAGCTAGTCCTCCGCAGCCCGCTCTTGCTACTCCGTCTAGATCTGCCCACTGCCCGCTCTGTGGCTCCTCCGCCCGGCCACTCCAGCTCGCCTAGGTCATGTCGCCTCCGTGAGCCCAAGTCGTGTTGGCGTGTCGCTGTCGTCATGGCAGGATTGTCGCCCCCCGCTCGTCCAGGACTCGTGCGAGACGAAGTGGGTCGAGCCGGTTTCTTCAATTTGGATGGACAGATTAAACCCGCATCCTAGAGAAATATTTCACTATTGGTCGAACCTAGCCTAACTAATCTCAACCAAACACATGTAAAAATGGGTCCAGCCAACCCAACCCAACCCAACCCAACCCAGTTAACCAAACATAGCTTAGAAAACAAGCCTAGCAGCGGCCCAGCCCGTAAAAACACCATCCAAGGTCCAAACCGCCTCCCACGAACCACGAGAACCAGAGAGCCCCCTCCCGCGCGGCCGGGCGGAGCCGGCGCCACCACACGGGACGGGATCACGGGACGATGCGCTGCTCGCCTCAGCTATCCCGCCGCGACTTCGTCGCCGTGCTCTCCCGCTGCTCCACCCGCGCGCACCTCGAGCAGCTCCATGCCCACGCCTTCGTCACGGGGTGCGCCGCCGCACAGGCCACCACCTTCCACCTGCTCCGCTTCGCCGCTCTCCGCCTTTCCTGCCTCACCTATGCCCGCCACCTCTTCGACGCCACGCCCCACCCCAACGTCTTCCTCTACTCCGCTATTCTCTCTGCATATGTCTCCGCCGCAGCCGCGGCCTCACCTTCATCCTACGCCCACGCCCGCGACGCGCTCGCCCTCTTCTTTCGCATGCTTCGTCACTGCCGCCCAGCGCCTAACCAGTTCGTGTACCCGCTCGTGCTCCGCGCTGCCTGCGACGTCGGCGTCGGCGTCGGCATTGTCAGGTCGATCCACTCCCACGCCTGCAAGAGCTGCTTCTGTGGATACGATGTCATAAGGACCTCACTCCTCCATGGTTATTCGAGGCACGGTATGATGGCCGACGCGCGCAAGCTGTTTGACGGTTTGACCGAGAGGAACGTGGTCTCCTGGACCGTGCTGGTGTCTGTTATGAACGACGTATAAGAATATGAAGTAAAGAATCAAGCCACAGAGGAGACACACGATTTAACGTGGAAAACCCCTCCGATGTGAAGGGGAAAAACCACGGGCACCAGCCAGCAACAATCTCACTATCTCAAGAGTTTTGGGTTACACGCCTATGGCGGCTTACAAGAGAATCAAGTCTCCACGAAACCCTAGCAAGGGTGTATATACCGTACCGTACCCTTCTAGAGTAATCATCAATAATTGTAAGCATGTAACGAGCACCACCAAGTGAGGTCTTACGGGAAGGACCCCATAAATCAGCATGAACATAATCAAGAGTACCTTTAGTGGTGTGAACAGAAGTGTTGAAATGTACCCTTTTATGCTTCCCGAAAATACAATGCTCACAAAACTTTATTTTACTCGAAGTGCAGCCATCCATCAGGTTTCTCTTCATCAATTCTGCCATACCATGGTGACTCATATGTCCCAAACGCATATGCCAAAGGTTAGTTTTACTAGGTTCATCATTAGTAACAGCAGCAACAGCGGAATCAGAACCAGGTAAAGTACACCCTCTAAGGACATATAACTTTGCAGAATTAAGATCACCTTTCAAGCAAACAAGAGAACCTTTTGATACCTTCAGAACGCCATCTGAACCGGAATATTTGTAACCTTCTGCATCAAGCGTGCTCAATGAGATAAGATTTCTGGACATCCCTGGTATATACCTGACGTTTTTCAGCGTGCGTGTCATGCCATCATCAGTCTTGATCTGAACTGATCCAATCCCCACAATGTCACACGGGTTATCATCTCCCATCCGCACAACATCCCCTTTCTGCACAGACTTATACGAGCTAAACCAATTTCTGTTAGTGCAAATATGAAATGAACATGCGGAATCGAGAATCCATTCATCATGACCAGCAACACAACCAGCAAATACTACCAGACAATCTCCAGAATCATCATCAGACGCAGCAGCAGCAACAGAGACCTTACCAGCCGACTTGTTTTTCCTCTTCTCCTTATTCTGTACTTTTCTGCAATCCTCAACATTATGATTTGTCAGCTTGCAATAAACACAGAACTTTTTATTACCATGCGGCTTGGACTTTGAACGGCCTCTCCTTTCGTAGTTCTTTCTACCATCATTGCCATCATTGGAGGATCTGTTTTCAGTTCTGCCTCTCACATGCAAAGCATCGCCCTTGGAGGACGACGTCCCGTCATTCTGCACCATGCCTCTCATCTTCTCCCTAGACTGGAGAGCCTCATAAACTTCCTTTAGGGTTAGTTCATCACGGCTCAAAAGTATGGTGTCACGAAAATTTGCATACGAATTTGGCAAAGAACATAGCAGCAAAAGACCTAAGTCCTCATCATCATACTTCACCTCCATCGACACTAGGTCGGCGACGATCTTCTTGAATTCAGCGATGTGGCTCATCACTGAATCCTCCTCCTTCATCTTCAGGGTGAACAGCTTCATCTTCATCTGCATCTTACTGGTTAGATCCTTGGACATACAGATCGATTCCAGTTTCAGCCATAGTTCTGCAGCAGTTTTCTCTTTCAGACACTCCTGCAAAATATCATTATGAAGATGCAACTGAATTAGGGCGAGCACCTTCTGATCCTTGCGGATCTCTTCTGGAGTCCACTCGGCCTTCCTCTTTCCGAAACTATCCAGCGCCTCATCATAGTCATGAGTCTGCGCCAGAATCCCCCGCATCTTGACTTGCCATAGCGAGAACCGCGTGTCGTAGTTCAGCAGCGGAAGATCGAACTTCATCGACGTCGTCATGAACCCTAACAGCCCAAAGCTCCGGTACCACTTGTTATGAACGACGTATAAGAATATGAAGTAAAGAATCAAGCCACAGAGGAGACACACGATTTAACGTGGAAAACCCCTCCGATGTGAAGGGGAAAAACCACGGGCACCAGCCAGCAACAATCTCACTATCTCAAGAGTTTTGGGTTACACGCCTATGACGGCTTACAGGAGAATCAAGTCTCCACGAAACCCTAGCAAGGGTGTATACGCTCCGGCCCAAGCCTCCGGCGGCGGGTCTCCGCTTCGCTCCGTCAGAAGCCTGGCCTATATCCTGGAGTGAATTTGGAACAACTCCAACAGTGTCCGGGTATGCAAGGGCAGGGAAGGTTGGGGATGCGATCGTGCTCTTCGAGCGGATGCCCAAAAGGGACGTGGCTGCATGGAACGCAATCATCGCAGGCTGCTCTCAGAACGGGCTGTTTGTGGAGGCGGTTGGGATTTTTGGGAGGATGGTGGACGCGGGGTTCTGGCCAAATGCAACCACCGTTTCTTGTGTACTATCTGCGTGTGGGCATCTTGGGATGCTGAAGATCGGGAAGTTGATCCACTGCTACGCGTGGAGGACCTGTGTTGGTTTTGGCTCATCCGTTCTGAATGGGTTGATTGATATGTACGGTAAATGTGGGAATCTGGAGGGGGCAAGGTGGATCTTTGATGAGGTTTCTGATAGAAGCCTAGCAACTTGGAATTCTCTGATCAATTGTCTGGCACTGCATGGGCACAGCAAGTGTGCAATATCGGTGTTTAATGAGATGAGGGGTGAAGGGATTGAACCTGATGTGGTTACTTTCGTTGGACTGTTGAATGCATGCACTCATGGAGGGTTCGTTGATGAAGGCATTAAGTACTTTGAATTGATGCAGCATGAGCACAGACTTGAACCGGAGATTGAACATTATGGGTGTATCATCGACCTTCTTGGTAGGGCAGGCCGGTTTCAGGATGCATTGAATGTTATCAGCGATATGAGAATTGAAGCAGATGAAGTCATATGAGGGTCATTGCTCAGTGCATGTAGAGTACACAGACAAGTAGAACTTTCTGAGTTAGCAATTCGAAAGTTACTAGAGTTGGATCCAAATAATGCAAACTACGTGGTGATGCTGGCAAATGTATACAGTGAAGGTGGCTTGTGGGAAGAGGTGATGAAAGTAAGAAAATTCGTGAAGGAGGAGAATATAGGCAAGAAGCTGCCTGGTTGTAGCTGGATTGAGGTGGACCGCAAGACACACCGGTTTTACTCTGGTGATGATGTTCATCCTGAGTCAGAGAATATATATGACACTCTTGAGGATTTAGCTGCCTCAATGGAATTATGAAAAAAATATACTGCCAGCTAACCATGTTTCCAGAAACTTGCATAGCTGCATAACTTTCATAAATTTTCTTCATTATTGGAAAGTCATGAGCTTAACTTCTGTGTGGTAAACAAAGTGGGCTTCCCTAAGACAAACATTTGACCTAGCTCACACATTTATTGGAGGTAAACAAGAAGGTGTTCCATCAAAGGCTCAAAGCCTTGTATCAAGCTACGTCATGCAAGGGGTACAGCAAAAGTTAGTTCTAATGCAAAAGTTGATTCATATTGCTCATTCAAATTATCTATTTGCAAAGATACTTTATTTATCTTCTTCATTTGATGCTGGAGTAGAAGTGCTTCTATCAGCTGTATATTCAACTCACATGAAGAGCTTTCTATATACCATTTACACTTTCTTTTTTGGTCTGGCCATTTACCCATTGCTTCATGTTCATGTTGCCTGTCAGTTTGGGGTTGTATTGCCTAACATGTGCTTTCTTTTCCCTTATGGCCGTTTAATTGCTAAATTCCTCATGGGGGTGGCAGCTATCCTCTTATCTTCTACTTATGAATTGCCATATTTTACATGCCAACTAGAGATGGATTGGTGCCCACTTTCATATCCCCTGTTGCCTGCAAAATAAGCCCAAACACGCGGAAACGAACATATGCTAATGAGGACAAGAGGCCACAAATGATTGATGCTGACTCTGTAATATGTGGCAGTAATCATCTTTGAAGAAAAAGAACCGATTTTGATTATTCCATATTTGTTCCAACATGTGCCAGTGTGTTCTTAGTTTGCGGTGCCAAACTGGTGGGATAATCACCCAATTTAGTGTGATATTGATACATTTTGTGTGAAATAATTGAAGCAAACTAAAAAGGTACTGTGAGATTGCCAGTAGTATATTTGTCTTATTATTTCTACTGCCAGTATAACAAATTACCATGCTTTGGAACTATCTTGTTGCTGATAGTTAATGCTTCCACACAGTTATGTAGATGCTGATGAAGTGATGATAATGGAACTTGGGAAGGTTGATAAGAAAAATGAAAAAAAATCAGAATCCGGAGTCTGGAGAAGAGCCTTGCGATTGCTGATAGAATGATAGTCAAACTACATCTTTTACCATTTGTGGTGTCCATTAGTGATTACTGGTTTGATCTTGACATTTCACAACCAGTGTATATAGTGGAAATGACTGAAGCAAACTAGAAAGGTGTTGTCCAGTTACTTGAACCAGTAGTATATTTTTCACATTCATTGTACTGTTGATATAACAAATTGCCATTCTTGGAACTGTCTTTTTGTTGGTACTCAATGTCTGTCCACTGTTCTTCAAATCAGATGAGAATGGAACATGGGAAGGGTAGATCAAGAAAAATGAAATTCAAAATCTGAAAACTGGAGAAGATCCTTCCAATCGTTGATGGTTAAGACATCTTTCCCTACACACCAGTTAGTGACTACTTTTTTTGAGCCTGTCATTTCACAACAGACGTTGCTCCATAGCTATGTTTATGGCTTGTTTGATTGCACTCTAATCCACCCCAAGCCATGTGGGTTGGGAGGGCACCTCAATCCTCCCAACCCTTAGGTGGATGCTCCTGAGTCCTGACCTAGAAACCCTGTTCCATTTAGGGGTATTTGGTTTGAGTACTGAGAGGATGATGGGTCATTGATCATAGCTCTGAACCTAAGCCTCTTGTTTGGTATGAGGAATGGAATGGGTTGATCCACCACCAATTCACCACCTCCTTTGTCACAAGCATATTGTTAGCATGATTTGAGGAATTGTGTCATTGCACCAAAATTCATGCATTGATCTTCAAACAAAGTACAAAATGCCTTATTAAAATCATCATGTTTGCCCAAGGGATGTTGCATGCTGCATCTTTGGAAGGATCATACGATCATGAGGCCCGAAACTGGCAAACTGTGCAACCTGCAGTTTAGTACACGAGTTTATCCTCATCTCTTCCTGGTACTTTCTCAACTTGATATTATCTCACACTTGGTAATACCATAATTATGTTATTGTTTCATAGGCTGGTTTTACCTAAACCTATATGCTCAGTGGTAATTAACAATCACTGTTATTTAGAGCGACTGATGACCTTGTCTCTTACCACTATTTGATTACTTGTGCCTTCTTTTCATGTACAGTACAAAGGTGTAAAAAAGGAAGGGTGATGGGAGAAGCTGAAGATGAACCGAATAAAACTGCCATCTATTGCCATTTACTGTTTCAGATTTACAGATGATAATTCCATATTTTAACCTACTCAGCTTGTGGAATTCCATTGCAGATGCTAGTATCAACCGTGCTGTACCCAACAAGAAACTTTGAATTTGCAGACGTGAGAGCTGTTTGGACGACCAATAACCCTCCTAATTCAGTTGAATGTATGATGGAAGTCAGAATCAGTTATACATCTTCTGGTATTACTAGCATTGGAAGTGCCAAAGGCCAAAAGCGTTTCCTTGGATGAACTGTGGTGCCATTGTCCTAAGAATATTTTGTGTCCGTGTTGTACCATTCCATTGCTGTTTCCTTTTTTTAGCTTAGCTGCATAGCTGGGTTCTTATTGGATTTATCCCAGTCGTCCCCAACATATTCTTCCAACTCAGAACTTTTCCTCTTTTTAACTTGTTTACCAATTCATTTTTTTTTGAAAGGGTATCGATCCATTGTTGGTTCATGCCATCCTTTGATTGTATCACTTGGTGAAAAGGAGATTCTTTGATCGAAGAGATTCAAGGCTCTGGATGGAGATAGGTGATGGTCGTCATTTCCATGTCATATCATCCAGCTCGTATATGGTCACGTGGCATGATCATGTTGGAACATGGGTAAACGACCGCCCTACGTTTCCACTGCAATCCTGGCAGAGAAGATGTTGGTCGAAAAGGATGGTGCAGGTTATGGAACTGATTTGAAAAGTAGAATAGAAGAATAAAAGCACTCTATCGTCTTGGTCTGGAATGATTCGAATGCGGTGCAATAGCTTGCCATGTAAATTGCGAACGGTATATGCCACCTTGACCATCCAAAACCAGCCAAATTATTTGGTCAATTGCAGCATTTTCGCCCGTCCAAATAAGACCATGTTTGGATGCGCATGTATTCATCTCAATCACATGTATTGTAGTGGATTGTAGTGTAATTAAACTAAGTTCCATTCCAATTCACTTCAACACACGTGGATTGAAGTGGATACACATGCATCCAAACAAGACCTAAAGGTAGGATAAGTGACTGGAGTGATATGTAGCCATGTCCTATCTCAGCAACTTTCATGCTGATGGTTTTTTTAGCTAATAAGCCGGCTGATGTTGATTTGTTGTGAGAGAAAAAACATGATACCATGACTGATAAGTTCATCAGGAGGGCTTTGAGTTGTTTCTGGTGATCCGTTCAAAGGGGTGGGATGGATTCCATGTTTCAGAGCCGCATAAAAAGAAACCTGTGCGAAGCAGGGATGCCGTGAAGATTTTGCACAGATGGTCATGCAGTCATGGCAGCCATCGACGGCCGCGATGATGATAGATCAGACATAAAAAACATCGTTGGGATATGACATTCTTGGACCAATTTTGGCAGCCATGGTTGTTATTGTACAATCACCATGTAGGAGTAACATACTATGAGATTTTGAGATCCAACACAACACAAGAACCACCTGCGTGCATTCTGCACGGTGCATATGTATGTGTAATATAATTTGTTGGCACTATGCCACTAGAACTCGCCGCTGGACGCGGCCGCGATCTGCGTGCTCTGAGTCCCCTTCGGTCTGCTGCTCAAGCTCAAGTCGTCGTCGTGGTAAGCGTACGCGAACCCGCCGTGCCGCGTCTGGTCCATGCCGGCCAGCTCGTCCTCGGCCGAGACGCGGAGCAGCCCCAGCTTGTTGAGCGCCAGGAACACCGGGGCCATGGTGACGCTCACCCACGCGGCGATCACCAGGATCATCACCACGTTCGCGGCCAGCAGCCTCCCGCCGCCGCCCATGAACAGGCCGTACGGCCGCCCCGGCGTGCCGTAGATCTGCTCCACGTACTCCCTGCGAGCGAACAGCCCCGTGAAGAGGACCCCCCACGCGCCGCACCCGCCGTGCAGCTGCGCGGCCTCCAGCGGATCGTCGAACCGGAGCCTGGCGGCCAGCGCGTTGAGCCCGATGAGCACCCACGCCGACACGAACCCGCAGATGACGGCCGCCCAGGGGTCGACCACGGAGCAGCCCGCGGTGATGGCCGCGAAGCCGCCCAGGAGGCCGTTGCAGACGTCGACCACGTTCCAGTGCCCCGTCTGGAGCCTCTTCCCGAAGAGCGTCGTGAGCGCCGCCGTGCTGCCGGCGAGGGTGGTGGTCACCGCCGTGCGGCCCACGGCCGACCACTGGCCGTGGATGCTGCCGGCGGGGCCGTAGTTCTTGAGGATGGTGAGGAACGAGCCGGGGTTGAACCCGAACCAGCCGAACCACAGCAGGAAGGTGCCGAGCACGACGAGCGACGCGCTGTGGCCGCGCAGCGCCACGGAGCGGCCGGCGTGGTCGAACCGCCCAATGCGGGGGCCCTCGATGAGGGCGCCCCAGAGGCCGGCGATGCCGCCCACCATGTGGACGACGCTGGACCCGGCGAAGTCGATGATGCCGGAGCCGAAGAGCAGCTTCCCCGACGTCCGTGATGGCGAGGCCCAGCCGTCGGCGGACCAGACCCAGTGGGACACCACCGGGTACACGAAGCCGGTGAGGAAGGCGGAGTAGATGAGGTACGCCACGAACTGCGTGCGCTCGGCGATGGAGCCCGACGTGATCCCCGCGGCGGCGATGGCGAAGGCCCACTGGAAGAGGAAGAAGTCGTAGTCGAAGCCGACCTGGGGAAGCCGCTTGAGGCCGAAGAAGTGCTTGCCGATGAAGCCGTTGGACGGGGTCCCGTACGCGAAGGCGAAGCCGAAGAGGTAGTAGAAGAGCGCGCCGGCGGCGGCGTCGAGCACGTTGGTGAGCATGATGTTCATGGTGTTCTTGGCGCGGACGGAGCCCGCGCAGAGCATGGCGAACCCGAGCTGCATGGCGAAGACGAGGTACGCCGAGAAGAGCAGGTACGTCGAGTCCACCGCCGCCGTGGTGTCCGCGAACTGGTTGCACAGGTACTCCGTCGCGTTCGCCGCCGGACCCAGAAGCGGCGCGAGGGTCGTGGCGCACGTCGCCATCTCGACCGGCTTGCTCCCTCCTCCTTTGTCCTTCTCCCTCTGCAAGTCTGCAGTCTGCAGGGAGCAAATGAGCAATGGAGAGTGAAGATGTGCGGCTGCGGCGCGAGAGGGAACGGCCAACGGTGGCCTTGGATTTATAGGACGGAGGAGCCGTGGGATCATCACTCATCAGGAGAGGCGTACTAGTTGTCGTTGTCGTTCACTCGTTCTTTAGTTTGCAGGGGCCCATCTGGCAGAGAATCTTCTGCCGAGACTGGCATGTGGGCCCTCTACTAACACTGATGACGTTTTTGTTGAATCCGGGGGGGAAATTGTGGTGGGATAATGGCCAGCACACATTGTACCAAATGTTGTGTACAGATACTCCATTACTATCTTGCACTGTACAAAGATTGTGCAAGGCCTTATTTATTTTTGAAATGACTGAGGCCCTGTTTAGATCGACTAGAGTTTCTGTATTGTGGCTTTAAAAGATCTAATGTCTGTTCGGTTGGCTGGTTCGTATTGTTGTTGGTTCATGAAAAACTGCTGGCTGGTTTGTGTGAGAGAAAAATACTGTTCTGGCTGGAAATTTATGATCGTTTACGACAAGCCACAGCCAAATGAACAGGCTGCTAGCCTATGACATGAAAGCAGCTTTTAATCATATCTACTTCAGATTATAACAATCCCATAAGCTATCTCTACCAAGCTGTTTCTACTATACCTTGATCCTAAAATAAATCAAATTCTAGACTCATCTAAAGTCAAAATATCTCAAGTTAGACAAAATAAATGCATAATATATTAACATATTTGATTATGGCCCTGTTCGGCTCGCATAATTTTGGCTGAAACTGGCTGAAAACACTGTTCTGGCTGAATTGATGTGAGAGAAAAATACTGTTCCGGCTGAAAAAAGAAGCCGAACAAGTCGAATATGGGATAAGCCGAATGGGGCCTATATATCTAGTGATTTCTAATTTGGTGTCAGAAATATTGGTATTTTTATATAAATTTAGTTAAATATAAAATAGTTTGATTTAATAAAACACTCTAAAAGTTTATTTATGTTGGGACGGATGCGGTAGCTTTTAAGAACCCACAATCTACAAGCCGCTCTTCACAATCTCTAACAGTCTTTCAACATGAATCCAACAAATGGAATCATATCTAAACATGAATGAAACCAAAAATGTCAATGGCTCAATGTAACGTCTGTCTATCCAATATCTATGCACGCCATATTTGACTCTGAGGCTCTTAAAGTGCACATCTTTCCAACTTAAAAAAATATAGATCGGATGTGAGCGCCGACCGACCATTTAATGTTGTGTATGTATTTCTATCTACAGTATCTTCATGCCATATATCTATGTGACATTTTGTATCCCTACTTCATCTGCATGTCTGCATGTACTGTTTTCAATGTAAAACCCCTTGAGAAAAAACACACACCCTGATCTGTCACTGAAGTCAGGACTGCAAAGTCCGGCTTTGAGCATCTCCAAGTTTTCTGAATCCTTTTCTAATTATTGGTTTTTAGCAAGACGAGAAAAAACATCTTTCCAACAACTTCTAATCCATTCTTCTAATCTTTTAGAATTTAAGAAAAAACAACCTATTCCGCATAAAGTTACTCCTGCGCGTGTTTGTTGGCCAATCTAAAGATAGAAGGACGTAGAAAGAATAAATAGTAAGAAATGGTTCCGGATGCAAATATACAAGAGAGAAAGAATATATAAAAGTTGTTAGGATAATTTAGAAATAGTATATGATTCCTGATGTAAAATTATCTTCTATATTTTAGAAGTGGATTATTAGAAACTCTTAAAGATAACCTTCTTTATTCTTTCTAATATCTTTTTAGAAGTTGTAAAACTTTATGTTTTTAGAAAGAAAATATTAGATACTCTTAGAGATGCCCTTAGCATGAAGGTTTTAGCATTCCCCATAGGCCATAGCAGTCCTCGTTTACTCCCTCAAGCAAATAAGTCGCCATGGCTATCAGGCGTTTGCTTCGAAATTGGCCACCACTGGTCCACTTATCTAATTCGTTCAGACGTTCACTGTCGAGTGCCGATCAGCAGCTCAGAACCGTGATGCAACGCAACAACAAATACTAAGAATCGTATCGTGTTCGCCTGGATCAGGGAACAATCACAACAAAACAAAGGAACAATCACAAAAACAAAGGATCCCGAGATGAGAAACCGTATCGTGTTCGCCTGGATCACGGAACAATCGATGAGGGCACTCCCTGATAAAAACTATACCTAGTTTCTATACCTATTAATTTCATAGACACTACGGTTCCGTTCGATCTGCTGAATTTTGACTGAAACTGGCTGAAAACACTGTTCTGGCTGAATTATTGTAAAAGAAAAATACTATTTCAACTGAAAAAACCCCATAAATAAGTCGGCTTCTAGGTAAGCCGAACGGAGCCTACGTATAGAAACCATCATCCCAATAGATAGTTTCTACTAGACATTTTTTATCCAATCACCTACATTCTCTCTCCATTCTCTATTAATCACATCTCTTTATGTCTTGGTTCTCGTATAGACATGGTTTATAACTTAGACCTGGTTTCTACAATTTTTACTCTCTCCTCAATAATTACCTTACCACATTAGCAAAACGCTTAGATAATGGTATAATTAATATTCATAGAAACTACGATGGTTTCTGGTACTAGAGTGCCGGCAACAAACGATCCCGGCGAGATAAGAAACGAAACGACACAAGCGACGTGGACCTGCGGTGATCCGACACAGCCGGAGAGGTCGTCGCCAGTCGGCGTCGGCATCGCCGCGCAAAGTCTACGGCCTTCCCCTTTCGTTTTAGGCCCCGTTTAGTTCCACCCAAAAACCAAACAATTTTGCATAGTATCCGTCACATCGAATCTTGCGGCACATGCATAGAGTACTAAATGTAGACAAAAAAAAAACTAATTGCACAGTTGGGTGAGAAATCGCGAGACGAAACTTTCGAACCTAATTAGTCCATAATTAGACACTAATTACCAAATACAAACAAAAGTGCTACAGTACCCAAAACTCAAAATTTTTTGAATCTAAACGGGGCCTTAGTTAAAAAAAAACGCTGACGCCGACGCCAGCCGGGAAGACTAAATTAACCGGCGCCATGAATGAACGAAAGGGTCCGATTTATTTGACAGTCTGCGCGCGCGCAGCAAGAGGATGCCAAATAATTTCCACTTGTGGCACCATCTCCGCTAGCTAGCAGCAAAGTTCCCTTTTGCAAGCGAGTAGTTTATGATGTGTCCAGACTCCGGAGACATAGATGTTCTTGGATTATTCATGTTTGACTTTGGATTAAGAAAAGTGCTTTTATGTTTTTCAAAGGCAAAATGATCTGACACCAGTACAACGACCACAACCGTTGTTAGACTATGGAGTTTTTCAGGCAATTGGCCTCTGCTGCCATTTGCTGAATCGTGAACCTGCTATAAAGATTCCCATATTTTATTTGCCACGACAGCTGAGCTATTTATTGATCGGGTTTTCAGTCATTGTTAGTCGCAAAAGTCCAGACGTACGAACAGCGGCAATAAACATGAAACCAAGACTGCAGCCAGCGCGCGCCGTAGCCCACAGCTGCACGGTTCCTAATGACCAATCGATCAGTCGATGCGGAACACGATGGTCTGGAGGCACTTCAAGCCACCGAACGACGACGCGTCGACGGGCTCCTCGGGTCCCCTTGTCCTTGCCTCCGTCACTGGCGGCGCCGCCGACCTCACCCTGACCACGTCCACCTCCTCCTCGCGCTTCTTGTTGGCGCCGCACCCGGCGCCCTTCGTGGCCGCGGGAGCACAAGTGCCCATGCCCAAGGCGGCGGCGTCCAGGGGCGCCTCGCAGAAGACCATTGCCGCGACGAATGCATCCATGGATACAATCTCGGCGGACGCTCGCGCGCGGGTCGCTGGTCTGCGCGGCGTCACCGCGTCAGCGAGAACAAGTGCCGGGCCCGGGGGCAGTGCTGGCGTCTTCTTGTTCGTTTCGTTTGATTTTTTTGTTTTTTTGAGCATCTTGTTCGTTTCGTTTGATTGGGACGTCGGCGGGCTGGCCATCTTGATCGGCCTGTACGTTCAGTGGTGATAAAGCATGTCGGTACTTCCGATGTGCTGCTCATGGTGCCACTGAAAACTTCTGATGTTCCTTCGTTGGGAACGTGGTCGACTTCAGGACGACTGCTCCGATCGTCGGCGACGAGGACAACCGGGAGAACACTGCAAGGACCTTGATGTAATTTGTTTTTCTTTCAAGAATGTCTTTGTAAGTTTTGGGATGTAAACTGTCAGAATTTTATGTTAAATATAAATCCGGTTTCTCAAAAAAAAAACTACATTGCCACAGTATTTGCCTCAGCGACGAAGCCAGGGCTGGCTTCCTCTTCTTCTTCCTCCAGCCCCTCCTTGCCTTCTTCTTCCTCCTCATGACGGTAGCCCGGGCTAAGCCTGGGCTCCATGTAAATCATGGCCGTAGGGGGGGCTGGAGCACGGGTAGCCCCCCCCCCCCCCCCCCCCCCCCCCCCCCCCCCGCTGGCTTCGTCGCTGATTTGCCTCCATTCTACGGGTGCGGGGTATATCCAAGCCCACTGTTGAGCACAGACCATGGAAACTCAACAGTCCTAGAATGCAAAATTGCAAAGCAATAAGTCATCCAACAAAGTAACATGCCAAATCTCTCTCTTAACGTTGTGAGGAAAAGCCTGAAAGGAAGCTCGTCTCCTCCCCATTGTTGCTCACAAGGGCGAAAGCAGCGCCACTGCCACTGCCCCCCCCTGGCCCCCTCCCTCTAGGAATTGACCAGAGAGGAGTGAA
This sequence comes from Miscanthus floridulus, assembly GCF_019320115.1. Taxonomy (NCBI): domain Eukaryota; kingdom Viridiplantae; phylum Streptophyta; class Magnoliopsida; order Poales; family Poaceae; genus Miscanthus; species Miscanthus floridulus. Next base: position 189,201,669 of record NC_089587.1, on the reverse strand, counting down.
CAGACGGTGACCATTAAAAATCAAAGACACTAGGACAAATCTGATTTCATGAGCTTGTGGGGAGGATATACAGGGATATATTTGGCATACCCTCTAGATATGCCCCTTCCCACAAGCAACTCACATTGATAGTGACCACCTATGACAGCCACTTAGTGTTGTTTTTTCTGTGAATAAATTTAGAAAAATGCTAGCACCGGTGCCAAGTCTAAGAAACTTAACCAACTCAATAAACCAAAGTATTTATCGCAAGAAAAAGGACTCATCCTACTTGTGACTAATATTAGGTCCACCAAAACCTGTTGTGCGAGGAAAAGTCAACCACAACTAAGTTAATGTGAGGTGATGTTTGCTTACCTTGCAAATTAGTAACTCAAATTTGAAGCCATAACTATATTAACTTTATTAAAGCTTTGAACATTATTTATTTCGTTTTCCTTCCAAAAAAATGTATCATTTTTAACACTCTTTTTCTGGCAGATGCCGTGACAAGAACTCGAAGTTTGCCAACTTCAAGGATTCCGGCTTTGGGTACCCCCTTAGCTTCCTTCCTTGCACGAATGCCACTACATCGTTACGTGCATCACGTCACCATGTCCGGATGTCCTTTGAATTGTTAACCCTCGTGGGACGCAAATCTGACGGCGAGTAGAATTGTGGTATTCCGTACTCTTACATTCAGAACGCACCTGGTTGCTTTGCATCTTTGCGTGCTTGGTTGACCGACCACAAATTCAGCCACTGATGCCTATAAACATTTCGTAGCAAAAGTGAGAAAAAAAATCAGATCAATTCTTTCTGAGATTATCTAGGCCTGAATGAAGGCACACGCCATTGCTGTTACCCACAGGCCGCAACTTGTTATCTCACCAGCAGTTTCTTCTGGAGCCTCTGATCGTAGTTTCTGAAGTCTGATGTCTGAACCACCGCGGTTGCGTGCCAAGACATCTGAGATCTGACATATAACCAGCATGTTCGTTGGTTGATTTCTAAGCTGATAAGCCCGGCTGATGCTGGTTTATTATGAAAGAAAAATATTGTACCATAACTGATAAGCTCTGACTGAAACCAGCGAGCGAACAGGTGAACATCTTATAACAGAGAACTACTCCGTAGTACTCCATAATAGAATACGAGCCGGTCCTTTTCCAAAGTGACATTACTCGACGCGCGCAGATTGGGACAGGAATCCACGTTGATTCCTGCAAGTGCGACTTGTTGATACTCTACGGAGTACTTGATACCCAGCACCGAATTCGACATCAGAACAGAACTCCGAAACAAAGTGGACGCATTTTTTTAATCGAGTCACACGCACATCTGCATGTTGGCCTAATGGCTCCTGCAGTTGAAGCTGTTGACCTTGGGCGGAAGCAGAAACGCGAAGGATGTCCCAGCAGACTAATAGTCGACACTGGCCATTGGTGGATCGGAGAATAATGTTTTTTCTCTCTGCAACTTGTAGATGATTACCAATTTACCATGTTCTAGTAGTAGAGTTCTCGTCGGTTGTCAGGCACGAGAACTCAGCGTCTAGCTAATAAATTGGATGAAAGCTACCGTATCATTTCCTCCCCGCTGCATGTACTACGAAAGAAAAGAACGGCAGTATTTCTTCATCTGACTGAGTGTTGGGTAAAACAATTACACAAGCATTAAAGTTGAACACAAGTTAAAATTGTATTCATTTCCTCATCGTACTATACATGTCAGGAGTATTTATAGGGACCCAGTCTTCGTATTTTATACAAAATAGCTATTTTGTTCCTAACTCAAATAGTTACAACATTTTTAACTACCAGGGCGAAGTGATCTTTTTTCCTATCTCAGCTTTCATTCTTCAGCTTCTGGCCATCAAACTTCTTAGTGTCTTCGTATCTCAGGACTTAGTCAATTCTTGCTCTGCTTCTTCTCTGACTTTAGAATGTTAAGTGGAGTCAAATATTTGACTTCGCTTATCTTTGTTTCCTTCTTCTTTTCAGCGAAGACGAGTTCTCTCCAGCGAAGTCGAATTCCTTCTTGTGAAGTTAAATTTTCATCTTCGCTATGCTTCTTTTCCTGCAAGCAGACTTTGTTATGAAAATCACAATTTCAACTTTAAAGTTTCAGGGGCTGAGTTTTTCTGGCGAAGTCAAATCCCAACAACAGCCCCTCGCGGATGAAAGCCTACTCCAAAGGTCTGAATCTCGCGAAGTTTGGATTTAAAACGAAGACAGAAAACGCCGTCCCGAACTTTGGAGTTGGCCGCTTATAGCCGTTAGACTGTGAACATTTGTTTTTTTAATTGCAACGGTCGTATTTGACCGGCAGAAGCTGAACCGTCAGGCTTGACCCAAAGCCGCCTATATATACTTCGTTCCCTCCCCCTATTTTTGCTACTTCATCGAAGATGGGGAGGTGCTGCCGAAATTTTCTTTGAAGCGAAGTCAAAAAATTTAGCGAAGCCAAAAATCTTTTCCGAAGGCTTATTTCTTTTCAGAGGTGCAAATTTGACTAAGGTTAGTTTTTTATTTATTTGTTTATGTTTTCTTTCTTTTTGTTTATTATTTTATCTTGCTGATATGTTTCTTATTTTCTAGATGTCTAATCAAGAGAAGAATGCTTCTGCAAACTCTCCAATTGGATCTAATCAGTTTGACTTGGGTGAAGATTTGTCAGATGTTTCTGCGTCTGGGTCCGAGTTGGTTGGTGATGACACGAAGTCTTTGAAGTTTGGACAAACTTTGATGGATGATAAAGAGTTAGATTGGATGGTCACTAATCGGATGGTGGAGAGGGCATCTGTTCGTTTGCCTGGAAACGAAGTAGTTCCTGATTCAAAACCTTATGAATGTGTGGTTTTTCGGGATCAATTTACAGCTAGACTTCGTATGCCGTGCCAAGATTTTCTTGAAGAACTTCTGAAGGCATATAACATAGAAATGCATCATTTGACTCCTAACGGAATAGCGAAGATTGCTCTTTTTGTTTAGGCGGTGAAGTCTCAAGATGTAAACTTGGATATCAGGGCTTTTTGTGCTCTCATGAGATGTATACTCAGTTTAGGAGTAAGAATGTGGATAAGAAGACTATTATCAAGTACTTTGGTTGTTGCAGTTTTAAACCTGCTCGAGGTGCTAAGCAAATTTCTCCTGCTTCCAAGAATAAATAGGTTGAAAATTTGTATCGGTACTGGTTTTACCATACTGTTCCAATGGTTGAAGAAAGAGATGAGTCAAGGAAGATTGTGAAGCGCTATCCATTGGCTGCGAAGATGGTGAATAATGTTTTTGATTACAAGCCTGAATTTCCCAGTACAAAGAATTCAAAGATTTGTAAAAAGGCTTATAAGTTGACTGCTAATCTGCAAAGTGCTCGTGATCTTTGTGAATAATATATTGCAGCTCGAGTTTGGCCTCTCAAGAAGGGCTAGAGCTTTATTCATTTTTATAAGAAAGTTGTGAGGGGGAAAGATTATTTGTATCCTGACAATTTGTTTTTGCTATTGAAGTTAAGGCAGTTGATATTCTGGGCAAGTTTTTGAAGAAAGAAAAAGATTTGATGGATAAATTTTTTAGAAAAGATTATAAGCGTTTGAATAGAATATTTGAGATTGCCCAAATCAAATACGATGAAAGACCTCCACCAGCGTATACTCGTGCAGCGAAGCCAAGCATAGAAAACGTTACAAAGAAGAAAAGAGCTGGTGGACAACTTGCTAAGAGGACTAGCAAAAACAAGAAGGTTTCAGCTTCTTTTGATTCGAAAAAGGTTGTAGAAGATGAAATTGATGACAGACAAGAGGTTCTTAGTGAATAGGCTCATGATGATGAGGTGAGAATGATTAGTTTAGTTTATAATTCTAGTGGTTTGACTCCGCCGTTGTTGACTCCGCTTGGTGACTATTTCTAGAATTTGGGGGCCACTTTGCATTCTGGTGAAGGTGTTGGTGAGGCTAGTTTGTCTTCGCCTCCAAAAAATATTGGCAAGACACTTTGCCTTCTTCCCCAGCTGTTTCGACTTCTTCTCCTGTTCTTGATACTAGCGGTGCTGCTGATGCAACCGCTACTATTGATGTGCAAATGGAAGAAGGTGAGATTGAAACTATGACTTCACAAGAGACCGCTGGGCCGACATCTCAAAGATTTGTTGCTAAAACTCCTCAAGGAACTGCAGGAGATGTTGGTGCTACTCTTCATGTTGCCTCTCCTCCCTGAGTTGTGATTCAAGATACTGATTTATGAGGTGGGCCTGTAGAGACTGATGCTTCAAAAGTTAAGGCTCACAAGGGTAAGGGTACTACTACTGTTACCCTTGATTTTGATGATTCTGATGATGATGTATTTGATGAAAACACTGAGCACGTCCGGGCTTCTCATCTTACTGAGTCTACCATTGATGTGAACACTGGTGAAAAAGTTACATGTCAACTTAAAAAGGATGTTTCCACAGGTAAATTTGTTTGTTATTTTGCGTTGTTTGATTTGAATTTTATATTTCTGTTCTTATTTTAGACTTTGTTTCTTTTTGGTGTAGAGGAATTTTTTCCTGCTCCTTTTTCTTAGAAGGAGATAACTGTTGATATTGGGAAGATGAAGGATGTGGCTCAGGAGCCTACAACTCCTACCGAAGCGTTGGAAATAGTTCCTGGTGGAGTTGACCCTGAAGCATACAAGAGGTGCATGGAGTACTGCCAAACTCAAGGTGTGAATTTAGATACTTTTAAATTTATTGGGATTGGCCTGGACAGACTTTGCATTATGCCAAGGAAGTCAGAGTTAAAGTTGTCAAAGTATATTGATGATGCCTTCGCAGTTTCAGACGCTGAAGCTCAACTTGCTAGGAAATCTTCCCTTGAGTTGGCAGATGCAAGTGTTACCCTGATTTACAAAGTATGCATATTTTTGCTTGACTTCATATGTTAATTTTGGCTTTGCGACTTGACTTTTTATGGCATTGTATTTTGTTGAGTGCTCTTTTGCAAAGGAGTTTACATAAATCTGTTGAAGAAGAAGCAAAGAATGCGGCACTTCGTGAAAAAGTTTGCTTGAAGAGATTAAGTTTTTGAAATCTCAGCTTGCTGCTAAGGAAAAAGAAAGAGTAGAGACAGTTGAAGCTCTCCATAATATGGAGTCTAGGTGTATCTCTGTTGGTGCCAAGCTTGAGACAAAGATTGAAGATTTTGATAATTTGAAGAAATATTTTGATAAGATTGTGAAGGAGCAAAATTACCTTGAAAAGAAGTCTGCTGAGAAAGATCAAAATTTTCATGACAAGTGTAATCGTCTATGGGAACTTTGCAAGAATTGCTATGACAAGTTTGGTGCGAAGCCAGAAGATCCTTGCTGGGAGCTTGGTGAATTTGATCCATTCTTTGCTTGGTTGTGCCGTCAATATGAGGACTTGCCAACTGTTATCTAGACTAGTGCTGATTTGAGTTGTGTGTACGCAACTCATGCACTTTTTCATTTGTTGAAAGAGGCAAAAGATCCTTTATATGAGCAAATGCTAGATAAAGATTATACGTTTTTTTTTCTGTGGAGTCGTTAAGTCAAGTTTCTTCTCGGATGCAATTGCTTTGCAAGAAGTATTTCAACCAATGTTGGAATTTAGGTGGCAGAGAGAGTGCTTTCATGAAGGCGAAGAAGAAGATGGAGAAGGTTAGATTGAAGTTTTTTTATCTTCTTTTGTTTATTTCTCTTTCTTTTTTTTATTTTATATTCTAACATTTGGTTTTCTTTTTGCAGCAGCTTGAGAAGAAAATTGCTGCAGATGAAAAGGAGCAGAGGGAACTTGACAAGCATGAGGAAGAAAGTGCTAGAGATCATGATGTTGGTGATCATCCATTTTAGTTGTCTTCGTAGTTGTTTTTTTTTTAGATTTTTAGTTGAGGGGTAAGGTTTAAAAAGACTTTTGACATTTGTAAATATTGAACTGGGCAGGATGAAGTTGGTGTTATGCCGTTGTTAATGTGTAAGGACAACTTTGTCATTAAACCTTCGCTGTGGTTGGAGTACGCAACCAGTGAGGCGAATCCTACGTTTGATACATTTGTTGAACGTAAGCTGACGTAATCGTTTAGTTATGATGTCTTTGTTTTTTTATGTTGTGGTTATTTTTCTGATCATTTATGTTGTTTTAGATTTTGAATCTAAAATCTTATTTTCTACATGTTGTTGACTTCAGCAAATTTTCCTAGGTAGTTGTTAATTTTTTCTTTTTTTCCTTTTTTGTCATGATATTTGAATGTGATAAGCCATGCTTTAATACTCTTATTTTTCCAATCATCGTGTTCGAGTACTTTGCCAAGCTTTGCTTCTGAAGATTTTCTTGGCTCAGAAGTGGATCATGTTTTGGATAAAGTTGTTGAAGACTTAATTAGTGAAGCTGTAAGCTCTAGTTTGGTTTTGGTGAATTGATGAAACCCCAAGTGCTAACCTAGTTTATCAAAGTGATCATGTGATAGGTAACACTATTCCAAGTGGTGGAGCAAATTGAAGATCATGATGATGGTGTAAACATGGTGATGATCAAGTGCTTGGACTTGGAAAAGAAGAAAGAGAAAAACAAAATGGGCTCAAGGCAAAGGAGAAAATTATAGGGCCATTTTGTTTTGGTGATCAAGACACCTAGTGGGTGTGATCATATTTAGGATAGATAGCCGTACTATTAAGTGGGGTGAAACTCATCGTGAAATGCGGTTATCAAAGTGGCACTATATGTTCTAACTCTTTGCATATGCATTTAGATTCTAGTGAGTGTAACACCCTTGAAAATGTTTGTGAAAACATGCTAACACACGTGCACAAGGTGATACACTTAGTGGTTGGCACATTTGAGCAAGGGTGGAGAAGTTGGTGAAGTAGAGGAGCTATTCCGGGGTGACCGGACGCTACCTCTGAAGTGACCGAACTCAGCCCCCCTGCGTTCGGTCAGTGTTGCAGTGAAGGCTGTCCTCGGTCTTGTGACTAGATGCAGCATAGTAAAAGTGACCAGACGCGTAGGGCCTACGTCTGGTTAGGGGATGACGTACGCTGACATGTGCTTCTTCACGAGCTAGAGAGGACCGGACTCGGTGCCGCATTCGGTCGCCTGTGAACGGCCGTGTTCGGTCACAGATTTCCCTCTCTGGATGCTTATTGGAAATGACCTGACATCGGGATACCATAGGGAGCGGCACGTCCGGTCAGGGCGTGTTGGCGTAGGCACACGCGTGGGTAGGGCTAACACCGATGTGTTCGGTACTGCTTAGCTACGTCCGATCTCAACTTAACCGCATGAACCTTAGAACTCGACCGTTGGGATCGATCGACAGAGGTTAAATCGTAGGGACACGTGGCAGCGGATCAGCGACTAGACGGTGAAGGTGGTGCATCCGGTCACATGGACCAGCGTGTTCGGTCGCCCCATGATCTATGTAGTGAGGAGCCCAACGGCTCTATTCGTGGGGGCTCTCTATTTAAGCCCCTTGGTCGGCTCAAGCTCTCTCTCTTGGCCATTTGTATTGACATATCAACCTTATGAGCTTAGCCAAAGCCCTTCTACTCATCTCCATCATTGATTCATAATTTTTATAAGATTGGGAGTGAATCCAAGTACATTGCTTGAGTGATTGCATCTAGAGGCACTTGGTGTTCGTGTTTCGCTGTAGGTTTCGCTTGTTACTCTGGGTAGTTGCAGCCACCTAGATGGCTTAGTGCAGCGAGGATCATTGAGCGAAGGTTGGTGATTGTCTCTGGCTTCGATCATGGTGATTGTGAGGGGTTCTTGACCTTTCCCCGGTGGAGAGCCAAAAGGTACTCTAGTGGATTGCTTGTGGCTTGTGTGATCCTCATCTTGTGTTGGTTGTGCGGCGTCCGATTATGGGTTTGGCGTGTGATGTAATTAGCGCGTGAATCTCCAAGTGAGTGAATCGCCACAACGAGGACTAGTTTGCCTGTAAGTAAGTGAACCTCGATAAAAAATCATTGTGTCATCTTGTCCGAGGATTTCATTGGTTGTCTTATGATTGATTGATTGGTTCCATCTTGTGATTGGCTCATACCTCGACACGTCGGTATAATCATCATCACCCCCTCTTGTATTACTTTCCTAGTGTTGCTATACTCTTTAGTGTAATTAGTTTTGAGAGCTAGCTTGTGTCGGGTCTAGTGGTTAGTGAGGCTCTTTAGTTAGTCTTTGAGAGCTAACTAACTTAGTGTAGTAACTTAGCAAATTGTGTGCTTAGAGATCATAATCACTAGAATTGTGGTAGGTGGCTTCATTTTTAGTAGGATAGCGCAACATTCGCTTTGCCTCATAATTGTCTAACCGGTTTGTAAGTGTTGTTGTAGAATTTTTTAATAGGCTATGTATCCCTCCTCTAGCCATTAGGACCTTTCAAGTGGTATCAGAGCCATGATCACCGTGATTTGAAGCTTAACAATATTCAGTGTCAAAATGGCTCAAATCAACAACACCAAAAAGCCACCCTAATTTGATGGCTTAAATTATCCTTATTGGAAGGCTAAGATGACGACATACATCAAGTCAATCAATAGGAAGATGTGGAAGGTGGTGGAGACCAAGATTGAGATTTCCAATGAGGAGGCTCCCACCGATGTCGAAGAAGTGCTACTCCAAAACAATGACATTGCTCTTAGTGTCATTCATGATGCTTTGGATGAGAGAACATTTGAGTAAATCAAGAACATTGAGAGGGCTCATGAGACATGGAAGAAGTTGGAGGAATCATTTGAGGGCACTAAAGCCATGAAGGGTGCTAAGGCATACATTCTCAAGGAGAAGCTTGTAAGCTTCAAGATGAAGGAGGATAAGAGTGTGCTGGAGATGTTCCATAGGCTTTAAGGGCTTGTCAATGATCTAAAAGCACTTGGAGAAGAGGTGAATAACAAGGACTTCTCCCACAAGTTCTTGAGATATTTACCATCAAGATTTGGCACATTGATCACTATTCTAGTGAGGAGTGGTTTGGACACCATGACACCAAACTAAGTGTTGGGAGATGTGATGACCGATGAAACCTACAGAGATGATTATGAGAAGGAAGAAAAGAAGGAGAAGAAAGATGAGAAGAAGGATGAGAAGAAGAAGAGTGTGGCATTCAAGACCACATCATCCAAGGGCAAGACAAAGCAAGAATCATCAAGTGAAGATGAAGACTTGAGCTTTGATGAGATGGATGATGAGAAGATGGCTCTCTTTGTGAAGAAATTTGGCAAGTTCATGGTGAAGAAGGGCTACCATGCAAGAAGGAAGAAATCCTCATCTAAGAACAAGGAAGAGTCAAGAAGGTGCTTCAAGTGTGGAAGCAAGGATCATCTTATTGCTCAATGCCTATACAATAGCAACCATGATGATAATGACAAGAAGAGCAAGAAGAAGGACAAGAAGGAGAAGAAGGACAAGATGACCTTCAAGAAGAAGAAGGGTGGTTCATATATGGTCACTTAGGATAGTGATGCTTTCTCAAGTGATGATGATGATAGTGATGATGACAAGACCACCAAGAAGAAGGCTCTTGCAAGTATTGCCATTCATGAGAAGCCTTCTCTCTTCAACACTCCATCATGCTTCATGGCTAAGGCCACTAAGGTATAAACTTGTGATGATAGATGTGATGAGGAACATGATAATGAAAATAAAAATGAAAGTGATAGTGATGATGATGAACCAACTAAAGATGAACTACTTGACATGTTAGATGATGCTAAGGAATATTTTGACATTAAGAGAAGGGAATGCAAAGACTTGTGAAAGGAACTAAAAGCCCTTAAGCAAGCCTTTCATGAGCTCAATGCATCTCATGAGAGGTAGAGGAAGCCTATGAGAAGCTTGTCAAGGCTCACAAGAAGCTTGAGAAAGCTCATTCCTCTCTACTTGATGAGCAAAATGTAAAAGAGCATGTTGAAATGTGTGATGTAGGCTTAACTTGTGATATAATTAATGAATTATTCCATAAGCCTATCATTGTTGCTCCCACTAACCCTTTTTGTAGCACATCCACTTCTACCCTATCTAGTAGTGATGGTTTCACTTGTGATGCCTCATTAATGGTTGATAATGAGACCCTCAAGAAGGAGGTCAATGAGCTCACTCGCACCTTAGAAAAAGCCTATGATGGCGAGGACCACTTACTTATGTGCTTGGGTAGCCAAAAAACTTCTCTCTACAAAGAGGGATTGGGCTATACCCCCAAGAAAGGCAAGGCGACCTTTGCTCCTCATAAGACTAGTTTTGTGAAGAACAATAATCGATTTTGCACTAGTTGCAAGCAAGTTGGTCATGTAGAGCAAAAGTGCATGAACAAGAAGTCACAAGCTAATGTATCCTCCATTAAGCTTGATTCTTTTTATGTGATTACTAAGGGTGCAAATGGTGTGAAGTATAAGTTCATTGGTGCACCATAGATGGGCTCAAAGAAGAAAGCTCTTTGGGTACCAAAGAGCTTAGTAACTAACCTTCAAGGACCCAAGCAAGTTTGGGTACCTAAAAAGAATTGATCTTCTTTTGTAGGTCAATTATAAAGCCGGAGGAAGGCATTGGGTTCTTGATAGTGGGTGCACTCAATACATGACCGGTGATGCAAGAATGTTCAACTCGATCAACACCAATGATAGTAATGGCTATGATAGTATCACATTTGGTGACAATGGTAAAGGCAAGGTCAAAGGGCTTGGTAAGATTGCAATATCAAATGACATGAGCATATCCAATGTGTTGCTAGTTGAGAGCTTGAACTTCAATTTGCTATCCGTGGCTCAATTGTGTGATCTTAGATTCAAATGCATATTTGGGGTAGATGATGCAGGGATCATAAGTGTAGATGACTCTAACTTGATCTTCAAAGGCTTTAGATATGAGAATCTATACTTGGTTGATTTCAATGCTAGTGAAGCTCAATTGTCAACATGCTTGTTCACTAATTCTAGTATGGGTTGGTTATGGCATAGAAGGCTTGGTCATGTTGGAATGAAACAATTGAATAGATTGGTTAAGCATGACTTGGTTAGAGGCTTGAAAGATGTTGTGTTTGAGAAGGATAAGCTTTGTAGCTCTTGTCAAGCCGACAAACAAGTTGGAAACACCCATCCTAAGAAAAGCATGATGAGCACTAGTAAGGCATTTGAGTTATTGCACATGGATTTGTTTGGGCCAACACAATACACTAGCATCAATAGAAACAAATATGGCTTTATGCTAGTGGATGATTACACTAGATACACTTGTGCATTCTTTCTAGTGGACAAGAGTGATGTGTTTGCAACATTCAAATCATTTGTCAAGGGCATTCACAATGAGTTTGAAACAACCATCAAGAGAGTTAGAAGTAACAATGGTAGTGAGTTCAAGAGCACAAGAATTGATGATTTGTGTGATGAATTTGAAATTAGACATCAATTCTTGGCTAAGTACACTCCATAATCAAATGGTCTTATTGAGAGGAAGAATATGACCTTGATTGACATGGCAAGATCAATGTTGAGTGAGTTTAATGTGAGTCAATCCTTTTGGGCCAAAACTATCAACTCGGCTTGCTATTATAGCAACCGCTTGTATTGTCACCCATTGAAAGAGAAGACACCTTATGAGCTCTTAAATGGTAGAAAGCCCAACATTGCATACTTTTGGGTCTTTGGTTGCAAATGCTATATCTTGAAGAAATGCACTAGATTGAGCAAATTTGACAAGAAGTGTGATGAAGGATTCTTACTTGGATATTCAACCAAAAGCAAAGCATATAGAGTTTAGAATTTAGCTAGTGGTACTCTTGAAGAAGTTCATAATGTTGAATTTGGTGAAACCAAGGGTTCACAAGATGAGAATGAGAAGTTGAAAGATGTTAGAGGCATTCAACTTTCAAGTGCCATGAAGAACATGGATGTTGATGAATTGAGGCCTGGGCAAGTGATAGATGAAGAAGATGATCAAGTGCAAGTGCTTTCTAACTCAAATGTGCAAGTCGATACAAATCAAGCAAGTACAAGTGACTCTCATGACAATGTGCAAGAAGAACAAGTGGCTAGTACATCATCTCAACCCAATGATCAAGCAAGTGCAAGCAATGTTCCAATACTCCAACCAACCAATATTGCAAGAGATCATTCATTGAACACTATAATTGGAGATATTTCTAGAGGTGTGCAAACTAGATCAAGATTGGATTTATTTTAAGAGCATTTTTCATTTGTATCATTCATTGAACCAAAGAAGATAGAAGAAGCTTTGGGGGATGTTGATTGGGTGAATGCTATGCATAAAGAAATGAACAACTTCACAAGAAATCAAGTATGGGAGTTAGTTGAGAGACCAAAGAATCATAATGTGATTAGAACCAAATGGGTCTTTAGAAACAAGCAAGATTAAGATGGGATAGTAGTAAAGAACAAAGCAAGATTGGTAGCACAATGATGCCCTCAAGTGAAAGGTCTTGACTTTAAAGAAACATATACCCCAGTTGCTAGATTAGAAGCAATTAGAATCTTAGTATCCTATGCTTGTGCCTACAACATCAAGCTCTATCAAATGGATGTTAAAAGTGTATTTCTCAATGGCTACATCAATGAAGAAGTATATGTTGAGCAACCTCCCGGTTTTGAAGATGACAAGAAGCCTGACCATTTGTACAAGTTAAAGAAGGCATTGCATAACTTAAAGCAAGCACCTAGAGCATGGCATGAGAGGTTGAGGGATTTCCTACTCTCTAAGGGGTTTATGATGGGCAAAGTTGACACCACTCTTTTCACCAAGAAGATTGGAAAGGACTTGTTTGGGTTGCAAATTTATGTTAATGACATTATATTTGGATCAACCAATCAAGACTTTTGTGAAGAGTTTGGCAAGATGATGGCTAATGAGTTTGAGATGTCCATGATTAGAGAGTTGAGTTACTTCCTTGATCTTCAAATCAAGCAATTGAAGAATGCGGTTATCAAAGTGCCACTAGATGTTCTAACTCTTTGCATATGCATTTAGATTCTAGTGAGTGCTAATACCCTTGAAAATGTTTGTGAAAACATGCTAACACATGTGTACAAGGTGATACACTTGGTGGTTGGCACATTTGAGCAAGGGTGAAGAAATTGGTGAAGTAGAGGAGCTGTCCTGGGGTGATCAAACACTGCCTCTGGAGTGATCGGACTGAGCCCCCTGCGTTCGGTCAGTGTTGCAGTGAAGGCTACCCTCGGTCTTGTGACCGGACGTAGCACAGTAAAAGTAACCGGACGCGCAGGGCCTGTGTTTGTTCAGGGGATGATGTACGCTGACGTGGGCTTCTTCACGAGCCAGAGAGGACTAGACTCGGTGCCGTGTCTGGTTGCCTATGAACGGACACGTCTGGTCATGGATTTCCCTCTCTAGATGCTTACTAGAAATGACCTGACGCTAGGACGCCGTGGGGAGCGGCGTGTTCAGTCAGGGCATGTTAGCACGGGCACACACATGGGCAGGGCTGGCACCGGCGCATCCGGTCTTACTCAGCTGCGTCCGATCTCAACTTAATCGCGTGAACGTTGGAACTCGACCGTTGGGATCGGTCGACAGAGGTTAAATCACAGGAACACATGGCAGCGGATCAGTGACCAGATGCTGAAGGTGGTGTGTCCAGTCACATGGACCGGCATGTCTGGTCACCCTATGATCTGTGTAGTGAGGAGTCTAACGGCTCTATTCGTGGGGGCTCTCTATTTAATCCCCTTGGCTAGCTCAAGCTCTCTCTCTTGGCCATTTGCATTGACATAACAACCTTGTGAGCTTAGCCAAAGCCCTCCTACTCATCTCTATCATTGATTCATCATCTTTGTGAGATTGGGAGTGAATCTAAGTGAATTGCTTGAGTGATTGCATCTAGAGGCACTTGGTGTTCATGTTTTGCTGTGGGTTATGCTTGCTACTCTTGGTGATTGCCGCTAGCTAGATGGCTTGGTGCAGCGAGGATTGTCGAGCGAAGGTTGGTGATTGTCTCTAGCTCCGATCATGATGATTATGAGGGGTTCTTAACCTTTCCCCAGTGGAGAGCCAAAAGGTACTCTAGTGGATTGCTCGTGGCTTGTGTGATCCTCATCTTGTGTTGTTTGTGTGGCATCCGATTGCGGGTTTGGCGTGTGAGGCCAATTAGTGTGTGAACCTCGAAGTGAGTAAATCCCCACAATGAGGACTAGCTTGCCAGCAAGCAAGTGAACCTCAATAAAAAATCATTGTGTCATCTTGTCTGAGGATTTCATTGGTTGTCTTGTGATTGATTGATTGGTTCCATCTTGTGATTGGCTCATACCTCGACACATCGGTATAATTATCACCACCCACTCTTGTATTACTTTCCTAGTGATGCTATGCTCTTTAGTGTAATTAGTTTTGAGAGCTAGCTTGTGTCGGGTCTAGCGGTTAGTGTTGGTATTTATTAACTCGTCACTTGTTTTAATAGCCACCTATTATAAACCTATATCTCCTAACATTACTTTACTAGGTTGTCATCCCTAGTGATGATGCTAGAAATGCTTGTTGGTACTACGTAGCATTACTACTAGAATAATACTAAATAGTTCTTTATTAATTTATGTGACTAGGAGGAATATATAGATATGAATGAAAAGGAATCTGCAAGCGCACAGATAATTATACCATTGTAGCACTTCACCCGAGAGTATTCCAGGTATCGTTATATATATTTTTACCACAGGGAAGGTCTAGCATCGACATGCATTGATAACTTATACTATTGATAGAGAAGTAAACCATAACCAATATTTTACTCATAACAGGGGTAAGTTATAGGATAAGATATATATGATAAGTATTGATCAATGATAATGATAAATCACTCAGAGTACTCCTTTCTATGGCATTAGCATGGTCAGGTAGAATATTAGAGGAATAATTCCTAAGTCATTCTTAATTATAAGTCAAAGCATACATTGATTAGTGTAATTACACCTAATAGTCATTGCTAAGATCATCTTCATATCTATACATAAGGGATATTACTAAGGGAGATTAAGAACAGAGCTTGTCCCCCTTCATAACTAGATCCTACATGCTGCCTACATTCGGGAGTGGACTATAAAGGACTCAATGGGAGTGTCACGTCCGCGATCTACCACATGACCTAGAATATAGGGTGTATCCCTAGGTAAACAACGTATAAGCACCACACTTACACAATGTCGACCACCCACCCATAGATCCTTAGGGTGAGTGCTATACGAACATATGCATGAATATGATGATAATCCAACTATACTAGGTATATAATCAAAGTAGACAATGAACATTATAACGAAGAACATGAATAAGATGAATACTAATATTGTCATAACAATTGTAGCAAGCATATAAAAGTAATAGAGATACAAAAGAGAGAGGGGGCAGAAAGATTATACTGAACCACACTCTTGACATGATTAGGAATCCAAGCGAAGCCTGCTTGCCTCCCTCTAGACCTAGCCTAACTAGCTATGCCCTAGAATATGCTGGAGCTCTGAGGGTGATTAGGGTTTCTGTCTTCTCAAATGACTTGATGCCTTTAGGGGGGCAGGTGCTAATTATATAGCCTAAAGTGCCAACGTGAGCCCTTGGATCAAACCGACTTAACAAACGGCGTAGATGCAACCTAGGAGGTGGTAGGAAACTGAATTGACGATGCAGAGGCTGACAGGTGGGCCCTAGGGTCGGGTGGCCTGCAGGTGGGGTTGGGCGGCCCCACCTAGTAGCCCCTCGCTCTCTGCCTCAGCATGGTGTCCTTTGGTGTCCTCTAGAACCTTCTAGTGTCCGTTTCGCGGTGGATAAGCGCAATTAAATCTGATATATAGGTTCACCTTGATGGTTTTCTGGATAAACCCTGCAGAAATCATAGTTTCACCAAAACTCATGGAATTTATTAGTTTAAACCCCTAGATCTTTGTTGGTGATCTCAATTGTGCCCTTATGCATGTTTTACTGACGATTTATAATGGTCGTTAACTATTGTCAATAGTTAGTGAGACTCTTTATTTAGTCTTTGGGAGCTCACTAACTTAGTGTAGTGACTTAACAAATTGTGTGCTTAGAGATCATAATCGCTAGAATTGTGGTAGGTGACTTGCATTTTTAGTATGCTAGCGCAACATTTGCTTCGCCTCATAATTGTTTAACCGGTTTGCTAAGTGTTGTTGTAGAATTTTTTTAATAGGCTATTCACCCCTCTAGCAATTAGGACCTTTCAAAAGCTGCAACTATTGTAGCTTCCGAAAATGACTAATTGTGACTTTTGTTGTAAACTTGTTTCCCAATGTCTATAATATGTAATAAATGATTCTATTTCATAATAGACTTGATTTTTGTTTATGTATGAAGTTTTACGAAGGCAATGT
The DNA here is from genome assembly GCF_019320115.1 of Miscanthus floridulus. Lineage (NCBI taxonomy): Eukaryota > Viridiplantae > Streptophyta > Magnoliopsida > Poales > Poaceae > Miscanthus > Miscanthus floridulus. Next base: position 189,185,344 of record NC_089587.1, on the reverse strand, counting down.
GTAGACTTTGATTTAGTAGTTATAATTCATTTTAGTGAATTTGAAAAAAGTCGTCCCCTTACTTTTTTGCGAAGGCAACGCGTGGACTTTGCTTAGAAGTCATAATTCACCTTCGTGAATTTGAAAAACGTCATCCCCTCACTTTTTTTTTGCAAAAGCAACGCGTAGGCTTCGCTTAAAAGTCATAATTCACCTTAGTGAATTTGAAAATCATCGTCCCCTCATTTTTTTTGCAAAGGCAACGCGTAGACTTCTCTTAGAAGTCGTAATTCACCTTAGTGAATTTGAAAAACGCCGTCCCCTCATTTTTTTATGAAGACAACGCGTAGACTTCGCTTAGAAGTCGTAATTCACCTTAGTGAATTTGAAAAATGCCGTCCCCTCACTTTTTTGTGAAGGCAACGCGTAGACTTCGCTTAGAAGTCGTAATTCACCTTAGTGAATTTGAAAAATGCCATCCCCTCACTTTTTTGCGAAGGCAACATGTAGACTTCGCTTAGAAGTCATAATTCACCTTAGTGAATTTGAAATGATGAAGTGTAAATGAAGTATTATATTTTTAGATAGGTTAGCATCATTTTTTGCTTGTTCGAGAAATGATGCTACCTATTTTAGTTTTGTTTTAGCCGATATTTGAGTATTTTTTAGTATACTCTTCGGCTTTTGTTTGTTTTGCTATACTTGAGACTTTTTTAGGGGAATAGTTTCTCATTTATATTTGATGAGAATTTACAATAGAGACTGCCTCGTTAAAAAACCACTCACCTTGTGAAGGGCTTCCCCTGAGTGAAAAAAGAGTGCAGCTCGTTTACATTTGAATTGAAACTTTTAGAATGTAAAACAACTATTCTAGTTCTAGAAACTTGTAATGAAAAATGAAAGTCTAATAGTATCTTTGCAATGCTTCGATGTTCTAGGCGTGGTCAATCTCCTTCCCATTCATATCTGCCAAGTGGAATGATCCCAACTTATTTGTTCTTGTGATGAGATAAGGACCTTCCCATTTTTGCTGAAACTTTTTGACTGTATCTTTGTTTCTTTTTCTTTTCAGGACAAAGTCTCCTGGTAAGAGTTGCCTTGGCTTTACTTTTTTGTTATACCAATTCTTTATTTATTTCTAGTATTTCTTGAGATTTTGAATTGCTTTCATTCTTTCTTCTTTGAGCAGGTCGTTGCTTGTTATTTGCTCTTCTTCTTCCTTAATTTACACATTGGTTCTTGGACCTTCAAACTTTATTTCTTCAGGTGTCATTACTTCTTCTCCATATAATAGCTTGAATGGTGGGAAGTTTGTTGATCTTGAAATGGCTATATTTTGTGCCCAAATGACTTTAGGTAATTCATCGACCCATTTTCCTTTTGGAAGCCCCACTAGGCATTTTGAAATACCAGTGCATATGATTCCATTTGCTCTTTCGACTGCACCATTTGACTATGGGTGTCTGACTGAGGCAAAGCATAATTGGATTCCCATATTTTGACAATAATTTCTAAAATCTTGACTGTCAAATTGAGTTCCATTGTCTATTGTAATGTGTCTTGGAACTCCAAAACGACATATGATGTTCTGCCATAGAAAAATTTTCATTGTGAATGGAGACATATTTGTTACTGGCTTGGCTTCGATCCACTTTGTGAAATATTCTACTGCCACAACTGCATATTAGAAATTTCCTTGAGCTGGAGGCAATTTGCCTATTATGTCAATTCCCCATCTTGCAAGTGGCCAAGTTGGTTCTATTGTTTGTAAGTTTATTGCTAGAACTCTTATCTTGCTGGCAGACATTTGACAATTGTGATAAGATTTAACTATTTCTTTACTATCACTTTGTGCTGAAGGCCAATAAAATCTTTATCTGAATTCTTTCCCTGCCATGGCTCCTGCCGCTGGATGTGTGCCACAAATCCCCTCATGTATTTCTAATAGTAATTCTTTTTCTTCTTCTACTGATATGCATTTGAGAAGTGGTTCACAAATTCCTTGTTTGTACAATTGATTGTTGATGATTTTGTAATTTCTTGTTCTATGTTTCATTCTGACTTCGTTAACTTCGTCTTTTAGTTCATAATGTCCAAGAAGGTATGCCATGATTGGTGTTGTCTAGTCTTCGCTTTGTATTATATGGACTTCTCTTGGGACTTCTTACTTTGCCTTGATAGATGCATGAGTTAGTACTTGGAAGAAGACATCTTGAGGCAAGCTCATATTTTGAGCTGCAGCTTTTGCTATTTTGTCAGCATCTGAGTTATCTGTTCTTGAGATATTTTTGACTATGAAGCCTTCAAAGTATTTCTCTTGTTCTCTTAAAAATTGCAAGTATTTTGGTAGCTCTAGATCTCTTGCCTTGTAATCTTTTTCGATGTGTCCAGCCACAACTTGTGAATTTGGATCCCCATTGCTCCTGCTCTTCGGAGTCCAAGTAAAATGGCTTCGTATTCAGCAATATTGTTGGTACATTGAATTTCAAGTCTTGCATCGTATCTCATTTTGACCCTTGAAGGTGATGTGATTATTGCTGCTACACTAGCCCCTGCGAAGCCCCATGATCCATCGCAATATATTATCCAGTCTGGTTGTTTTTAATCTTCGCTTTGATTTTGGGACGGAGTCCAATCTACCACGAAGTCTATCAAGACTTGGGATTTTATTGATGTTCTTTTTTCAAATTTGATGTAATGATGAGATAGTTTTGCTACCCATTTTCTCAATCTTCCAGATGATCTGCAACTTTGTAAAACTTCTTTCAGAGGAAAATTTGTTGGTACTCTGATTTTGTGAGCTTAGAAATAGTGCTTCAATTTTCTTGCTGCAGTTAAAACTGTATAAGCCATTTTCTCGATTTTTGAGTAATAGATTTTTGAGCCAGACAATGCTTCTGAAACAAAGTTGACTGGGACTTGTCTTTTTGTGTGTTCATTTTCATGTTCTTCAACTAAGACTGCACTTACTGCACTTTCTGTTGCTGAGACATATAGGAGCAATTTAGCCCCTGGGGTTGGTGTGGTTAGAGTATTTGGCTTTCATAAGTAACTTTTTATTTCTTCAAATGCGTGTTGGTGCGAAGGTCCCCGTGCGAAGTCTGTTTTTGTTCCCTTGAGTGCTTGAAATATCGGTAGACTTCGCTCTACTGATTTTGAAATGAACATGTTTAAGGCGACAAGTCTTCCTGTCAATTTTTGGACGTCCTTTATATCTTCAGGAACTTTCATGTTTAAGATTGCCTGGACTTTATCTGGGTTTGGGTCGATTCCTTTTGCTGATACAATGCATCCTAGAATTTTCCCCTTTTGGGCTCCAAAGGTGCACTTTTCAGCATTCAACTTTAAATTTGGTTCCCTGAGGTTTGTAAATGTTTCTTGGAGGTCTTCGATGTGATCTCCTCTTTTTTTGCTTTTGACTACTATGTCATCAACATAGGTGAGTAGATTTTTACCAATTTGTTCACGTAACACTGTTGAAGTCATTCTAACAAATGTTGTGCCAGTATTGCGAAGCCCCTCTGCCATTCTTACAAAATAGTAGGTCCTGAATGGGGTGATAATACTTGTGAATTCTTCATCTTCTTTTCTCATCCAAATTTGATGGTAGCTAGAAAAACAATCCAAGAAACTTAGCATTTCACTTCCGGCTTAATCGACTAATGTGTCAATTCTTGGTAGTGGGAAATTGTTTTTTTTGGCATGCTTTATTGAGATATGTGAAATCGATGTACATTCGCTATTTTTTATTCTTCTTCCTGACTATGACAATGTTTGCGAGCCAAGTTGTGAGTTGAACTTCTTTTATAACTTTTGCATTAAGCAATCTTTAAACTTCAGCTTTGGCAGCCTGAGCTCTGTCTTCGGTTAGTTTTCTCAACTTTTGCTTTTTTGTCTAACTTTTGGATCGATGTCTAGTTTATGCTCAATTATGTCTCTGTTGACTCCTCCTAAGTCATTGGATGACCAAGCAAATATATCTTTGTTGCTTCGAAGAAATTCCACAAGTTTGTCCTCTTCTTCTTGAGAAAGTCTAGTACCAATGATGACTTGTTTGTCTAGGACTAATGGATCAAGAGGTACTATTTTTGTTTCTTCACAAGCTTGAGCTTTGGGTTGAGGTTTCGTATTTTATGTTTCTTCTTTTTCTTCTTCAACAATTGTGTGAACATTCTTTTGTCCTGGTGTGTATTCTTTTTCAATGTTTCTTGCCTTAGTTTGGTCGCCTGTATTGTGATTACTCCATTTATTGCTGGCATTTTCATACATAAGTATGAGTAGCTTACGACTGCTTCGAATGCGTTTAAAGTTCCTCTCCCAAAGAGTGCATTGTATGGATAGTACATGCCAACCACATCAAATGTTATTCGCTATGTTCTTGCATTGCTTACTGTTCTAAAAGAAACTGGCAAAATTATTCTTCCAATTGAGTGGATCTTTTTCCCGCCGAAGCCATAAAATGAGTGCTCAGCTCCTCCTAATATTTTAGGATCAATTTTCATGGCGTCAATTGTTGATGTGAATATAATGTCAGCGGAGCTGCCTCCATCAACCAATATTTTTGAGACTGCCCAACCATCAATGTTTGCTTCGATTACCATAGCATCCATATATGGGTAATCTTTCAACTGAAAGTCTTCTTCTAAAAATGTAATTGGCAGATGGGACCATCTTATTTTCTTGTATGGACCTTCCATTGAAATTGAATTTACTCTTCAGAAGTAATTTCTTCTTTGACTGTTATTTTCATGGTCTATGTTATTTCCTCCTGTGGTTGTTAATATTCTTCCTCTGCTTGGGATGATTTCATTATTGTTCACTGCTGAAACTGACGGGGAGTTATTCTCTTGCTTGGCTTGGCTATTTTGTGGGTTGTTGTTTGCAACCGAAGCTTTGGGTTGTGCTGATTGAACATTGGACTATTGAGATTGATTTTACCTCCATTGATTTTGCATGGGATGATACATTGCTAGGGGTTCATAGCTGTATGTGGGTGGTGGCCCTGGAATTAGTGCTTGGACATGTCCATAATGCATTGGGTAATAAGTTTGATGAGAGGTTTGCTATTCTTGCCTCTCATGATTGACAACTTTTGATTGGCTTGGTGCCCTGTTTTCTTCTTGGGCTTCTTCGATGCTTTTCTTTACTTTGGGACACATTTTAGATGTATGTCCAGCCCCTTTGCCATGAATAATGCAGTACATATCTTCAGGTTTTAAAGGTGCTCTTCCTCTTCCTGTTCCTCCTATTCCTCTTGTGCCAAAGCCTCCTCTTTCAAATGTTTTTTCATTGAATTGACTTTGCTGGTAGTATTGATTTTGGTGAGCATAATTACTTTTGGCCGTTGAATTATTGTCATTCTCAATTTGATTGCCTTGACTGTGTGGTGTAAATGGTCTTCGTTCATAGTTGTTTGGTCTTGGAGGATGGAAGTTATTGTTGCTTTGCTTGGTTTGAGCCCTAAAGTTGTTTTCTTCTTCAATTCTTTTTCTGTAATCGTCATCTGACTTGCAATATTTTGGAATGACTTTGTAAAGCTCAGCAACTGTACTTGATTTTTCTTGAGCGAGATGAGAAGCGCATTGGCCTGCTCGAAGCCCTTTAATTGCGACTATTATCATCACTTCATCTGAGATATTTGGAATTTGTGCCTTAATTTGGATGAATCTTTTGAAATATTGACTCATGGGCTCTTTGATTTGCTGCTTGCAATTGAACAGATCTATGTCTGTGAGGCCAGCTGGTTGAAATCCTTGAAAGTCAACAAGCAAGTTTGCTTTAAGTTGGTCCCATGAACGTATAGATTTTGCTTTTAGCGAAGAGTACCATTGTTGTGCTGGTCCTTTAACTGCCATGATAATAGATTTTACCAACGTAGTTTCATCACCGCCTCTAGAAATTACTGTAGCTTCAAAACTCATCAAAAATTGTCTTGGATCAAATTGGCAATCGAAAGTTGGTATCATGTTAAATTTGTACCCCAAAGGCCATTGTGCTACCTGCAAGTTTATTGACAGGGGAGAGCTCGTGTCAATTGATATAAATGATTTTTGAGAGTTCTTTTCTTAGGAGACTTTCGTTGCTGAATTTGGTTCTTCTAAATTTATGACTCCGTGGCTTGCGCTTTGAAGTTGTTCATTCAGTTCATGGAGGATGGCTTCGGCTTCTTTTATTTTGTTTGAGAGACTTTTCTCTTGCTCTTGCGCGACATTCTTCAAGTTTTTTTTGTTTTCTCAGCACTTGTTCTTCTAATTCTTTGAGTCTTTGTTCTTCGACTTCGTTTGCCTTAGAAGAGCTTGGGTCTTGGGGTGCATCTTTTTTGAAACTTTGGTCTTCGATTGTTGGTGGGTTATCTTTGGTTACCCCAGTGGTAACTTTCTTGTTAGGTCTGCCCATTAGCTTCGCATGGTCGTGGGAGTTTTCGAGCACACACAAATGGTGGGTGCCAGATGTTGGGTAAAACAATTACACAAGCATCAAAGTCGAACACAAGTCAAAGTTGTATTCATTTCCTCATCGTACTGTACATGCCAGATGAGGTATTTATATGGACCTTAGTCTTCGCATTTTATACAAAATGACTATTTTGCTCCTAACTCAAATAGTTACAACCTTTTTAACTACGAAGTGGTCTTTTTTCCTATCTCAGCTTTCATTCTTCAGCTTCTGGCCTTCAAACTTCTTAGTGTCTTCGTATCTTGGGACTTAGTCAATTTTTCCTCCGCTTCTTCTCTGACTTTAGAATTTTCAGCGGAGTCAAATATTTGACTTCGCTTGTCTTTGTTTCCTTCTTCTTTTCAGTGAAGACGAGTTCTCTCCAGCAAAGTCGAATTCCTTCTTGCAAAGTTAAATTTTCATCTTCGCTATGCTTCTTTTCCTACAAGCAGACTTGTTATGAAAATCATAATTTCAACTTCAAAGTTTCAGGACTGAGTTTTCCTGGCGAAATCAAATCCCAAACACTGACACCCTTGCTCAGCCGAGGCAAGGGATGCCTGCTTGCGTGAACAAGAAACGAGCCGTGAGCTAGTAGCTCGGAAAGGCGGGCGGCAGGTCGCTCGAAATGCAGTTAGCGCTGCAGCAGAGTGCGGTTGCTGGTTGGCCGTTGGCTTGGCCCCCCTCATCCGCGATGCAGGTGGAGCTCTGCTCAGGTCAGCAGCTGCTTGCTTGCCCGACTGCATAGGATAGGAGCTCCGGAGCGGTGTAGTTGGTGGGCTGTAAATGCAGGAGAATTTTGGTCGGCCACTGGTCTGGGCCTAAAGCAAGATTTGTTTTGCGCTGAAGCTTGGCGGATCCGTTTGGATTTTGGAATACACGAAGGAACTCCACATACTAGAATAGAACGCTTGTTTCTGAGTCCTAACAGTTAAACTAGCGAGAACGTACAGAAGCTAAAGCTGGCATCATGGAGAAACCTTGCAAAAGCTAGCCCTTGAACCTGCTATCAAAATCAAAGACCGTGGGTGCTTCGTTCACAGACGCGTGCAGAATTGATTTTATATATAGATAGCCCTGTCTGTCCCTGGTAGCCGGTAGGCATCAATGTGCTCATGTGCAATTCGTTCAGTCAAAGGACACACAGCGACAAAAGACATAAACAGCCGGAGTAGCCGTCAACCCAAGGCACCTTCACCCACATGCTACGGCAGCACTTTCGGTGGCCGAGCTGTGTCACTTTGTGAGTGCACAGGACCGCCACCTTCCAGCAGCCATTGAGCCATGCAATGCAATGCAAGGCGGCCGGACCGGCCGGCCGGCCACCACCGGTCCGCCACTGGTCACTGCCACTCAGAACCCAAGTGCAGAGCTAGTCACTGGTCACCCAATCGCCCAGAGGCCAGAGGCCAGAGCCATGGGCACTTTCTTGTAAGCATTTGACATGGCTCCATGTAGGACAAATAAAATTAGGATATACATGGGAAAGTGAGTTTTTTATATTATTGTAGGAAAAATTCAATGCTTCTGTGGATTTCCAGTAAAAATCCAATAGGACTGCCGCATTAGGCTACAACATTTTTTCCTTGAACACGCAAAAGGTCTACGCGTCTTTTAAAATTCTTAGTTCAGAGTTGTCTTGGTGTTAAATAATGTTGTATTCAAAATGGTCCGAATATTTTAAGCGCCATGAGAAAAATGCTCACACAATGAGTTATATATGTTCAAGTTTAGTGTTTTCGCATGGATGTCTCTTGACTTTCTTCTACCTCTAAACATCTTACTCTGTGTGACCTTCTTACCATGACATCGAGAATAATGATCACTGGACAACCCTCACCCCAACACCCCTCCCCATCCTCCGTCCACTACAACTTGGCTCTGATGGCTCCGTCCAGGGCGCGATTGTTATGACACCCCCACTCGACCTCTAACCCATCTCAAATCGCAATGCCTTCGCCGTCCCACATATGGTAGCATCCCATGGCCGCATCATCACTCTGCTCCTAGGTCCACCACCCCTACTTAGTTGGCTTCTCTCTAGACATAGAGATTGAACATCAAAGATGACTTAATGGAGAAACTAGGCCTTCCTCCCTAAACTTCAAATGGAACCACTAATCTCTAACTAGAGGACCGCTAGAGTTCTTGTTGGAAGTAACTATCCATATATATTTTTAAAGGAAAAATGATACCAGCCTAGAAGAAATCGGACGATTTTTTTCATTGAAAAAAGGTGTGAAAAAATGTAGTTGAAAAGGGCTCAAACCTGAAGACTTGGATGCATGACCACGTTTCTTTACTCGAATCAATTCAGTTATGGTCACACTCTTTCTGAATATAACTTCCTAATCAATTCTAATGGCTACTGAAAGCATCTAGGACCCTAGCTGGGTTTCGGTGATTAATGACAATATGAGATTACTATGACTAACGTGTGTTTTGCAGAGGCAATTTAAGTTAGGTCATGGTAATGGCAATTGATTGGGCAATCATGGTTGTCATGCCCCTACGATGGAAATCGTTTCGGTTTTCAAAGGATGGACGACAAGGTTAAGGATGGACTAGTTCTAAGTGTCGTTTGGTGTTGAAGAGACACTTAGAGTAGTTTAGGACTTTATTTTTCTTTTGGCCATACTATTAAGGAGGTATGGACTAGTAGCTTGACCTAGGTAAGTCTAGTGAGTTAGGTGTGGTGCACACTTATCAAATCTAGCACTAGGTAGCTCTGGAGTAGCGATAAGATCAATTGGAGCAAACTTCATTCACATATGATTTCGAGTTGGAAGTGAATGGAGGGTCAAATGACTGACCGAACGCTGGTCTGGTTGTGACCGGACGCTGAAGGGTGAGTCCGGTCAGTTCATTTGATCAACTGGAGCCATCCGGTTATGACCGGACGCTGAGTGAAAAGTGACCGGACACTGAGGGCTAGAGTCCGGTCAACTCCAGAGAGGTTCTAGAGATGAATAATCCTGATCGGATATGTTCAGTCAGTGTTGATCGGACGCTGGTCAGGATCTGGTAACTGACCGAACGCTGAACAGCGAAGTGACCAGACTTTGGGTGCTAGTGTCCAGTCAACATCAGTAAGGTTTTAGAGAGCAGTTTTCGTGACCGGACGCAGGTCGGAGTCCAGTCAGAACTTAACGACTCTTTCTGACATAGTGGCGGGGATAACCGACCGGAGCGTCCGGTCACCCCGCAGAGTGATGACTCAGCCTCCAAACGTTATGTTTTGAATGAGGGGGTATAAATACTTACTCCTCTCATCCAAATAAGGTATCTTGCCCATTTGTTCAGCTGAGAAACACCCTTGAGAGTTGAAAGCTGTAGTTTGGTTTTGGTGAATTGATGAAACCGTTAGTGCTAACCTAGTTTATCAAAGTGATTATGAGATAGGTAGCACATTCCAAGTGGTGAAACAAATGAAGATCATGACATGATGATGGTGATGCTATGGTGATGATCAAGTGCTTGGACTTGAAAAGAAGAAAGAGAAAAACAAAAGGCTCAAGGCAAAGGTATAAGTGGTAGGATCCATTTTTTTGTTTTGGTGATCAAGACACTTAGTGAGTGTGATCACATTTAGGATCGATAGTCGTACTATTAAGAGGGGTAAAACTCATATCGAAATGCGGTAATCAAAGTGCCACTAGATGCTCTAACTCATTGCATATGCATTTAGGATCTAGTGGAGTGCTAACACCTTGAAAATGTTTGAGAAAATATGCTAACACACATGTGCACAAGGTGATACACTTGGTGATTGGCACATTTGAGCAAGAGTAAGAAACTTCACTGGCGGAGTGTCCACCCATAGAGTGCGGACAGTCCGACAGTGCCACCGGTGCCCTATATAGAAAATACAGGGTTTCACAGAATGCACTAGACACTAGTCACGCAGTGACCGAACGCTGGGGTCCTATGTTCGGTCAGTAGCAGTAGTGAGCGCGCTGTCTCGGTCTTATGACCGGACGCTGGCATGAAAAGTGACCGGACACTCAGGGCCTGCATTCAGTCAATGCTGATGTACGCTGACATGGTGGCGCACAGAGGAGACAGTGAGTGACCGGACGCTGGGTGTGTCCGGTCGGTGCTGACCGAACGCTTCTGGTCATGACTGGTACCTTACTGGAAACTATCGGACGCTGGGGTCCTGCGTCCGGTCACTTCAAAGCAGCGCATCCGATCACAACTTAAATGTACTAATGACCGTTGAGATCGGGTGATAGTGTTTGAAGCAGGGGACACGTGGCACGCATCGTGCGACCAGACGCTGGAGTCCAGAGTCCGGTCGATCTGACCTACGCGTCTGGTCACCCCGTTTTTAGTGGACTGAGGAGCGAACGACTCTATTTCGTAGGAGCTTCTATTTAAGCCCTATGGCCGGCTCAAGCTCACTCTCTTTGCCATTTGTATTAACATAACAACCTTGTGAGCTTAGCCAAAGCCCTCCCACTCATCTCCATTGTTGATTCATCATCTTTGTGTGCATTGCTTAAGTGATTGCATCTAGAGGCACTTGGTATTCGTGTTTCGCTACGAGATTCACTTGTTTCTCTTGGTGGTTACTGCCACCTAGATGGCTTGAAGCAGCGAGGATCATCGAGCGGAGGTTGGTGATTGTCTCTGGTTCCGATCGTGGTGATTGTGAGGGGTCTTGTGCCTTCCTCGGTGGAGCGCCAAAAGGTAACTCTAGTGGATTGCTCGTGTCATTGAGTTACCTCACTTGTAGGTAGGTTCTTGCGGTGTCCAATTGTGTGGACGAGGTTCGTGCAACACCTCTTAGCTGCCGAACCACCAAGTGTTGGTCGACATAATGGGGACTAGCATGCCGGCAAGCACGTGAACCTCGGGAGAAAAATTGGTTATCTCTTGCCTTTTGGTAGTCTCCTGGTGATTGATTTAGTATTCATCTTGTGATTGGTTCACTCCTCTACACGGCGGTATAATCACTCTACTCACTCATTTATATTCTTGCAAACTAGGTGTAGCAAGCTCTTTAGTGTAGCTAGAATTGAGAGCTTGCTTTGTAATTTAAGTTCATCTAGTGGAGCTCTTTAGTGTAGCAAGTGTGAGAGCTCTTAGTGAGTAGTGACATAGCAAATTGTGTGTTTAGTGATCATAGCAACTAGAATTGTTGGATAGGTGGCTTACAACCCTTGTAGAGCTAGAGCAAGTTTGCATTTCGCTATTTGTTATACTAATCAAATTGCTCTAGTTGGTTTTTAGATTTTTAAATAGGCTATTCACCCCCCTCTAGCCATATTAGGACCTTTCAAGAGTGAAAAGGAGAGCAAGAGCCTAGTGAGGTGATTGAGATTTGAGAATCCAAGATTAAGGCCTCATTAGTGCAAGGAGAGTAGCAAGTGTGCATCCACCCTTCTCATTAGGCTTGTCGTGGTCAAGTGAGAGTTTGTGCTTGTTACTCTTGGTGATCGCCATCACCTAGATGGTTTGGTGGTGATTGTGAGTTTGGTGATCATCCGACAGAGCTTGTGGATGACCCAACTCAAGTTGTGAGTGGTTGTGGACGATTTACCATGACGGATTGTCAAAGAATCAGCCCATAGAGAGCACTTGATCCTTGCGTGGATCAAGGGAGAGCTACACCCTAACGCGGGTGCTCCAACGAGGACTAGTGGGGAGTGGTGACTCTCCGATACCTTGGCAAAACACCACCGTGTTCTTTCTCCTCTCTTTACTTTAAGCATTTACATTTGAGCAATTCATTTCTTGTTTTTATATTCTTAGAATTACCATGCTATAGTAGGATTGGAGCCTAGGGTGCAAAACTTTTGTGTGGTAGAACAATAGGAACACATTCTAGGCACAAGGGGTGAAGTGGGCTAAGTGTCGGGTTTAATTATTGCAAAGAATTTTAGAATTAGCCCAATTCACCTCTCTCTTGGGCATCTTGATCCTTTTAATTGGTATCAGAGCCTCGTGCTCACTAAATTAGGCTTAACCGCCTAGAGAAAGATGTCCCATAGGGATGGACCTCCTCCTATCTTTGAGGGTGTTGATGCAAAAGTGGATCTGCAAACACAAAGGGCTAATACCCGAATCGATATCCAAAGCGTGCCAGTCGATTTGACCTGTTAATCAACAAGGATGAAGATACGAGCACTTTGGTCCTGACAACAGCGATACGCCCGGAAGTCACGGCCAAGAGGTACTCACGCGGAACTCGAGAATCGCCAAAGGTCGCACTGAAGCTATGCAACTCGCCGAATCAATGAGAACTCGTAAAAAGGAAAAATATGCAAATTGATGAAGTCGCCAAAAAGTAAGTAGATGCAAATAGGAGTAAAAATGGGTCTTGATATTGATTCTTTTTTTTATTACATTGCCCCTCACTCTATATTTATACCCTGATCCAAAGAGACATAACCAAACACAACTAGGACACCAAGTCCATATCTAAGGAAACACGTGACTCTTACATGAATCATACTCTAACAAATATAGAAAAGGAAATCAACTCCTATCTATTTCCCTATCTGCCTCAATTACGATGGAAATCTCACCGACCTCCTTTCCATCGGCATACTTCCTGTTTCATCGGCAGTAGTCTTCAAGCCTTCCTTCATTGGCATCGACAATAACATCTCCAACCTTATCGGCAACGCCCGAGTCTAAATCAACCTTTCCATCAATCACCACCATTCATTGGCAACCATCTTTACAAGCTGATTTTCATCGGCTGTCAGCGTATACAGTAACTTTCCTCTGCCGATTAGCCCACTCTGATCATTTTGACATGTGCAAAAAAAATGATGTCAACACATGCCCCCCAATTTCGGAGTATATAACCATTAATGCTCCGAAATTTACTCCAGATAACGTTTGCCTTCGCCCAATTACCATAACTCATCCTTCAAGCCAAAACTTGATCTGTTATCAAATCTAATCAAATCTAATCCTGATTCACGCACCTCAGTAAATATCGCACAATTGCCAACCACTCTTGCCTTGATTATGGTTAAGATACCAAAACAATAATCCATCGGCAAGATCCTAACATAATAATGCCGTCACTTTCAGAATTAAAATATCCTGTACCGATATCTCTTCCAAGTCATGATTACTTGCCATCAAATCATCTGTACAATCCCTTGATTATCGTGCGAACAGTTACCATATCCATCTGAACCACCTCGACCTACATGCGCGCGGTATAGAGATAAGTCCAAAATACCCCTACTCCAAGCGGCTTATAAATAGATTTCTCCAGAACGCTCGTCTTCTACCCTCAGACTCCAATCTTTGACATCCTCTCTTTCCGGCGGTGACTCCGAGGAACAACTGCGCGACCTCAACCAACAAGAACTTTTCTCCAGCGTCAACCTCGAGTCTCCGGCTCGTGCCCCCATCTACCTCAAGATAATGGCAATCAACTTCGACGTCCCTACGGTTCGTTCCACTTCCGTTACCTTTTACCTTGATTCCTCTGGTCTTTGCGAGTTCATACAGTTGATAATTTTTTTTCTTTTCTTTTGTTCTTCGGATCCTCTAAACTTAGGAACTGCGCAACAAATTAGTTATTCCAACCGATCAGCCACATGTCCAATGCCTAGGACCAATGGGCAACCCAGATCCAACTGATCTGATTAATGCAGAGGTCAATAGAATCCCCTTTAGAGCCCAAAATTTCTCTCTGAATTTATGGAAAGATACATTCCGATCTTGGCCCAAAACCACCAAAGGGTGGAAAGATTGGTACTTAAGGGTCAATAGGTCGATGCAAGTACACTAGGCAGAACGGAAGCTAGACCAATGCATTAGGCTATCTATTGCCGATATGCAAAAGAACGAGTCAATGATGATTGCAGCTGCTTACTTCTGGTCAGACACAACAAACACTTTTATGGTTGGACATAGCCCAGCTACTCCCACACTTGCCGATGTCTACATGCTCACTGGCTTGGATATTTCAACTGCCGATGAAGGCTCCATCTATGGCAGAAAATCTGAATATAGGGTGAATACCCGCAACATCGGTGGTTGGACGGGATACATTCAAGAATGCCAGAAGACCGGGACAGTTAACCAGAGGGAACATGCCACATTCTTGAATATGTGGTTAGAAAAATTTATCTTCTGTGGTCGATTAGTAGGACCAACTAATGCCTTCCTCCCCGCAGCTGAACTCTTGGCCAATGGTGTAAGGTTCCCTCCTGGCCGATACCTTCTGAGCTCCACTTATCATCTTCTTCATCAAGTGTCTCAGAAACTTTTGCTTGGTGAACCCATCGGCAACTTAGGAGGCCCGTGGTGGTTTATCAACATGTGGCTGAATGCCCATATGCACAAACGTTTGCAATGGGACTTCTTTGCCCAACAATTCCCATGAGAAATTGCTGAAGACCACGTGCTTGGGGACGAGGAATCGGCAACACACTCACCCCTCAATTTTGGTGAAGCCATAATTGTCCTTCCTGGAACAGAGGCCAATGAAGACCAGATCGGCAGATTCTTCCAAAGCTTCTACAATGGTCTTTCTCGTGATCATAGGGCCTGGGTACCTTATATTGATGAAGAAAACAGATTCCCCCTTCTTTTCAACTTTGCCGATGACACTCTAAATCAGGATAATGAACTCATGATGGCCATCATTACTCCCAGGGCAATTCCAGTAAACACATTCGGTAGCGGGAAAACACCAACATCATGTATGAATTTTACAACCCATCGGCATTATCCCATCAATTGGCTTTTGGGCAACTGCCAATCAAACTTTGTTTTGCCAATGTGATCAAACCCAGAGAAACAATCACCTACGGAACAGATTGGAGCAGGGTAGTGCGACTCTCCCCCGATGCTGATACTACAGATGTCGATATATCTGTCTGGATGCCAGTATCTTTCATCACCAAATCATATAAGCAATGGTGGCGAGAGTGGAGGGAACAACTGTTTGCAACATCTGCTCACACATATCGGCACATGATCGACCCTAAATACGCCATTCCCGATGATGTAGTAAGTTTCTTTTAACTCCCTTCTGCTTTTTCCTTTCATATATCAGTAACTAACTTTCTCATGATAGGTTAACAACCCAGCACCATCTATGAGCAAAAGTGGAAAACCCTTCGATCTTTAGCCTGCTTCCTCGATATCACCGATCGGCTACAACGCCCCTACCTTAGCTGCTTTGACTCACCAGAAGACCCGTGCCAAGACCACCACCTCCAAGTCCAAATTGGCTATAGCTAGGGCCACTCCATTGACTGCTGCTACAACCCTGATCAAGGCATTCAAGGTAACAACCCTATTTATTTCTACTCATGCCGATCACAAACTATATTAACATTAATCATCAGGGTGTAAGAGCCGCTGCTGGATCATCATCGGCAATTCCTCCGATATCAAGCACCACTACTTCTGACTAACCTTCAGAGGTATTCCTTTGATTTTACATTTTATCTGTTAAATATCATACCTTACACTTGTTTTGCAGCAACAAATGGGTACATCGGCAAGCGTGCCAGATGTCCAAGCTCCACAACCAACAAGTGTCGATGCCCCCTAGCCAACCGTTGCTGAGGCTCAAGCAAAGCGCAAAGCCTTAACAGATGCCGAGGCATAGCCAAAATGACAGAAGTCCATGCCGATCCCCACATCTGCCCCAATGTCTGTAATTCGGCCAGAATCAGTCGATGCAACTGAGCAAGCAGTTAATCCTCCTGTATAGGACACACCATCGGTCATCATACCCCAGGAGTCAACCACCAATGAGGCCACAGAGGATATCCCATCGGCAAGCTCAACCGATCCTCCACACGGCATACTCCAGGCTGCTTCCTCCAGCCAAGTACAGGAAATTGCCTTGAAACAGGTAAGCCGATTGACCTAGTCGATTTATAATATTCATACTTATCCTTAACTGACCTATTTTCCTTTTCCTTAGGAACAAGACTCCCCAAACAGCCTATTTTCCTTTGCCATTGACGTTTCTGACGATGATGGAGAGGAAACAAGTTCTTCCCTTGCACTGGGAACAATATCGGCAGAAATTAAGTCCAAGTTAGAAGCTCTCCTGAACTTGTTACAGCAGGATACCGCCCAACTAGTAGATGATTCGGATCCCGCAAAGGCAATTTTCAAAACAATCCGTGGCCAGGTCCCTGCCGATGTTGAAGAAGTACTCTTCCCAGCAGCCCATTTAGAAAGCTGCCAACTGCAATATCAACGGGCTGCTCAACGCATTGCCGATAGAGCAGCTCAGGCTCAACTCAAAGAAGAGATGCTACAACTGAAACAAATTGCCGATGAGAAGCACAAGGGCATCGGCAACTTGCAGACTTTGGGCGCTGAACTTAAGCAGAAAATCTTAGATTTATTGGCAAAGAAGATGGCTCTGTTGGCTGAATTGAAAGAAGTCGAGGCAGCCTTAACTCATGCTCAACAAGAAGAAAGCCAACTATCCAATGCCATCAAGGCTCTTCAGCAAGAAAGAGACATCCAGGCTCGTAAAGCCTTGGCCATGAAGAAAAAACTCAAGCCTGTGGAGGGTGCTGCCGATGAAGACATCAAAGAAATGAAGGAAGCCGATCAGATTCGCCTGCATGCGATATTGGCTATCCAATCCCTATTAAACTTGTAAATCTTGTCTATTGCATCGGCACTTTATGAGACATTGACATCCTTGTATAGTTCTAGCCGATAGGACTGTTATCGGCACTTATACTTTTATGCATCCATCCAGATACTAGGGTAATATTTCTTTAAATATTTTCCATTTAATGCTCTGGGAAACACGACCCCTTTGAGGGTTTCTAGAATATATGCGTTACCAGGAATAGACTGATTTATCCGATATGGACCTTCCCAATTAGGAGACCACTTTCCAAACTTTGAACTTTTAGTCCTAATCGGTAAAATCAATTTCCAGACCAGATCTCCATCGGTAAACTCCTTTACCTTCACCTTCTTGTCATACCATCTGGCTACTCTTTTCTTATTTTCTTCGATGCTAACTAAAGCCCTTAACCGATGACCCGCCACATCTTCCAACTTATCCTTCATAAGAGTATCATAATCATCGGCAGTCAGCTGATTTTGATAACGTATTCGCCTAGAGCCAATTTTAATTTCCTAAGGTAATACTGCATTGTGTCCATATACTAACTGATAAGGCATCACTTTGGTTGCACCATGACATGACATCCGATATGACCACAAGGCTTCATTTAATACTGTATGCCATCTCTTAGGATTTTCTTTAATTTTGCGCTTAATGAGTTTGATGATCCCTTTGTTAGAAGCCTCAGCCTGACCATTAGCTTGAGCATAATATGGAGAAGAATTTAAAACTTTAATTCCCATACCTACAACAAACTCATCAAATTCTCCCGATGTAAACATAGTACCCTGATCGGTAGTGATAGTTTGAGGAATACCAAATCGGTAAACAATATGCTCTTTCACAAAATCGATCATATTAGCCGATGTCACCTTTTTAAAAGGAATTGCCTCAACCCATTTTGTGAAATAATCAGTCACAACCAAAATAAATTTATGTCCTTTGCTCGATGGCGAATAAATCTGACCGATGAGATCGATAGCCTATCCCCGGAACGGCCAAGGTTTAATTATAGGGTTCATAGCCGATGCAGGCGCTCTTTGAACATTACCAAACTTTTGACACCCCTGACATCCTTTAAAATACTTAAAACAATCTTCAAGAATAGTTGGCCAATAGTATCCATTCCTTCTGATCATCCACTTCATCTTGAAAGCCGATTGATGCGCTCCACACACTCCTTCATGAATTTCACCCATCAAGTTTTTCGATTCATCACTGCTAACACATCTGAGTAAAACTCCATCTATAGTTCGATAATATAATTCATCATCGAGGAGCACATACTTGGTAGCTTGGAACCTTATACATCTTTCAACCTTTTTATATGGATCCTTTAAATAATCGACAATCTCCTTTCTCCAGTCATCGGTATCGACCACCGATGTTAGCACTTCCTGAATAGGCTGATACCCTGAAGCGTGCTGAGCTAGTCGATTAGCCTCTTCATTATGCAGTCGAGAAATATGTTCAAGACGAAAATCTCTAAACCCTTTCAACAATTGCAAACATCTTTCATAATACAAAATTAAAACTTCACTTCGGCATTCATAAATCCTAGCCAATTGATTTATAACTAGCATAGAATCACCAAAGATTTCAACAGCATCGGCACGTATCTCCTTCAGCAATTCTAACCCTTTCATCAAGGCTTGGTATTCAGCCTGATTGTTTGTCAACGTAGCAACAATCGGCAATGAAAACTCATACTTCCTTCCTTGAGGTGAAATCAACACAATGCTGATACCTGCTCCTTTACCACATGTGGACCCATCGAAGAAAAGTGTCCAAGGAGCAACCTCCAGAGAGTCCACTGTATTACAATGCTGAGTGACAAAATCAGCCATAACCTGCCCCTTAACTGCCTTCATCGATTCGTAACGTAGTTCAAATTCTGATAATGCTAAAATCCACTTGCCGATTCTACCACTTAATATCGGCATTGACAGCATATACTTGACTATGTCATCTTTGCATATGACCGTACATTCGGCAGATAACAAATAATGTCTTAATTTGACACAAGAAAAGTATAAACACAGACATAATTTTTCGATGGCCAAATACCTTGTCTCAGCATCCACTAATCTTCTGCTCAAATAATAAATAACACGTTCTTTCCCTTCAAATTCTTGAATAAGAGCTGAACCGATAACGGTATCATCAGTTGACAAATACAACCTGAAAGGCTTCCCGTGTTGAGGTGGAACTAGCACTGGAGGATTTGTTAAATATTTCTTAATTTCATCTAGGGCTAACTGCTATTCAGCTCCCCATACAAATTCCTGATCGGCCTTCAATTTAAGTAATGGACTGAAAGCCTTGATCCTTCCCGACAGATTAGATATGAATCTTCTAATGAAATTAATCTTACCGATCAAAGATTGCAATTCAGTTTTATTGTCAGGAGCAACCACCTTGTTAATGGCATCAATAGACTTCCTACTAATTTTGATGCCCCGCTGATGCACCATAAAACCCAAAAATTGACCTGTCGATACACCAAATGCACATTTATTAGGATTCATCTTCAATCCATGCTTCCTTGTGCACTCTAGTATCTTTCGTAAATCGGCTAGATGTTTTGTGATATCTCCAGACTTAATCACTACATCATCAATGTAGATCTCCCCTAATGTGCCGATGTATTCATGAAAAATAAAGTTCATAGCTCTTTGATAAGTAGCGCTGGCATTTTTCAAACCAAACGTCATGACTACCCACTCAAACAACCCTACATGACCTGGACATCTGAAAGCAGTCTTGGGAATATCTTCTTCAGCCATGAATATTTGATTGTAACCTGCATTACCATCCATGAAGCTGATAATTTGATGTCCGGCTGCAGCATCAATCAACAAATCAGCAATCGGTATTGGATAGCCATCCATCGGTGTGGCTTTGTTAAGATTCCTGAAATCAATACATATACGAAGTTTTCCATTTTTCTTATAAACAGGAACCACATTAGAGATCCATTCTGCATATCGACACTGCCGAATAAACTTTGCCTCAATTAATTTAGTTATTTCGGCCTTAATGTCAGGAAGTATATTAGGGTTGCATCAGCGCGCTGTCTGCTGATGTGGCCGAAATCCAGATTTAATAGGTAACCGATGTTCAACTATCGATCGGTCTAATGCAGGCATCTCAGTATAATCCCAAGCAAAACAATCTTTATACTCTTTTAACAAATCAGTTATTTGCTACTTACACTTGGAATCTAACTTAACACTAATAAAAGTAGGTCTTGGCCTATCGCCATCACCAACATCTACTTCTACTAAATCATCTGCCGATGTGAACCCTTGACCTAATTTTCCATCATCAGCAAACCTATCCATTAAAACTCTTCTTCAGAACCGACTGCTTGGATCGATGGAATTTCATAATCAGCCACTCTAAGGAATTCTTTTTCCCAAACTTCTCCTGATATGCATTTAGTTCGCTCATAAGTATCTGATTCTGCCGATGCGATGATATAAGAAGAATCACCAGGAACAACCTCAATCTTATCCCCAATCCACTATACGAGGCATTGATGCATTGTAGAAGGAACACAACAATTAGCATGAATCCAATCCCTCCCTAGAAGCAGATTATATGCACCCTTGCCATTAATAACAAAGAACGTCGTCGACAAGGTTTTGCTACCGATGGTCAATTCAACACATACTGCCCCTTTAGCCGGTGACACATTGCCTTCAAAATCCTTCAGCATCATATTGGTTTTGGTCAAGTCTTGATCTCCCTTACCAAGTTTCCGATACATCACATAAGGCATAATATTAATTGTAGCCCCTCCGTCGATAAGTATCTTAGATACAGGCTGCCCATCAACTCTGCCTTTCACAAACAAAGCCTTAAGATGCTGTCTCTCGTCATCAGCAGGTTTCTCAAAAACAGCCATCATTGGATCTAGTGTCAACTGAGCTACTTGATCAGAGAGAACAACTTCTTCCTCATTATCAGATAGTGCCAAAAACTCCATCGGCAACATGAATACCATATTAACATCCGCCGATGGACCTTTATTTTTGTGTTTTACTTGCCACTGCTGATGACCGGACCTCTCATTGGAGGAATTTTCCTCTCGGTATAAATCCTCCTGATGCTCACATTGCATCCTTCTTTTTTGTGTCTTTGTCAGACCCTCCGGGCACCATCGAGGAAACTTGGTCTTCCAAACCGGCTGATAACAGGTCCCAGTTGATTCTACACGGCGTATATTAGGGTCCCTGTAGAATATTTCTTCATCGGGAACTCTTGCGTTTGCCATCTCCTCAAGCTCCTCTTGATTCCTGAAAATAACCAACGCGTTTACCAAGCCTTTCATGTACACTAAGTCTGCCCCCCCAACCGATCATGCACTGATGCTCTACCTCTGATCGGCTCATTGATAAATAAACCCTGATTGCCAGGTTGAAACCTCCTTTCTGACCGATTGACCCCATAATAACCATTGCACTCAGGGCAATTTTCAACAGTTGGCAATTTAATACCTTCTTCCCAACAATGGATGAAAAACGGGCACCTCCAATGATTTTTATGCCGATACCATTCTTCCCGACGTCTCTCTTCTTGCTGTTGTCGATATCGGTCCTTACGCTGATGCCAATCCTCCTGCTGCCTTCGATGGGTAATCACAATGCCAGGTCAAGGAGGGTTTTTGGAACTACTGCTTTCTCCCAGCAAACCCTTACTTTTTGCATCATCGGTAGTTATCCGATGTTGGGGATCCACTGATGCATTTTTCTCAGCAGCTTCAGACGTCAATACCTTGGTCTTCCCTTTGGCCTCCAACATATTTGCTGGAAAAGGGTGTTGATCAATTTTCATCGACTTCTGGGCCTTGGAAGTACCAAACTTAATTCTCCTAGATTCAATAGCCGATTGTAACTATTGTCTGAACACCTTGCACTCATTTGTACTATGTGAAGTTGCATTATGCCATTTGCAGTACAAGATCTTCTTCAACTTTTCTGCCGATGGGATCACATGATTAGGTGACAGCTTAATTTGACCCTCTTGAAGCAGAAGATCGAATATCTCGTCGGCTTTGGTGATATCAAAGGTAAACTTTTCTGGTTCTTTCTGACCAAAGGGATAAGATATCGGCTTTTTATTCTTAACCCACTCAGCTAAGCCGATAACTGGTTCTTCATCAGAATCAGAATCTCCCACTTCTTCAACAAATGATACTTTTTTACTCTAATTCTTTTTAGGCTCAAAAACCCTAGTATCTTGATTAGAGATCCTTTGCACAAGATGACTGAGGCTTTCAAACTCCTAAGAAGCATATCTTTCTTTAAGATGTGGCAATAACCCTTAGAAAGCTAGATCGGCAAGCTGCCGATCATCCAGCACCAGACTGTAGCACTTATTTTTTACGTCTCGTAGCCTTTGCATAAAGCTTTCTACCGATTCATCATTACACTGTTTCAATTTCACTAAATCGGTAAGCTTCTTTTCATGGATTCCAGCAAAGAAATACTTATGAAATTGTTTTTCTAGATCAACCCAAGTAATAATAGAATTTGGTGGTAATGAAATGAACCATGTAAATGCCGATCCAGACAAAGATGATGAAAATAATCGAACTCTTAATTCATCTCTGCTAGTTGCCTCTCCATATTGAATAATGAAGCGATTGACGTGTTCCATTATTGACGTATCATCTTGCCTAGAGAATTTAGTGAAATCTGGTACCTTGTACCGATTTGGGAGAGGAATTAAGTCATATGCAGGAGGGTATGGAGTCCGATAAGAATAAGTATTGACCTTGGGCTTTATCCCAAACTGATCCTTCATAATTTCTGCTATCTTATTAGCCCAAAAAGCATCAGCCTCCTGCTGACGAACTGGCTAAATTTCTACGGGAGGTACCTACTGATATCCCTCCACATATCTTTGTGGCCCACGATCTCCAGCAATCGGCATATTTGCCATTACTTGTGGTCCATTAACCTATTGGAAAGGATTCATCGGCTGAGCTACCGATGCTTGATTCTGGAAACTAGCTTGCATATGACCTTGTTGAATCCCTGCAACCTGCTGATTTTGCTAAACTGTATGTTGAACAGGTAACTGTCCTGACCAACCATTATTAGAACTCATCGGTACAAAACTTACCGATGGCTGGTAATTTGCTGACATTGTTGGATAATTATAGCCAGCTTGAGGCATGAACTAAACCCCAGTTTGACTCATAGCAGGGGCTTTCTGCTGCATCGACAGTAAGCTTGCCAATGGACTTGAATTGGGTGTTTGAACCAAAGGCATCTGGAAACCTCCTGGAGTTGGTTGCACAGTAGTTGCTGTGGCATATTGAGGCACTTAAGCCATCGGTGAAACAGCCGATGGTATAGGAGCTTTTCCTACTGCATCAAACACTTGAGGTAACCCAGGACTGAAAGCAGATGACTCTAGAGGCATATCATATCCCCACCAATTAGCAGGAATCTGGCTATTCTGAGACATAGGGCCTGACATAGCTGATGCTGATAGATCTGTATTAAGCTGAACTCGTCCTCCTGGTAGTACCGGATCTGATCGTATCGGTGTAGATTGAATATTAGGTAAGCCTGCCAATACTGGAGGAGAAGTAACTTCTGTACCCACAACGGCCGAGGGAGCCGATGGAGTTTTGACAGATGCTGGCTCTAGTTGGTGATAGGTAGGCCCAACGTAATGCGGTGATGCTTGTCCTTCTTTGAGAGTTCGAACCACAGCATTATGAACAGTATTGGACAGCACATTGGAATGATTAATCAAAGCATGATTTACTGTAGAATTAACCATCTCTTGAAGTTTACCAGGATTGGAGTCAAAGGTAACCTACCGAGGCAACGGCAAATCTTGCTTCTGGATGACTTGTCCACTCTTGTTCAGGCTAAACGATTTCAGACAAAGCTGCATGTATTCTTCTACAGCCTTTTCCATAGCCTGCCTCTGCTCTTCCTTAAGATCTTCTTCTGATACCGCGATAATGTTCCCTGAATCGATCTTGGAATTGAACATATTGATCGGATTGATTGGTCCCACCGAGCGTGCCAAAAGATGTGTTGATGCAAAAGTGGATCTGCAAACACAAAGGGCTAATACCCGAATCGATATCCAAAGCGTGCCAGTCGATTTGACCTGTTAATCGACAAGGATGAAGATACGAGCACTTTGGTCCTGACAACAGCAATACGTCTGGAAGTCACGGCCAAGAGGTACTCACGTGGAACTCGAGAGTCGCCGAAGGTCGCACTGAAGCTATGCAACTCGCCGAATCAATGAGAACTCGTAAAAAGGAAAAATATGCAAATTGACGAAGTCGCCGAAAAGTAAGTAGATGCAAATAGGAGTAAAAATGGGTCTTGATATTGATTCTTTTTTTATTACATTGCCCCTCACTCTATATTTATACCCTAATCCAAAGAGACATAACCAAACACAACTAGGACACCAAGTCCATATCTAAGGAAACACGTGACTCTTACATGAATCATACTCTAACAAATATAGAAAAGGAAATCAACTCCTATCTATTTCCCTATCCGCCTCAATTACGATGGAAATCTCACCGACCTCCTTTCCATCGGCATACTTCCTGTTTCATCGGCAGTAGTCTTCAAGCCTTCCTTCATCGGCATCGACAATAACATCTCCAACCTTATCGGCAACGCCCGAGTCTAAATCAACCTTTCCATCAATCACCACCATTCATCGGCAACCATCTTTACAAGCTGATTTTCATCGGCTGTCAGCGTATACAGTAACTTTCCTCTGCCGATTAGCCCACTCTGATCATTTTGACACGTGCAAAAAAAAATGGTGTCAACAGAGGGAGATGATTTTCCTTATTGGAATTCTTAGAGCCGCCTCTCAAGGTTTCCCAAAACCTAAGGATCCTACACACCTTCAAGGCGATGAAGTCAATTATGAGAAATAGAATGCAAAGGCTAGAAACACCATCTTTAGAGGCCTTTGCAAAGATGTGTTTAACCATGTGCGGAACCACAAGGATGCCCATGCACTATGATCGGACATTTGTGCGCTCCATGAGGGAACAAAGAGTGAGCATGAGGAACGCTATCATCTAGTTATGAAAAAGCTTATTTCATTTGAGATGCTTCCTAAAGAAAGTGCTAATGAGATGTACTCACGCTTGAATGTTCTTGTAGAAGAAGTCAATGGGCTAGGACTTACACAAATGCAACCCTCCGATGCTGTAAGAAAAATCTTGAGTGTCCTCCCCACTGATAAATATGGGCATATTATGACCGTGCTTCATCAAGGTGATCTTTCCACCACTACACCAACTCAAATATTGGGAAAGATCAATGCACATGAGATATATATGCACATCACACCACAAGATGGCTCTTCTTCCACTAAGAAGAAAGACTTAGCATTCAAGGCTAGCCAAGAGAATAAAGGTAAAGCAAGAGTTGAATATGAGAGCTCAAGTGATGGTGAAATTGATGATGCAAGTCTTGCTCTCATGGTGAGAAGAACCGCTAAGATGCTTAAGAAGCTCAACAAGAACAGTGTCAAATTTGATAGCAAAAAGAAGAAGGTCTTCACTAGCAATAGAAGGAAGCCAATCTCTGAGATGGATTGCTATAATTGTGGAGAACTTAGTTATCTAGCTCATCAATGCCCCAGGCCCAAGAAAGAAGAAGGATTTCCACAAGAAGAAGAAGAATGACAAGGTATACATCGTCGGTGATTGGCTCATAGATATTGATTCATCAAGTTGCTCATCCGATGATGATAGTGAGAACGAGAAAATGGCCGCTATTGTGATTGACTCTTCACTATCTTCACCGACACCACCGCCATCATCCTCTACACACCTATGCCTTATGGCCAAGGGTGAACAAAAGGTACAAAGCAATGATGATAGTAGTGGTGATGATCATGCTAGCAATGATGATAGTGATAGTGATGATGAATTTAAATCACCTTCATATGATGATCTTGTCAAATTGCTAAATCAATACACTAAGATCATTAGAAAGACAAGAGCTAAGAATGAAAAGCTTGAACTTGAGAATGACTCACTCTTAGATAAATGTGACAGACGAAAAAGCTAGTGTTGAGCTTAGAGAAGAAAACAAAATTATGTCATCCAAACTCAAGGAGCTTAAATCATCTAAAAGGGAGCTTAAATAAAAGCATGATAAACTTGAGGGGATACATAATGAGCTCACTATTAGCTACAATATGCAAAAAGAAGAGTATACCAACCTCAAGGTTAATCATGATAATCTTGTTATCTCTCATGAATTTTTATCCAATGAGCCACATGATGCTACTAATCATGTTGTTAAGATTGATATAGCTACATCATGTGATGATTTGATTATTGAGAGCATTGAGTAAGGTTCTAGTAGCAAAGGCAAGCAAGTAGTTGAGTCCAACAACTATGATGAGTATGTCAAGATCAAGAATGAGAATGAGAAGCTCAAGAAAGATCTTGTAAAGCTATCAACCATCAACACCATCGTGATAGAGAACCTTGACCATGATAGTGATCTAGTTCTTGAGAATGAGATGCTCAAAGAAGAGAACAAGAGACTAAAGATGGAAAAAAATCATGATGAACTCAAAGAAGAGAACAAGAAGCTCAAGTTAGAAAAGAACATCTCAAGGCCGACTTGAGCAAGTTTACAAGTGGTCAACATCTTTAAAGTGAGCTACTCATGAATACCATAATGAAGATGGATAGAAGTGGCATTGGGTACTTGGCACATCAAGACAAGAAGGCTCAAGCTCAACACCAACAACAACATAAGTTAAATCCAAAGCCAAAGAGGTGTTTTGAGTGTGGACAAGAAAGTCACTTTGCCCATGAGTGTCGAACTCTACCACCACAACACTTGCCCAAGCATACTAGACCCTTTGCTTTCAATGCTCATTACATGCTTCAAAAGGACTCTAGTGGAAAAATGAAAGTCATGTTCTTAGGACCTCCCAATAAGATTAGGCCTAAGAAAATTTGGGTTGCAAAGTCACTTGTTGATAGAGTCAAGGGCCCTCAACAAATTTAGGTCCCTAAACAAGCTTGATCTCTTGTGTGTAGGTGAACTACAAGACCGGTGGAAGTCATTGGGTAATTGATAGTGGTTGCACTCAACATATGACCAATGATCCTCGTATGTTCACCTCACTAGATGAAGAAGTAGATGGACAAGAAAGGATAACATTTGGGGATAATTCAAAGGGCAAAGTCCAAGGATTGGGCAAAGTGGCAATATTAAATGATCATTCAATTTCAAATGTGCTATATGTCACTTCATTAAGCTTCAACTTGCTATTCGTTGTTCAATTTGTGTGATCTTGGTTTTCAATGCTTGTTCACTGAGAAGGAAGTGGTTGTATCTAAGAAAGATGATGATCAAGTTATATTCAAGGGATTTAGATACAACAACCTATATCTAGTGGATTTCACCTCCGAAGATGCTAACTTGAAGACATGCCTATTCACTAAAACATCACTTGGGTGGCTATAGCATATAAGACTTGCTCATGTTGGAATGAGCTCACTCAAGAATCTTATGAAGAATGAATTGGTGAGAGGATTGAAGGATGTGAAATTTAAGAAGGACAAGCTTTGTAGTGCATGTCAAGCCGGCAAGCAAGTTGCAAACACTCATCCTACAAAAGCTTACATGTCAACAACAAGAGTGCTAGAGCTCCTTTACATGGATATATTTGGACCAACAACCTACAAGACCTTGGGAGGAAATCTCTATTGTCTTGTGATTGTTGATGACTACTCTAGATGTACATGGGTATTCTTCCTTCATGACAAGACCAAAGTTGCATCATGTTTCAAGAAGTTTGCCAAGAGAGCACAAAATGAGTTTGAAGTGAAGCTCAAGAAGATAAGGAGTGATAATGGAAAAGAGTTTGACAACACAAACATTGAAGCTTATTGTGATGAAGTTGGAATCAAGCATGAGGTCTCCGCAACATACACTCCTCAACAAAATGATGTAGTAGAGAGAAAGAACCAGACACTTATCACACTTGCAAGAACAATGCTTGATGAGTACAATACACCTGAAGCTCTATGGGTAGAAGCTATCAATACCGCATGTTATACATCCAACCGCCTATTCCTTCAAAAGTTTCTCGGCAAGACACCTTATGAGTTGCTCAATAGGAAGAAGTTAGACGTCTCATTCTTCCTGGTTTTTGGTTGCAAATACTACATCTACAAGAAGTGGCAATACCTAGGGAAGTTTTAAAGACGTTGTGATATTGGCTTTCTTGTTGGTTACTCATCAAAGTCCAAAGCATATTGAGTATTTAATCATACCACCGGCTTGGTTGAAGAAACATATGATGTGGAATTTGATGAATCTAACAGCTCCTAAGGAGCACATGAGAATCTTGATGATGTAGGTGATGAACCATTGAGGGAGGCTATGAAGAACATTCCGGTTGAAGACATCAAGCCTAAAGATGATGAAGATGATGTACAAGTGATTGATCCACCTCCTTCATCAAATGTGCCACATGATGGTGATAAAGATGGAAGAGTAGAAAATAAAGATACTCATGTCTCTCATGATCAAATGGTGGCACAAGCTCAAGATGTTGATGCTCCACAACCTCCCCCTCAAGTGGTTGATAGAAGAAATTCAACTCTATTACAAGCTCATCCACAAGATCTCATCATAGGGAGTCCTTCAAAGGGTGTAATGACTCACTCTCAAAAACTTGCTTCATTTATTGAACATCACTCTTTTGTCTCTTGTATTGAACCTAAGAATGTAGAAGAAGCTCTTCAAGATTTGGATTGGATAAATGCCATGCATGAAGAGTTGAACAACTTCACTCGCAATGAAGTTTGGACTCTTAAAGAGCGACCACAAGGTGCAAGAGTCATTGGAACAAAGTGGGTGTTCCACAATAAGCAAGATGATCAAGGCGTTGTAGTGAGAAACAAGGCAAGACTAGTTGCAATGGGGTTCTCTCAAGTTGAAGGGTTGGATTTTGGAGAGACCTTTGCACCAGTTGCAAGACTTGAAGCCATTCGTACCCTCCTTGCATATGCATCGCATCATGAAATGAGATTATATCAAATGGATATTAAAAGTGCCTTTTTAAATGGCTTCTTAAATGAACTAGTTTATGTTGATCAACCTCCTGAGTTTAAAGACCCTAGATATCCTAATCATGTTTATAGGTTGTCCAAGGTGCTATATGGGCTTAAGCAAGCCCCAAGAGCTTGGTATGAACGCCTTTGGGATTTCCTCTTTGAGAAGGGCTTCACCATTGGGAAGGTCGACACCACATTATTCACCAAGAAGCTTGATGGAGAAATCTTCATTTGTCAAGTATATGTTGATGATATCATCTTTGGATCATCAAATGAAGATTATTACAAAGAGTTTGGTGAATTGATGTCAAAGGATTTCGAGATGTCAATGATCGGAGAGCTTACATTCTTCTTTGGTTTTCAAGTCAAGCAAATGAGAGAAGGGATTTTTATCTCTCAAGAGAAATATACCAATGATCTTCTCAAGAGGTTCAATATGGATGAATGTAAGCCAATCAAGACACCAATGCCATCTAATGGACATCTCGACCTAGATGAGGGAGGTAAAATAATTGATCATACTCTCTACCGCTCTATGATTGGTAGCTTATTATACTTGACCTCATCTAGGCCCGACATCATGTTTAGTGTGTGTATGTGTGTTAGATTTCAAGCTAATCCTAAGGAAGCTCATTTGGTTGCCGTTAAAAGAATCCTTAGGTACCTTAAGCACACACCAAGCATTGGTCTTTGGTATCCTAAAGGAGCTAGATTTCAACTAGTTGGCTATTCCGATTTAGATTATGCCGGTTGCAAAATTAATAAAAACACATCTAGAAGGGTGCTATTTGCTTGGTAGATCACTAGTGTCTTGGTCCTCCAAGAAGCAAAATAGTGTGGATTTGTCCACCGCCGAAGCGGAATATATTGCCGTGGGTGCTTGTTGTGCACAAATACTTTACATGAAGCAAACTTTGCTAGACTATGGTGTAGTTCTAGAAAAGGTACCTCTTTTGTGTGACAATGAGAGTGTGATAAAGCTTGCTAATAATCTGGTTCAATACTCTCGCACCAAGCACATAGATATCCGCCATAACTTTCTTAGAGATCATGTTGCTAAAAATGATATATCACTAGAAGGTATAAGGACTGAGGATCAATTAGTGGATATCTTCATTAAACCACTAGATGAGGCGACATTTTGTTGGTTGAGGAATGAGCTCAATGTGCTTGATTTTAGTAACTTCTCTAGAAAACGAGCTTGTGTTGTCCCTTACATTGCATTATAATATACAATATGTTTATTTTTTGATAATGCATTTAGGGCTTGTCTAACATGGTTAAGATAACCACCAAAAAGTGTGTGAAGAAGCTTAACCTTGGATCAAACTTGACAAGCAACTAGAATTACTTTCAAGTATTGCATTGCATATGCATGTGTGTTGCTTTGTCGTTTTCTTTCGATTACCCTTTTATTGCCTATTTTCTTAAAAAGAATTATAGCCTAAGGCAAAATATTTTGAAAATTTTTGAGGATTTGAGAGAGGTCACTCACATCAGTCCTAATTGGTGTTTATTTGAGTCTTATTGAAGTTGGGACTTGATTGGGAACAGGCAGTGCTAAGGAACACTGAAGATTCGTTAAAAAGGGCAACCGAACGCTGGACCGAACTCTGCTTCCAGCGTCTGGTCCGTTCACAAGAGGTGAACCGTTGCTGCACAGGAGTGACCGAACACTAAAACAATACTTATCCTACGTCCGGTCAGATGATGTCCCTGCGTCTGGTTAGGCGAAGAAGACAAACACAGGACCAACCGGACTCTGGCTGTGTCCGATTAGGAGTAACCGGATGCGTCCGGTCATGACTTGAGAGGTTTTAGACCTCTCTATTATCGACCGGACTCTGGGTGGCAGCATCCGGTCATTGCCACTGGTGCGTCCGGTTAGTAGAAGTCATGTGGATCTAATACTCCTTTCCTTTTCTTATCCATCATGGGGGCACCATATATACCTAATCTTCGTACACCGCTTTGACCTTGCATCACCCGAACCCGTGCCGACTTCACCTGAGCCTTAGCCATGCCTGCTCCACGCCTTCTCTATTGCCGCCGCGCCTGCTCTGTCTCTGCCGTCGCGCTCCCGTGCCCTAACCATGCCACCACCACCGCGCCCCGCAGTCACGCCACCATGCTCGTATAGTAGCAGCGCCACCACGCTCACCTGCGCCACACTGCTCCGACGCGCTCGCAGCACATCAACGTCGCCGCCTGTGTCTCCCTCGCAACTGCCTCATCGTGCGTGCACCAGCGCCACCACCAGGGCCATCCATTGTCGAGCTTCGCCTGTGCCACCGATTGCCCTAGCCACCATGTCTTCTTGGCCACCGCACTACCTCGCCAAACCCTAACCCTAGCCTTTGTCGATTTTGATGGTACCCCATAGTTCTTTCATCTGCTGATTC
Source organism: Miscanthus floridulus (assembly GCF_019320115.1). Taxonomy (NCBI): domain Eukaryota; kingdom Viridiplantae; phylum Streptophyta; class Magnoliopsida; order Poales; family Poaceae; genus Miscanthus; species Miscanthus floridulus. Next base: position 189,153,834 of record NC_089587.1, on the reverse strand, counting down.
ATCGCTAGGTTGTCTGATTTCATCAGGTAGCAAGCCATCGCTTTCAATTTCGTATCTACTGCTTGCTTCTTAGGGTTTCACATCTCTAGATATATATATTGTGATTATTTATATATCCTATCTATTCTATCATGCAGTGAGTCAATGCTTTTGTGGTTGTCTTTGTAGTTGTCAGTGAACTCTAGGCCAAGCCCATGAGCATGAATTGAGGCCAAGCCTCGCGAGTGACTATTGATAGTTGATTCTTGTCCATGGTAGTAGTTCTCTTTAGCTCCAGCAATGGCATGAGTCAAGAATGCCGGAGGTGGTCCCAGTGATGAGGATCCAAGGCCTCCGCCTCACCTGTTTGCTTAGGAGAAAGGTAAGGCCAAGAAGACTACGACGAAGATGCAGAAGCTCGTCGATGTGGAGGCTGAGAGAGCAGTAGCAATGGTAGCCGCCGCTGAGTGAGCAGAGAGAGGTGGAGCTAGGAGTGGTGTCCGTATTGCAGATCAGCTATCACCAGCTCAGAGGGCCATTGTTGAGAGGGTTGAGAGTCTTCATGGTAGTCCAGCTGGGACTATCATGCTTGGAGGATGGCGTGTTGCTTTATAGGAGAGCCAGCCTTAGGAGGAGACCATTGAGTAGCAGACACAGCTAGCAGAGCAGTCAGAGGATACTTTGTAGGCAGAGCAAACTGAGTAGATAGAGTAGGTAGCGTAGCCACAGCTTCGACGCTCTGGTTGTACACATACTCAGGTGTCACCGAGGCCTGAGACATAGAGAAGGGGTTCTCATCCACCTCCTAGACCATAGGGTCCGCCTCTGGTGACTCACCTTGACCTGAGGGCAGCCATAGCCAATCAGGTGTAGTAGCTCCATTTTGTGCAGTTTGAGGACTGGTTTCTGCTGAGGTGGGATGAGCATGCTTCAGAGCACTTCTATACACCACTGTAGGAGGACTTCTATAATGCTTATCTGAATAGTGGAGTTGTATTTAGATCTCAGAGAGTTTGCTCTATTGAGTTGCTTGTTGTAGCAGCAGGCGAGCAGATTCATCCCCATCTATCTTATCTGCTAGGGTTGACAGACCTTCTTGGACGGATTGGCTGCTATGTTCCATCATAGGTCTGTGAGTTCTACTCTTCACTTTGGATTGACCTGAGGCATAGATTCATACACTTTGCATTCAGAGGCTATGACTACAGGTTGTAGAGCTTGAGGGTTAGAGAGATTCTTAGGATTCTAGAGTCACCCATTCGCCTTCATGAGGTTTGCTATGGTCAGACAGAGCCTCCTAGATGCCCTCATGGCAAACTTGTGCCACCCGCAGATCTGATCTGACCATGCTTCATAGAGCCATTCGGCAAGGAGTCGAGTAGAACACCATGGGACCTTACTCCTATAGCTTGGCTTCTTGATGCTATCATGAGGAGGACTCTGCTCTCGAGGATGGGTTACCACGAGGGATTGACTCGCATCTAGTTGTGGTTAGTGAACTCTCTGGTGCAACAGACTGTATTTGATATTTGGGATGTCATTCTTTCAGAGATGGAGGACACACTTGTTGAGGGTTTCAGAGGTCACCGACAGCTGCCTTATGCTTACTGGATTACCTTCTTAATTAGAAAGGCAGTTACTCAGAAGTCCCCTGAGATGATGGCTGAGTACATAGGTGCTACTACAGAGTTCCCTCCATATAACATGACTCAGATGCTCCACCATAGTAGTGCGAGGACTCCTTGCTAGCTGAGTCGATGCCTAGAGGTCTTAGAGACAGCAGCCCAACATGATGAGATCATCAGGGGCATTATAGCGATAGAGGAGGAGCAGCTAGATGCTCAGCAGGAGGGTGTGGTCGAGAGCGACCCTAGTGACTGCTCAGATAATGATTATCAGCCTACTCCTTAGATGTCTCCTCGACCACATGATAGAGAGGCCAGTGGCTCTAGCTCTGCTCCACAACCACCGCAGACAGATCCAGCTCTTCTTGTAGTGCTTGAGCGGATGAGGTAGGACCAGGCATGCCAAACAAAGGAGATAGCAGCTGCACTTGCATAGGTTTAGACTCGATAGGACAAGTTCCAGAGGTAGTAGCAGGCCATGCAGTAGTAGCAGCTCATGATGCAGCAGTAGTTACTTGGGTTCATGTGACATTTTTCTCTGCTATTGGGGCCGCTCCTCCATAGACTACCCCTCAGATAGGCTAGCATACCTCCACTTTAGTGACTCCAGCTGTATAGCCTGGTGGGCTTTAGAGTTAGGGACAACCAGCTACTCAGTTTGCTTCACCTATAGAGCAGGTGTCCTAGTGGTTTGCTTCGCCAGTGACAGCCTAGGGTCCTCACTTCACTCCCATTGTTATAGGCTTCACTCTGCCTTAGAGCTCCTCAGTGCTAGTGACTGACACCCTAGTATCTAGTAGTCTTGGTGCAACATTTAGTGAGCTTACAAGGTAGCCTACACTGCTAGAGTTGTGAGTCCCTATACCTACCACAGTTGCTCAAATTACTAGGACTATAGAGATGCTCCCATCATCTGTTGCATCATCAGAGCCACCACCTATAGTGATACCCCTAGAGTCACAGGCCGTGCCAGTCCCAGAGCAGACCCAGACCACTTTAGCTTCACTTCCAGCAACAGAGGGTTAGTCCACTCAGAGCTCAGGGTCAGAGGATAATGCTGCATAGTTCTAGATTTCTCACCGCACCTCAGTGCCTGACTTGTCTGCTCCTGCCCCACCGTCCAACCCTTAGGTTTTGGTGCTTGACGCCAAAGGGGGAGAGGGATCGAATATGTTAGATCTAGGGGAGCATTATATCTAGGGGGAGCATATTGCTTATTTCTTTTGGCTCTTTATGTGTGATACATTATGCATTCACGTTTACTTTCATGCATTGAACTACATACGTGTGATTGTGATACTTATGTGACATATGTGCTCTCTACTTTGATTTATATATATGTCATGTCACTTGGTTATGCTCATTTGCCTTGCTTCCATGTTTTACTCCGATTCAAATGAGCTTTATTTCTTGTACTCATGCTTATTTCATATCCATTGAGTACACCATGTTGGCTTGGGTCATATAAGCATGTCTAAATCCTTTGCTCTTATTGTCAAAAGCTTATATAAATCAAGCATGTTGAAAACCTCATCTTTTTTACATACTCGAGGTTGTATTGTCATCAATCACCAAAAAAGGGGAGATTGAAAGCATCTAGGCCCCTAGTTGGGTTTCGATGATTAATGACAATACGAGATTACTATGACTAACATGTGTTTTTGCAGAGGCAATTTAAGTTAGGTCATAGTAATGGCAATTGATTGGGCAATCATGGTTGTCATGCCCCTACGATGGAAATCGTTTAGGTTTTCAAAGGATGGACAACAAGGTTAAGGATGGACTAGTTCTAAGTGTCGTTTGGTGTTGAAGAGACACTTAGAGTAGTTTAGGACTTTGTTTTTCTTTTGGCCGTACTATTAAGGGGGGTATGGACTAGTAGCTTGACCTAGGTGAGTCTAGTGAGTTAGGTGTGGTGTACACTTGTCAAATCTAGCACTAGGTAGCTCCGGAGTAGTCCTAAGATCAATTGGAGCAAACTTCATTCACATATGATTTCGAGTTGGAAGTGAATGGAGGGTCAAATAACTGACCGGACGCTGGTCTGATTGTGACCGGATACTGAAGGATGAGTTCGGTTAGTTTATTTGATCAACTAGAGCCATCTGGTTACAACCAGACGCTGAGTGAAAAGTAACCAGACGCTGGGTGCCAGTGTTCGGTCAACTCCAGAGAGGTTCCAAAGGGGGATAATCCTGATTGGACATGTCTGGTCAGTGCTGACCGGATGCTGAACAGCGAAGTGACCGAACTCTGCTGTAACACCCCTGGTGTTACAATCTCGCTTAGCACCTTGATTAGGGCCTAAAAGAAATTATTTAACCAAGCTCTCGGGTTTTAAAGTTTTTAACCCACATATAATGATAAAACAAATTATCCATGTTTTTGTATAGCTTGATGATTCCCGATGAGTACCTTGGCTTGGTGTAGTTCTAGGTTGGTTTGACGTGGCGGGGTTATCTCAAAAATATCCCGAAGTCCCTTCGTAACGTACTGGAACTCATCCTTGCTACTTGACCCGTCTACCTCATTTGTTCTCGATGTTGTTGCGTTGTTGGCCGCGTCGCTGTTGCAGTTGACCGCGTGCAGGCACACCTCTTTGGAGCTATCTATGCCAACCGACATGCTTTGCCGGCCACCTTGGGCCAGGCCAAATCCTCCCCGTCCTTCTCTGCTCTGTCTGTCTCTGTCTCTAATTGTTTTTCCAAGCCATGGCCTGCTGCCGCTGTTGCCTCGTACGGACCTATCCCTCTCCTCCCCCCTTTCTCCTGCCTTCCGACCATAGTCGCCTGACCATAGCGCAAGCGCCCGAGCTCGCGTGCGCCCCCCTCTGTCTCCCTGCTGCCCTACGCTGCGTCCCCGTCTGCTGTGAGCTCCACCTCCTGCTGGCCTCGCCAGCCGTCGTGCCCGCAGTTGCCCATGCCCAGAGCTCCACCAGTCCATGCATCTCCCCGTGGTCCACTGCTGGCCAGGCTGCTCACCGTCACCCCTCCCTTTTCCCCTCACGAGCGCGCGCCTCCTTGGCTCCACACGGACCTGCTGCCCTCGGCGCGTCGTGTCGCAGCGCTGGCCGGACCGCAGCCATCGTGTCCTAGATGCACCACTGTTTTCCTTCCACCCATAGCAGCACAGCTGCCCCTTCCTCGGTCCGCCCCAAGCCGCTGCCATCCCATGCGCTGGCGCTCGCAACCAGCCGAGCCACAGTGCCCCTGCTGTCCTTCGTGAGCACCCCGCACATCCTGCACCGGCGTCCCCTCTCCTTCCCCCTCTGCCTTGGTCCAAAGCCATGGCCAAGCGCGCTCGTGTCCAGCGGCTCTCTCCCATGCGCATGCTCGCCCGAGCCACGAAGCACCTCCCCACTCCATCTCTGCACCACCGCAGCCGCCTTGCGTGCATCTGCTCGACGCTCGTGCCCGCCTTGGCTGTCCGGTCGGGTGATTAGCCACCCTATCAGCCGGTCTTGGCCACGCCGAGCTGGCTGGCTATCGCCACCTGCTACACGACGCACAGGGACTGGGCGCCACTAGTGGCCGTGGCCGAACCATCATAGGCCACCGTTGCTGGGCTAGGTTAGGTACGGGTGGGGCCAAAGACGCCGGTGGCCACCTCCCGCCGGCATCGATCTCGCCCAGCGCTCCTCTACTCTACGGCCGCTGGGGTGCGTGGCCCGGACACCTAGTACCGCCTCTGGCCGTGCCGTGGCCGCCTTGGGGTCGCGGAGGGACCTGCGCTAGGAGCCATCCATTCCGTTGTCGACGTGGCGCTCTTCATTGCCGGACCGGCCGTCGGTGAGGCCAGACGCGCGTTCCTCTGCTCTGCTCGTAAAAAGGTAGGACTTTAATGCGAATAGACACGATATAGGGTCCTTAGTGCAAAGTACGTGACTCACATGAGCAGTAGAATGCAAAATAGATCGAACCGCAGGGTCGTTTTTGCATAAACACGCATGGGCCAGCTTGCCTGGACCGCCTGCGCGCCACGCTGGGCCGGCTTGTGTCGCCCGCGCTGGGCCACGCACAGCTGCTTGCTGTCGAGGCCGCCGATCAGTCACGCCTGTGGGTCGGCCTGCTCGCCGCGCGCCCTGTCCCCGCGTTGGGCCACCGCCTGCCCCGCTGGGCTGGCTGGTTGCCACTACGCCTGGGCCCCCCCGCGCCTGCGCTGGGCCGGCCTACGCGCGTGCGTCTGTGGGCCGCCCGTTGCTTGCGCCTGGGCCGGTCAGGTGTCACTGCCGCCTGGGCCTCTGGCCGGCCTGTTTCCGCGTGGCTAGTTTGCCATCGCGCCTGGGCCGCGCGTGCACGGATTTTTCGAGTTGGGCCAAATAATTAGCTGCTGGCCCTTTTAGATTTCTAAGGCATTTGTCAATTTAGTTAATGAAATAACTTGTAAAAAATGTAGTAAATCATAGAAAAATCATAAAAAATGCTAAACTAGTTTGGTTGAGTTCCTAAAATCATGATCTATCCAATAGTGTATTTTGTTCACATAGTTTGATGATATTCTTAGGAGCTATATAATTAAATTGGGATACTTAATATTGTAAAGATATAACTTATATGAGTTGTTGTGATAAATCGGTGATAGTGTTGAATCTAAAATTTTTACAGTAGGCTCTTAGCAATATTAGGTACTCATGGTAATTTTTATAGCTCCAGAATAATCAGTTTACTAGGTAGCTAATGATGCTCTATTTCGAATAAGGATTAAATCGATAGAATAAAATAAAGAAATACCTTGGTTTATATAACTAAAATAATTATGGGGAACTAACGCCTTATCCGACAACGTGTATATATAGCTTAAGTATGGTTGTCGTTAGAATTAGTCCGTTAACTCGAGAGGCGTGTGTTGTATTTTATGGGTCATGATTGTAGTCAATTAATTACATCTTTGCATTGCATTACACTGCATATCATAATAGGGACGTCGATGGATCACGAAGTCATCGGGAGTTGCTGGAGAAATGGTACTTTTGGAGATCATGTCGCCATGATGGAAAGCTAACTTCTGATTATATTTTATCCAGGCAAGCCCTGGTGCATAACCCCTACTTTTCTACAGTTTAAATTATATTTGTGCATTAAGTTTTAAGGAGTTGAATGAAACCCACTTGCATATATATCTTTACCCTATGAGTCTTACTAGTATGACAGGATCATGTAGATTGCTATGCTACAGGATTCTGGTAGAAGTCGAGTGATTACCTGTCACTCGTGAGAGATATGAAATATATTACTATATTATTATCACTTGGAAAATATAAATGGTGGAAAGGAAAAATGGTGACCGGGTAGGGATATGGTTTGGGTATTGGTGGGTGTAAGAGGTTGTGTCACTGTGGATGCGGGGCATGGCTTGGTTACACTGCTTTCTCTGTCTGTGTCGGTTAAGGACCGGTCATTGCATAAGGCTCTAGGCAAGTCACAGACTTATTATCCCAAGTACATACTTGGGTATGAACGCTTGGAAGACCTGTTGCTCTCTTGTCGTGGATCCGGCTCTTTCTGGACCGACTGTTAGGGTTTTATTTTGGTGGAGGAGGTCTTTGCACTGTACTGAGTCCAGGATTCAGGGGCGGGGGCTTGGAGTCCCAGTTTGGATGGGGACCTGGACACCCGGGACAGGAGAGTAATGGGTTGGTCCTGCTTGTGCCTGGGGGTACAAGCGGGGCGTGTGTTTTTGGGGTACCCAGCTGGAGGCATTGATTCGCGAATCGTCGGGAAATTCGGTACGGCTCGTCTGTGGCCTAGCATCGTAGTAATAACTGAAAGATGAAAGATGGAATGGAAAAAGAAACTCTGATTGCTTACCACCTGCTTGAAAGTAGTATAGGTGCTTACATAGAATGGTTAGTTAATGAACCAATGCGGCTATTAATAAAAATCGAATATAAGGATGCACGCTTAGTAATGCTTCCTGCAAATGCAATAAACCCACAAGCCAGATAGCCTTGCATATCCTTGGAGTCTTTTTTTTTCTCCCGTCGGGTAAGTCTTGCTGAGTATAATTGAGTATTTAGGGTTTTATTCCCCTGTTGCAGGTGACAGGTGGAGGCTAAAGCTGACCTTTGTGTGTGGATTTTTCCTGGTGGGCTCAGCGAGGATTTCCTTTACGCTGCGATTGTAGTTTATTTATAACTCTCACTAAATGTTTTTATGAACAAAAGTATTATAATCTTTGTCATAGTTTATATATCAATGCTTCATCATTTTATGAATAGATATTTATTTCCGCTGTAATTCTGATCACATGATTATATTCCGCTGTTATAATAATAAATATTATACTCTGATGTTGTATTAAAGTGATGTAAGAAATGGTTAAGAATGATGCAAGCTTTATTCTCTCATTTGTGATCCTGATGGCAAAAATGTGGATTTTTGGGTTCTCCCCTAGGGTGTGCCCGATGGAACTGTGTAATTTAGTGTTCTCCCTTGAGTGCTTAGTGTCTAATAGAAGACAAGCACTCCTATGGGACATTAGATTAGGTGGTTCCGCCATATCTGGGTGCCAGTGTCCGGTCAACATCAGTAAGGTTTCAGAGAGCAGTTTTTATGACCGGACGCGTCCGGTCAGTGCTGACCGGACGCAGGTCGGAGTCCGGTCAGAACTTAACGGCTCTTTCTGACACAGTGATGGGGATAACTAATCAGAGCGTCCGGTCACCTTGACCGGAGCATCCGGTCACCCCGTAGAGTGATGACTCAGCCTCCAAACGGTATGTTTTGAATGAGGGGGTATAAATACTTACTCCTCTTATCTAAAGGAGGTCTCTTACCCATTTGTTCAGCTGAGAAACACCCTTGAGAGTGCAAAGAAGAGCAAGAGCCTAGTGATGTGATTGAGATTTGAGAATATAAGATTAAGGCCTCATTATTGCAAGGAGAGTAGCAAGTGTGCATCCACCCTTCTCATTAGGCTTGTCGTAGTCAAGTGAGAGTTTGTGCTTGTTACTCTTGGTGATCGCCATCACCTAGGCGGTTTGGTGGTGATTGGGAGTTTGGTGATCATCCGACAGAGCTTGTGGATGACCCAACTCAAGTTGTGAGCGGTTGTGGGTGATTCACCGCGATGAAGTGTCGAAGAATCAGCCCGTAGAAAACACTTGATCCTTGCGCGGATCAAGGGGGAGCTACATCCTTGCGCGGGTGCTCCAACGAGGACTAGTGGAGAGTGACGACTCTCCGATACCTCGAAAAAATATCGTCGCATTCCTTCTCCTCTCTTTACTTTAAGCATTTATATTTGAGTAATTCATTTTTTGTCTTTACATTCTTAGAATTGCCATGTTAGAGTAGGATTGGAACCTAGGGTGCAAAACTTTTGTGTGGTAGAACAATAGGAACACATTCTAGGCACAAGGGGTGAAGTGGGCTAAGTGTCGGGTTTAATTATTGCAAAAAATTTTAGAATTAGCTCAATTCACCCTCCTCTCTTGGGCATCTCGATCCTTTGAGCTACCACGACCCTTGTCTCGATCCTTTGTTTGCCATGTCGTCCTCCACCTGGTCAAGTCGTCAAGTCATCGTCCTCTTGCCTCGCTCCAACACTCCTACATCTATCGTCATCGTTGGAGTGGTCTCTCTTGTGTCCTCTATCTAAACCAAGATATTCAAGGTGTCTTGACAGATAAGAGCATCTCTAGTAAACCAATGATTATGCCAAATGAACAAAATAGGAGTTCTATTTTCGTCTTCCTCTAGTAATTAGCTGCCTAAAATTCAAAATTTGGTGAGAGGAGCAACTGGACAGATAGCAAGCGCGGAATCTACGAGTTGAGGGGGAAATTTATCAAGTAACTGTGTTTAAGAAGTTCAGATACAAAACTAATGGAAGGCTGTGTTTTTTGGATTTTTGCAAAGAAACAAATAAAGAGTTGTTTTAAAGAGCTCTTGGAAATGACCTGTTAGCCTTAGCCGCTAACCGAACGAGCGCCGGCGTCCAGATGCAGACCGGGCACACGAGAAATCAAGGGTCACAGTTGGTCAGATTTTCCAAATATATATGAAAAGGAAAAGAAATATAAAAAAAGACAGCGCTGGTCAAAGAAGCACTCAAAATGGATTGCACTCGGAGGAATAAACAAAGGATACTTTGAACAGCCCCCGCATTGACCGGGTTTTTCTTTTTCCGTTCCCGGATGAATAAAACTAACTACTGGCCTCTACGCAGGGGCTAGTAGATGCCCTGCACCCGCTCCATTTTTTTTACACGACAGAGAAGGCGATTAGAGGAGGTAGACACAGGCTACGTAAGCAAATTAGCTAGGGAATTAGGCTAATCAGCACAATTAAGCTATCAGCCGAATCAATAACCGGGATCAAATCAGCGGACGGAGGCGCGCGCGAGCGATCTGAGTCAGGACTCAGGACGAGTCGAATTTGTAGTACTTGTCGACGGCGGCGACGACGTCCCAGGTGCAGCTGAGCCCCTTGGGAAAGACGACGAGGTCGCCGGCACCGAACTCCACGCACTCGGACGACCCCTTGATGTGCGCCCGCACCTTGCCCTTGAGCAGGTAGCACGTCTGCCGCGCGTCGAACTTCACCGGGAATTTCCCCGGCGGGCAACCCCACCTGCACGCACGGGCACGGCAGCTAGCCATTACATACATACGTCACGGCGATCAAGACCGTAGCGTACCTGAGGCCGGCCGAGAAACCAAGAAACTAATTAACGGACAGTGATCGGCGGCAGCGGTGCTCACTTGGGCCAGGACCTGACGCCGAGCTGCTGCAGGCGCGACTCCGGCGGGTTGCGCTCGACGGCGATGGAGAGGCCGCCGCCAGGAGGGTCGGTGTCCATGCTGTCCGGGTTGGACCCCGAGGCCATGGGCGGGCGTGGTAGCTAGCGCGCTAGAGAGCCTGGAGGAGATCGACGGAGACTGGTAGCTCGGGACAGGCGGAGGAGCAGCAGCAGTTATGGAGAGGCTGTGTAAGTTTGGTAGGCGTTAAGGGTGAAGTGAGGCCTGGATGGACTCCTGATAGTGGGAAGGAGGCTCCGCTACGAGAGCAGTTGGGAGCCAAGGCCTTTTCTCCGCCTGACGCCTGTATTAAACCGGAGCCGGAGAGCAAGAATCCCTTTCTGCTCTCGGTTACAATAATAAAGAGCGTGACAAATATTTTATTCTTTCTTTTGTGCATGTGCCATGTGCACAAGATTTGGGGGCCGTGGACGATATTAGACTTTGAAAAGCTTGATGACATGTGTAGGTAAATCTTTGATAGAAAAACCCACGGTCTATTGTAAATATTCAGATAATAATAAGTAAAAGAACCAAAGTTTGTCCTAACTCAAACTATCTAATAAAGTTTAACTAACTTTATAGATAAAAGTGTTAATAACTAGCACATCAAAGAGATAAATTATGAAACTATATTTTATAATGTATTGAATGATGCTAATTTGATGTTGTAAGTATTAATGTTCTTTTCTATAAGTTTGATCGAACTTGAGATAGTTTGATTTAGGACGAACTTCGTTCTCTCATATTTAAGGATAGAAGGAGTAGATAAAAAGAAAGTTACTCTTCTTGGTATCATTTAATACAACAATAGTAAACTTTCGCAGAAAAGAAAGCAATTTAAAGTGTAACGATTTAAACCCCAAAGTTATTATAGTAAAATGCCAATTGATGTCCGGTGTTGACTACAGTAACAGCGATAGCCACGAAAAAGCAATAGATATATGCTCAAATAACCGGCATCCAACTAACAGTGACGACTGATATTGGCTGTTATGGTTCCTCATTAATGGCGAAAACACCGCGACATTAAGCCGAAGCATAGGATTTTTAAAACATCTATGGAGTGTATTTGTCTGGTGAATCAACATATTCTAGGTGAGGTGATGTATCACGAATCCATTTCTCAAATTTAGTTGAAATAACTTTGTTCTCGTAGTAGTACAATAACTATTAGTTTGTGAAGAATGATGTGATGACCGGTGAAGGATCCATCTGTTCCATTCTGCAAACTAAACAGAGAAGTGAGAAATGAAATAATGATGGACTACCTCGTTCCATAAACCAAATTAAACACCCCACTAAAGAATGGATGTGTATTGTGTGCCACTCTCCCAAGGAACAAATAAGTCAATGAAAAATATAAGCAAATATCTAAAAAACTTCATCCGCAACTTAAGTTGAAAGTCTTCTTGGTCGTCGATGAACTTATTAAAGTCGATTGCTGAAACAGACCTTATATGGCTGAAGTTTTTTATGTCTGCCCCTTTTCTCTGAGTCATGTATTTAAGACCGTTTGGATTATAGGATTTCTAAAGGAAAAGTACAGGAGTCAAGATTTCCTCCATTTTATGTAGGATTCATGACATTTGGAATGTAGGATTGAGCATATCCTTTCCTCTGGAAAGTTTTCATCACCCGTACGTTTTGGAGGAAAGGAAACATCCAGTCTGAGCTAAAGGAATTTCTTCCTGTGGTGTGATGCATTGTTGTCTCACTTGTCTTGGGCTAAGGCTCTGAGCTAGTAAAAAATATTGCCGTGAACTTCCATGATAGCATCGGTGAAAAAGGGGGAAAGAATAAGGAAACAAATTTTATCTATTCTCATCATTTGTGTTCTATCTATGCGCCATACCAAGTTTAGCAAAAAAAACACACATATCATTAGTCCAAACAAACTGAGATTTTTTTTCTACTATTTCATTACTACATTCCAAACACTCATTCTTATAAAATTCTTGTGTTTTTTATATTCCTCTTTTTTTTACCATCCAATTCTTTCCTATTCCTGTATTTTTTCTCTCTCATTTCCTATGTTTTTTATTCCTCTTTTCCAAATAGACTCTAAGAGTGGCATATAGTAGCCTCTCACATTTTATTGGGTGGAGGGGTCTAAATAACGAAAACAAGAACCTTGCTGTCATGCTTGTTCATAGCACAAAATGCATGTGCACTGACCCAGAAAGGATCAAAGTAAAATGACTATCTACACCCCTGAGAAATTAACTAGAAGCAAAGAAACCTCTACACTCAATGGATAAACATTATAGAACGTATTTTCTCGATGCCATAGAATTTTTTTTGTAAAACTGAGGGAGCATGAAATCTCAACTTAGCATGAAATCTCAACTTTCTTGCCTCCATGTTTCACACGGCCGCAGTTATTATATATACTGTAGATGATGTTTTGGGAGCGTAAGGCATGCTTGCTGAGCAGCAGATATTTATCAGCGCATGGCTGGAAGAAAAAAGCCCGAAAGCGACAATCCACTGATCCAGACGAAGGAAATCCACCGACGCGGTCAAACACAAACAACTCATGGGCGCGGACCGAGCCTAGCTCGGGTGGCAAGTGCCCAGGTGTTGAGGTCTTGCCGGAGCAGAATTTTCGGTCTCACACCCATATGGATAATCACGTGGTACTACAATTGAATTACGACGTGCCTATCGTCTATGAGACTTGTGGGGTTTCGGTGATCTTTCAAAGGACGTTTGAGGTGTATAGGTTGTAGTTTCTAGGGATGTGCATATGTGGTGGTGTGAGTGTGTTGTGTTGAGTACAAATACTACAACTTATACACTAGGAGTCCAGGCTAAAAAAAAATACTCATGGGCAAGGGCGACAGTATTAGCCCACGGCCCACGGCCCCCGCGAGCCACGACGAAAGCCACCGTGTCCGTCTCTATCCGTTTCTGTCCCTCCACTGACGTGGACACGGTGGGACCACCGGCTGGGCCGTCCCGCGCGACAAGGATCCCATGTGGCGAAAGACCGTGTGGCCCCTCTCTCGCACAGTAAGGGCCACGCGCGTCGCGACACGTTCAGACGGCACACGCCGGCCCCCCTAGCCTGGCAGGGAGCCTGGGATCGGGAGCGGCCACAGAGCGACGTGACGCCGGCGGAGGGGGCCCGGCAGGCATCCCCTGGTCGCCGTGTCCCCCCGAACATGTGGGGGCGCCAGTGGCCGACCGACGCGTGTCACACCAGGCAGAGGAGGCGGATCTTTCTGCAGCTCCACAATCCGCTTGGAGAGGGCCCGGCAGTGAAAAAATACAGTATGCAGTTTTCACTCTATTTCTAATTTTAATTATTTTTAATATAGATATCTATACCTAATTAATAATAAAGAGGCAAAATTTTTCGGCTAGTTTTTTTCGTCAATCCATTTTTTTTGTCCACCTCTCCTGACTAATGGTAGTAGAGAGTTTCTTACGTGACTTATATGACCCTAGATAGTTAGGATAAATAAATCTTTTCAAGACTTAGGCCTCGTTTGGCAGGGTTTCACTTCACTAGTGAACCTATTTTTTTTTTGCTTCAGCTCCACGAACAATTCCACCGGTGGAGCTGAAGTGGTTTTGGTAAACCATTTGGCAAAATGGCTTCCCTGTGAGAGCATGTTTTTAGGGGCCGGGAGAAGCCACTTTTTTTTTTTTGCTCTATCCCACCCCAAATCAATGTGAGAGCACGTTTTTAGGGGGCTTCACAAGTGAAGCTATTTTACTTTACCCTGTTTGGTAGAAAACAGCTCCAAACGGCTCCTGAAGCCGATGAAGAAGCCCTGCCAAATGGAACCTTAATAAACTGAATAGGAATAGAAATCCTAATTCAAATAGAAAATAAATTAGACAAAAACTTATTTTACTTTGTGTCTCTTTCAACCCGGCTTTTTATTTCCCATAATATAATATGTCCACATTTTCCCTCCGCATCTGAAAATTGGAGTCCACCATCACGGAGTCCATGAGTATTTTTTTTCTATACGATTGTTACTTTATTTCCCTTTAGCACACCGTGTTCGACTTTTTTCTGTAGATTTGGTTTTTTTGTTCTGCTTCTACACGGAGTCCAGTTTCATAACGTGCCCTTTTTTTCTATTTTGCTGTGTCCTATCTTTTCGTTTTTTGGCGATTGTATTTTTTTCTTTATTTTTTCCTCATACATATATGAAACAATAATAACTGCAACCGATTCGCTGGATTAGTTTTTAGATGGTTCACCACGCTTTCCACGTGGTAACTGCAACCGACTCTTTCATTGCTAATTTGTTGATGTAGTTATGATAAAAAAATAAAACTTATTTTTATTAAAATTAGATCGATGCTGTAACTAATCAAACAATTGGATAGTATTGAAAATTGGAGTTATGAGATATCTATGATGAGTAAATATTTTTGTGTTCACAGAAGAAAAAATATACTAAGAATGTACTTTAATTCAATATATAATAATATCGAACATTACCTTACACATGGTCATCATGGATAAATATGGCTTTTAAATTTTATATAAAAATAATAAAACATAAATATATATGTACCATTATCGTCATTGTTTTCCATAAATCCATTGGAACGCACAGACATATTTGTTGTAATATTAAAAAGATCAAATTTTGCTCCACCTAATAATTTTCATTCAGCCCAGCCCAACCCTTTCCCAACGGCCCGACCACTTGCTTACCTCTTGGTCGTCACTCGCTAGAGGCTCACGCTATAGGCTCGCTTCCGCACCCCCTTGTCAGAACGACCCAACCACTTGCTCACCTCCTGGTTGTCACTCGCTACAGGCTCGCTTCCCTACCCACTCATTAGAGTCCGAGAGTCTGGTCCATCCTTCTACGTCTCCCTTAGAGCAACTTCAGCAGGGTCCCCACTTAAGCTCCCATAGTTAAATATGAGTGCCCAGACCAAAAACACAGTGAAAGGATCAAAATGTCCAAAAGGGGAGGGTGAATTGGGCTAATTCTAAATTTTTTTGCAATAATTAAACTTTATGATTAGCCCAATTAACCCCTTGTGCCTAGAAAGTGTTTCTATTGATCTAACGCACAAAAGTTTAGCACCCTAGGTTCCAATCCTACTCTAGCATGGTAATTCTAGGAATATAAAAGACAAGAATTGAATTGCTCAAAGTAAATGCTCAAAGTAAAGAGAGAAGGAGGAACGCAACGATGTTTTGGCGAGGTATCGGAGAGTCGCCACTCTCCACTAGTCCTCGTTGGAGCACCCGTGCAAGGGTGTAGCTCCCCCTTGATCCACGTAAGGATCAAGTGCTCTCTACGGGTTGATTCTTCGATACTTCGTCGCGGTGAATCATCCACAACCGCTTACAACTTGAGTTGGGTCATCCATAAGCTCCTCTGGATGATCACCAACCTCTCCAATCACCACCAAGCCATCTAGGTGATGGCGATCACCCAGAGTAACAAGCACGAACTCTCACTTAACCACAACAAGCCTAATGAAAAGGGTGGATGCACACTTTACTACTCTTGATCTCACTAATGAGGGCTTTCTTTGGGATTCTCAAATCTCAATCACCTCACTAGGACATTGCTCTTCTTGGCATTCTCAAAGGTGTTTCTTAGCTGTTGGAATGAGCAAAACTACCCCCCTATACGAATGGAGGAAGTATTTATAACATAGGCTGAAAAACGAACTGTTGTGTGCCTCTACGGGGTGACCGGACACTCCGGTCATGTTGACCGGACATGCCGGTCCGTTCACCTCGAACTCTAGTGTTTACAGTGTGACCGAACGCTGGTCAGCATCCAGTCACTTGACCTCTCAGCATCCGGTCACACCAGACAAAAATATCTCGGTCAAATGAACTGACCGGACCCTGAGCCAGCGTCCGGTCAGTATTTGACCCTCCATTCACTTCCAACTCTCGAACGTACGTGAATGAAGTTTGCTCCATTGGATCTAAGTGCTATTTTAGAGCTACCTAGTGCTAGATTTAACAAGTGTGCACCACACCTAACTCACTAGACTCACCTAGGTCAAGCTACCCGTCCATACCCCCTTAATAGTATGGCCAAAGGAAAAACAAAGTCATAAACTACTCTAAGTGTCTCTTCAACTCTAAACGACACTTAGAACTAGTCCATCCTTAATCTTGTCGTCCATCCTTTGAAAACTGAAACGATTTCCATCGTAGGGGCATGACCACCATGATTGCCCAATCGATCTCCATTATCGTGACCAAACTTAATTGCCTCTACAAAACATACATTAGTCACAGTAATCATGTATTGTCATTAATCACCGAAACCCAACTAGGGGGCCTAGATGCTTTTAATCTCCTCATTTTTGGTGATTGATGACAATACTACCTCAAGTATGTGAAAGAGATGAGGTTTTTAACAAGCTTGGTTCATATAAGATTTTGGCAATAAGAACAAAAAAATTAGGCAAGCTTATATGACCCAAGCCAACATGATGTACTCAAAAGATATAAAATAAGCATGAGTACAAGTAACAAAGCTCATTCGCATCGGAGTAAAACGTGGAAGCAAGAGCAAATGAGCTTAGCACAACTGATATGACATGTAAATAATACAAAGTAGAGAGCACACATGTCATATATCACAATCACGTAGATATCACTATCACATAAATAGTTTAATGCATAAAAGTAAACACACGACGAATGCATAATAGTGTATCACACATAAAAACTAAATATAATAGATAGTCTAAGTAAACTAAGCTCCCCCTAAGTCGCTCCTCCTAAGTCTAGCATACTCGATCCCTCTCCCCCTTTGGCGTCAAACACCAAAACCTAAGGGTCGGTCGGTGGGGCTACAGCGGACGAGTCTGGCGCTGAGGTATGAGGAGCAAGCTAGAACTGAGTGCCATCATCATCTGAACCTAAGCTCTGAGCTGTCTAGCCCTCTGTAGCTGGAAGCGATGCTAAAGCGGTCTGGGTCGAATCAACAACTAAAGCTACTATAGACTGTGCAGGTATCAATAAAGCAGCTAGCTCTGATGATGCCACTGACGAAGGGAGCATCTCTATAGTCCCGGTAATAGGTGTAATGATAGAAGGACCTAGGACATGCAAATATAGGGGAGTAGGCTGCCCTGTCAACTCACTGAAGGATGTACCAAGGCTCCTGGACACTATAGTCTCTAGCACTAGCAGCGAAGAAGTCTGAGCCGGTGTAAAGCCCGTCTGAAGAGGTGTGAACTACGGGGCTATCATGGGCGAAGCAAACCACTGGGATACCTACTTTGTAGGTGAAGCAAACTGTGCTAGTGTCTATCCCTAACTCTGAAGCCCACTAGGCTATAACGCGGAGTCAGAGAAGTGGTGGCAGGCTGATCAAGCTGGGGTGAAGGCTGTGGCAGTAGAACCCCAATAGCTGTCACTACATGCTACATAAATCCAAGGAGTTGCTGCTGCATGAGGAGCTGCTGCTGATGCATGGCCTGCTGCTGCTGCTGTATGGCCTGCTGCTACCGTTGAAACTCATCCTGTCGAGCCTAGAACTATGCAAACGTGGTGGCGGTCTCCTGAGACTGGCGAGCCTGATCCTGCCTCATCCACTCAAGTATGGCAAGTAGAGCGGGGTTAGTCTGCGATGCAGATGGAGCTGAATTGGAGCCGCCGACCTCATGATCATGTCGTCATAGAGGCATCTAAGGTATCTCGCGGTAGTCCTCATCTGAGCTGTCACTGGGGTCGCTCTCGATCATCCCCTCCTACTGAGCACCCAACTGCTCCTCCTCTATAGCTGCTATGCCCCTGATAGTATCATTCTATTGGGCTGCAGTCTCTAGCACCTTTGGACGACGACGCAGCTGGCTAGGTGCAGTCGGTGTACTATGGTGGATCATCTGAGTCAGGTTATATGCAGGGAACTCTATCGTAGCACCACTGTACTCGGCTAGCATCCTAGGTGGCCTCACTATAACTTCCCTGTGAATAAGAAACGTGATCCAGTGGGCATAGGACAATTGTCGGTGACCTCTGAACCCCTCAGCAATAGTGTCCTCCATCTCTGATAAAAGGAGATCCCAAATATCAAATATTGTCTACTGCATCAGATAGTTCAGTAGCCACAACTAGATGTGAGTCAAGCCCTCGCGATACCCTATCCTCAGAAGCAGTGTCCTTCTCATAATGGCATCAAGCACTCTAGCAGTGGGAGTAAGATCACTGGGTGTCCTGCTCGACCCCTTGCCGAATGGCTCTATGAAGCAGTGGCGGGCTAGATCTATAGGGGGCACCATCCCGCCATGAGGATGTCTAGGGGGCACTATCTGTCCATAGCAAACCTCATATAGCTAGACGGGCTGCTCCTGAAGCCTGAGTATCTCTCTGACCCTGGTGCTTGTCAGCCTGTAATCTCTGCCACTGAATACAAAGTGTATGAATCTATATTGTGGGTCAATCTAGAGAGAAGCATAGAACTAATGGACCCAAGATGGAACATACAATCCTATCTATCCAAGTAAGTCTGTCAACCCTGGTAGGTAAGAAAGGTAGGGGCGAATGTGCTCTCCAGCTGCTACAACAATAGACTCTATATTGCATACCCTCTAAGATATGAAAACAACTCCACTGTTAAGATATGCATTGTAGAAATCCTCCTACAGCGATGTGTAGAAGCCCTCTGATGCACGCTCATCTCGCCTCGGCAGAAACCACTGCTCAAACTCCACAAATCTGAGCTGTTGCACCTGCTTGGCTGTGACGACCCTCAGATCTAGATGAGTCACTGGAGGCGAACCCTATGGTCTGAGCAGTGGATGAGAACCCCTCTGCTGTGTATCTACCCTCGGTGTGACTAGAACATGGGTACGACCAGAGTGGCGAAGCTATGGCTGAGGTGCCTGCTGTCCCTCCTGAGTCTGCTCTGTTGCCTATGACTCCTACTGTTGTGACTCCCCCTGAGGCTGACCCTCATCAATGGAAACACGTCGTCCTCCAATCATGAGAGTCCCAGGTGGACCACCATAAAGGTGCTCAACCTGCTCAAGTGTAGCCCTCGCTTCTGGTGAAAGCTGATCTGTGATCCAGACTCCACTGTGAGCACCTCCTCTCTCAACACGCTCTGCAGCCTCTGCAACTGCGGCTGCTCTATTTTGCTTCTTAGAGGACCAAGACACAAGTGATCTACTAAGCAAATAGCACCCTCCGGATGTGCTTTTTCTATCAACTTTGCAACCGGCATAATCCAAATTAGAATAGCCAACTAACTCAAATATAGCTCCTTTGGGATACTAAAGGCCAATGCTTGGTGTGTGCTTAAGATACCTAAAGATTCTTTTTACGGTAATTAAATGAGTTTCCTTAGGATTAGCTTAAAATCCTACACACATACATACACTAAACATGATGTCGGGCCTAGATGCGGTTAAATATAACAAGCTACCAATCATAGAGCGGTAGAGAGTTTGATCAACCGTGTTACCTCCCTCATCTAGGTCGAGATGTCCATTAGTTGGCATTGGTGTCTTGATTGGCTTACATTCATCCATCTTGAATCTCTTGAAAAGATCATTTGTATATTTCTCTTGAGAGATGAAAATCCCTTCTCTCATTTGTTTGACTTGAAAACCAAAAAAGAATGTAAGCTCTCCTATCATTGACATCTCGAACTCCTTTGACATCAATTCACCAAACTTTTTGCAAGAATCTTTATTTGATGATCCAAAGATGATATCATCAACATACACTTGACAAATGAAGATGTGTCCATCAAGCTTCTTGGTGAATAGTGTGGTGTCAATCTTCCCAATGGTGAAGCCCTTCTCAATGAGGAAGTCCCGAAGGCGCTCATACCAAGCTCTTGGGGCTTGCTTAAGCCCATATAATGCCTTGGACAACCTATAAACATGATTAGGATATCTAGAGTCTTTAAACCCAGGAGGTTGATCAACATAGACTAGTTCATTTATAAAGCCATTTAAAAATGCACTTTTCACATCCATTTGATATAGTTTCATTTCATGATGCGATGCATATGCAAGGAGGATACGAATGACTTCTAGTCTTGCAACCGGTGCAAAGGTCTCCCCAAAATCCAATCCTTCAACTTGAGAGAACCTCTTTGCAACTAGTCTTGACTTGTTCCTCACAACTACGCCTTGATCATCTTGCTTGTTACGGAACACCCACTTTATTCCAATGACTCTTGCTCCTTTTGGCCGCTCTTCAAGAGTCCAAACTTTATTGCGGATAAAGTTGTTCAACTCTTCATGCATGGCATTTATCCAATTCGAATCTTGAAGAGCTTCTTCTACCTTGGTAGGCTCATAGCAAGAGACAAAAGAGTGATGAGTAATAAATGAAGCAAGTTTTTATGAGCGAGTCATTACACCCTTTGATGGACTCCCTATGATGAGATCTTGTGGATGATCTTATAGTAGAGGTGTATTTCTTCTATTGACCACTTAAGAAGGAGATTGTGGAGCATCACATCTTGTGCTTGTGCCACCATTTGATCATGGGAGATATGAGTATCTTCATTTTCTACTCTCCCATCTTTATCATCATCTTATGGTACACTTGATGAAGAAGGTGGATCAATCACTTATATATCAGCTTCATCATCTTTAGGCTTGATGTCTCCAACCGAAATGTTCTTCATAGCCTCCCTCAATGGTTCATCACCTACATCACCAAGATTCTCATGTGCTCCTTGGAAGCCATTAGATTCATCAAATTCCACATCATATGTTTCTTCAACCAAACCGGTGGCATGATTAAATACTCTATATGCTTTGGACTTTGATGAGTAACCAACAAAAAAACCAATATCATAATATCTTTGAAACTTCCCTTGGTGTTGCCGCTTCTTATAGATGTAGCATTTGCAACCAAACACCCTAAAGAAGGAGACGTCTGGCTTCTTCTCATTGAGCAACTCATAAGGTGTCTTGCCAAGGAACTTTTGAACGAATAGGCGATTGGATGCATAGCATGCGGTGTTGATAGCTTCTGCCCATAGAGCTTCGGGGGTGTTGTACTCATCAAGCATTATTCTTGTAAGAGTGATCAATATCCGGTTCTTCCTCTCAACTACAACATTTTGTTGAGGAGTATATGTTGCGAAGACCTCATGTTTGATTTTAACTTCATCACAATAGGCCTCTATGTTTGTGTTGTCAAATTCCTTCTCATTGTCACTTCTTATCTTCTTGAGCTTCACTTCAAATTCATTTTGTGCTCTCTTGGCAAACTTTTTGAAGCATGATGCAACTTTAGATTTGTCATAAAGGAAGAATACCCATGTATATCTTGAATAGTCATCAACAATCATAAGACAATAAAGATTTCCTCCCAAACTCTTATATGTTGTTGGCCCAAATAAGTCCATGTGAAGGAGTTCTAGCACTCTTGTGGTTGACATAAAAGCTTTGGTTGGATGAGTATTTGCAACTTGCTTGCCGACTTGATATGCACTACAAAGCTTGTCATTCTCAAACTTCACATCCTTCAACCCTCTCACCAAATCATTCTTCATTATCTTCTTGAGTGAGCTCATCCCAATATGAACAAGTCTTCTATGCCATAGCCACCCAAGTGTTGTTTTGGTAAAAAGGCAAGTCTTTAAATTTACATCTTCGGAGGTGAAGTCCACTAGATATAGGTTGTTGTATCTAAATCCTTTGAATATCACTTGATCATCATCCTTCTTAGATACAATAACTTCCTTCTTGGTGAACAAGCATTGGAAGGCAAGATCACACAATTGTCCAACGGATAGTAAGTTGAAACTCAATAAAACAACATATAGCACATTTGAGATAGAATGATCGTTTGATATTGCCACTTTACCCAATCCTTTAACCTTGCCCTTTGAGTCATCTCCAAATGTGATTCTTTCTTGTCCATCTACTTCTTCATCTAGTGAGGTGAACATACGAGGATCACCGGTCATATGTTGTGTGCAACCACTATCAATAACCCAATGACTTTCACTGGTCTTGTAGTTCACCTACACACAAGAGATCACGCTTTAGGAACCCAAACTTGTTGAGGGCTCTTCACCATCTCAACAAGTGACTTAGCAACCCAAATTTTCTTAGGCCTATTCTTGTTGGGGGTCCTAAGAACATGACTTTCATCTTTCCACTAGAGTCCTTTCTAAGCATGTAGTGAGCATTGAAGGTAAAAGATCTAGCATGCTTAGGTAAGGGTTGTGGTGGTGGAGTTTGGCACTCATGAGCAAAGTGACATTCTTTTCCACACTCAAAACACTTCTTTGGCTTTGGCTTTTGTTGTTGTTGAGCTTGAGCCGTCTTCTCTTTGTTTGCCATGTACCCAATGCCACTTCTATCCATCTTCATGATGGTGTTCATTAGTAGCTCACTTTGAAGATACTTGCCTCTAGTGAACTTGCTCAATCCAATCTTGAGATGCTCTTTCTTCAACTTGAGCTTCTTATTTTCTTCCTTAAGAGCATCATTGTTTTTCTCTTCTTTGAGCTTCTTGTTTTCTTCTTTGAGCTTCTCATTCTCAAGTATCAACCCATCATCATGATCAAGAGTTTCTAGCACAATGGACTTGGTGGTTTTGACTTCTTCAAGATCTTTCTTGAGCTTTTCATTGTTATTCTTGAGCTTGACAAACTCATCGTAATCATCGGCCTCAACCACTTGCTTGCCCTTGCTATTAGAACTTTGTTCAATGCTCTCAATGATCAAATCATCACATGATGTAGCTATATCAATCTTAACAACATTGTTAGTAGCATCATGTGGCTCATTGAATAAATATTCTTGAGCAATAACTAGATTATCATGATTAATCTTGAGAGTAGTATATTCATTCTTAGCTCTAGTCTTTATAATGATCTTAGAGTATTTATTTAGTAATTTAACAAGATCATCATAAGAAGGTAATTCATATTCATCATCATCACTATCACTATTATTATTACTAGCATGTTCATCACCACTACTCTCATCATTATTTGATACCTTGCGTTCACCCTTGGCTATAAGACATAGGTGTGTAGAGGATGATAACGATGGTGGCGGTGAAGATGATGAAGAGTCAACAACAATGGTGGCCACCTTCTCATTGTCACTATCATCATCGGATGAGTCACTAGATGAATCAATGTCTGTGAGCCAATCACCGATGATGTATGCCTTTCCACTCTTCTTCTTCTTGTGGAAGTCCTTCTTGCCATCTCTCTTCTTGTATGGCTTGTCTTTCTTCTTCTCATCTTCATCACTTGAGTCATCTTTCTTGCCCTTGTTCTTGTTCTTGAACTTGTCTTTCTTGAGCTTTGTGCATTGATGAGCTAGATGACCAAGTTCTCCACAATTATAGCAATCCATCTCGGAGATTGGCTTCCTTCTAGAGCTAGTGAAGAACTTCTTCTTGCCATCAAACTTGATGCCACTCTTGTTGAGCTTCTTTAGCATTTTGATGGTTTTTCTCACCATGAGAGCAATGCTTACATCATCAACTTCATCATCACTTGAGCTCTCATACTTAAGCCTTGCTTTGCCCTTCTCTTGACTAGCTTTGAATGCTAAGTCCTTTTCTTTCTTCTTGTTAGAGGATGAGCCATCTTGAGGTGTGATGTGCATGTACATCTCATGAGCATTGATCTTTCCCAAGATTTGTGTCGGTGTAGCGGTGGAAAGATCACCTTGATAAAGCACGATCATAATATGCCCATATTTATCAATAGGAAGGACACTCAAGATCTTTCTTACAACATATAATGGTTGTATTTGAGTTAGTCCAAGCCCATTGACTTCCACTACAAGAACATTCAAACGTGAATACATTTCATTAGCATATTCTTTAGGAAGCATTTCAAAAGAGTTAAGCTTTTTCATGACGAGATGATAGCGTTCCTCACGCTCACTCTTTGTTCCCTCATAGAGCGCACAAACGTCCGACCATAGTGCATGGGCATCTTTGTGGTTCCTTACCTGGTTGAACACATCTTTACAAAGACCTCTAAATATGGTGTTTCTAGCCTTTGCATTTCATTTTTCATAATTCAACTCATTGCCTTGTAGGTTAGTAGCATCTCAAGGTTTTGGGAAGCCTTGTGAGGTGGCTCTAAGTATTCCAACATCTAGAGCTTCTAAGTACGTCTCCATGCGAATTTTTCAATATGGAAAATCATCCCCCTCAAAGATAGGAGGAGGTCCATCCCCGTGAGAGAGCTTTCTCTAGACGGTTAAGCCTAAATATGTGAGAACCTGGCTCCGATACCAATTGAAAGGATCAAGATGCCTAAAGGGGGTGAATTGAACTAATTCTAAATTTCTTTACAATAATTAAACTCTACGATTAACCCAATTAACCCCTTGTGCCTAGAAAGTGTTTCTATTGATCTAACGCACAAAAGTTTAGCACCTTAAGT
Organism: Miscanthus floridulus; assembly: GCF_019320115.1. Lineage (NCBI taxonomy): Eukaryota > Viridiplantae > Streptophyta > Magnoliopsida > Poales > Poaceae > Miscanthus > Miscanthus floridulus. Next base: position 189,129,139 of record NC_089587.1, on the reverse strand, counting down.
TCCAATCCTACTCTAGCATGTCAATTCTAAGAATATAAAAGACAAGAATTGAATTGCTCAAAGTAAATGCTCAAAGTAAATAGAGGAGGAACGCGGCAATGTTTTGGCGAGGTATCGGAGAGTCGCCACTCCCCACTAGTCCTCGTTGGAGCACCCGTGCAAGGATGTAGCTCCCCCTTGATCCGCGCAAGGATCAAGTACTCTCTACGTGTTGATTCTTTGACACTCCGTCACGGTGAATCACCCACAACCGCTTACAACTTGAGTTGGGTCATCCATAGGCTCCTTCGGATGATCACCAAGCTCTCCAATCACCACCAAGCTGTCTAGGTGATGGCGATCACCAAGAGTAACAAGCACGAACTCTCACTTGACCACGACAAGCCTAATGATAAGGGTGGATGCACACTTTGCTACTCTTGATCTCATTAATGAGGGCTCTCTTTGGGATTCTCAAATCTCAATCACCTCACTAGGACTTTGCTCTTCTTGGCACTCTCAAAGGTGTTTCTTAGCTGTTGGAATGAGCAAAAGTACCCCCACATACGAATGGAAAAAGTATTTATAACATGGGCTAAAAAATGAACTGTTATGTGCCTCTGCGGGGTGACCGGACGTTCCAGTCATGTTGACCGAACGCACCGGTCAGTTCACCCCGAACTCCAGTGTTTACAGTGTGACCGGACGCGTCCGGTCACTTGACCTCTCAGCGTCCGGTCGCACCAGACAAAAATATCTCGGTCAAATGAACTGACCGGACCCTAAGCCAGCATCCGGTCACACCGGAGCCAGCGTCCGATCAGTATTTGACCCTCCATTCACTTCCAACTCTCAAACGTACGTGAATGAAGTTTGCTCCATTGGATCTAAGGGCTATTTTGGAGCTACCTAGTGCTAGATTTAGCAAGTGTGCACCACACCTAACTCACTAGACTCACCTAGGTCAAGCTACCCGTCCATACCCCCCTTAATAGTACGGCCAAAGGAAAAACAAAGTCCTAAACTACTCTAAGTGTCTCTTCAACTCCAAACGACACTTAGAACTAGTCCATCCTTAACCTTGCCGTCCATCCTTTAAGAACCAAAATGATTTCCATCGTAGGGGCATGACCACCATGATTGCCCAATCGATCTCCATTACCGTGACCTAACTTAATTGCCTCTGCAAAACATACGTTAGTCACAGTAATCATGTATTGTCATTAATCACTGAAACCCAACTAGGGGCCTAAATGCTTTCACACAGCTCCAGCAGGGTCCCTGCTCGAGCACCCAAATCCTCCCTCTGTAACCCATTCCTGGGGCTCTAGGCCAAGCCCCCAAAGGATGATTTCTGTTCGTTTCTTCCCCGCGCTCGCCTTCTTCCCACTTGCGCCGTCGTTTGCCCCCCACCCAACTCCCCCTGCCCATGCACGACTTCCCGGCGATGACCATGACAACCCCAGGGCGCATGCACGAAGCAGGAGGTCTAGGGCAGGGCTTCACCGGCGCGGCTTGTGCCGCCACACTTTAGGGCAAGGCTTCACCGACGCGGCTCACGCCGCCCACGCACGACGGGCTCCTGGCGGCGCACCTCGCTACGGCCGCGATTCACATGCCCCTCCTCAGAATTTAAGTCTGGCTTGTGTATTGTGCACATGAAGTATAAATTGGAGGAAATAGAATAGTGAGGAGGTTGTGCACGCGAAAGATAAATTGGAGGAAACATAATAGTGAGGAGGTTGTGCACACAAAGGATAAATTAGAGGAAGTAGAATAGTGAGGAGGTTGTGCACATGAAAGACAAATTGGAGGAAATAGAATAGAACAAAAAAAGCGTACGGAGAGGAATCAAACTCACAACCTATTGGTTATAAGATCAGAAACTCATCCTTTTCCACTACACCATGTAGCTGGTTTATGTCAAGTATGAATTTTTTTACTCTATTAACCACACTATATCAGTGGTTCGATCGGGTGGACTAAGCAAACCATTAATCGAGGGCTTTGTCGGTCTGTTCCTAACGACTATGTGCACCCATTGGCCTCCTCTCCCGCAATCTTTGTACCCGATCTCTGAAAAAATCAGCGCCTTACCTATCTCCTTCTGGCACTATTCGATCGAATATAGGATCGGGCAAGTCCCCTCACCCTAGCCTTGACAGGTGTGGGGGGCCCGCCACCAAATGGGATTTGCGTCCAGTTTACCTCAGTCGCACCTTCGATACACCTTGTACTCGAGGCCGCCTTCACCGAGTGTGGATGGCGAGTCAAACAAAAGTTAGAAACTAATAATGACTCCATTGCAACACACGAGCACTTTTGCTAGTACTATACTCAAGTAATCAACATGCAACTGGAAGATGAACAGTAGGGAGGGGTTTCTGGGCTGCTTGATCCTGATGTGCGCTAAAATGATCCAAGATGATTCTCTTATCGTGAAGATAGGGTTGAGTAAAATCAGCAGTATCAGCCTATCATCCAGACAAAGTGATCTGTTTGGTTCATTGGCTTGGTTCACGGCACCGATTGTATTAACCTCTCCTTTGTGAGGGGAGCAACTACTAGCAAAGTAAGGCAGAAATATAAATAGCTCGATCCACTGTGCAGATACTTTGCCAGAAAAAAAAGTTGCAAGTCATCCTTTCACACTTTTAAGAACAAATTTCTCTTATTTTTTATTTGAACTAACGGACTTAAGACAATGACAATGCCTATTTCATTGATAAAGAATGATAAAGATAAGGTTTACAGGCTGGCGAACCGGGAAAGCAACACACTCTTTCAGGGACTTCTCGAGCACAACAAATTCAGGAAACATGAAAACAGAGAACCACACGCAATCTTTCACGTCAATTTGAGAATCATACAAATAACCCGAAAAGCTAAAAACCATACAGTCTCACATACAACACTGCTCGAATCGCTACAGAAGCAAAAGTAACAGACGGAGCTTGCCGACATTATATGATACACTACTGCATCTTTACCAACAGACATTGACTTGGGAAAACCACGCCAATCTACATATATGATACACTACTGCATCTTTACCAACAGACATTGACTGGGACACAATCTATCAGACGGAGCTTGCCGACATTATTATGTTATCAAAATACAACTAAACATCTACTGAAGTTACATATATATCAATATACAGCTGAGCAGATAGCAGGTAGGCTCACCATAAAAGTTTGCAACAGCTTGCTACACTTTGAAACTATTCTATATTGCCAGCAAATACTAGGATTTGTTTGTTGCCTACAACTTTTTACAAGTTGATGCACTACAAATCGAAAACCATGGGAGTTACATTTTAGGGCTTGTTTGGATGCACATATATCCCCCTCAATGCATGTGATACATGTGCATCTAAAGCCCTTAGGTGGAGTTACTCCATCCAAACAAGCCCTTAGTGGAGTTACTCCATCCAAACAAGCCCTTCGGTTCATGGATTGAGGGGGATACATGTTCATTTAAACAAGCCCTTAGGTGGAGTTACTCTTCTGCTGTTTTGCATAATGCTACTCTGAACTATGCGTGGTCCTCCCTGTCCATGTTCTGATTTCTGGACCAAACCTCTAGAAGAAAATGAACTAGCAATGACTGATTCCCAGATAACAGTTCAGAAGGAATGACCGATTCCCAGATACCAGTTCAGAAGGAATGACCGATTCCCAGATACCAGTTCAGAATAAAATTTCTGAAGGAGCTTTGGAACATGTTACAAAAAAAACCTATCAATACAACTAAATCCAAATGAACCACTCCCCAATGTGCAAGAATAAGTTTCAGAGTAAAATCAAATCTGAAATATAAGCAGCTGCATCCAATGTGCCAATACCATGTCAGAGCAAAATATTGCATGTGATTCTCAAGGAAAAACTAGCAAAACTAGCTTTCAAGGGGTTCCAATTTTAAAATCCAGAACTCTGACACAAGTTCTAACATGAAATATTTCACACTCCTCTATATATAATAATAACTGTGAAATACACAATCTCAAAGAAAAATACACAATCTTGTATATGAAAACAAGGGAACATACACAATCTCACATATGAAAAGAATATCTGACACAACTTCAGTTTTGTCTTACAAAAAACAAAAGTTGGCAATGACTTGTGCACAATATATGAATCATGACCCGCTGATCCAGTTTTAAGAGCCTAGACGACAACAATCTCAACATTTTTTTTCAATAAAGGGCGTACCCAGTGCAGAGAGCTCCCGCTCTGTGCGGGGTCTAGGGAAGGGTGTTAGTGGCAAGCCTTACCCTCGCCTGTGCAATGCGAGGAGACCGCGACTCGAACCCGGGACCTTCCGGTCACAGGCGGTAAGAGACTACCACTTGCACCAGGCCCACCCTTCATAGGCATTGACTATGTCATAGACAGTCGGCTAGGCCCAGTAGTATGAGAGCCCATTAGGGGCCTTTATATTCTACAAAGGAACCTGACTAATTCCATACACATTGACTATTTCATGAGCAGTCGGCTAGGCCCGGTAGTACGAGAGGCCCATTAGGGTTATGGTTAGAGATAAGATTAATCATCTTGCTTAGGAGCAAGTAAACCTCTCTATCTAGATGAGATGTATCAATAAAACGAGGCAAAAAATAAATTTATTATCCCAGTCCCTTCTCCTATCCCTGCCCTTGTGGTGGCTGCCGCCTATCGGCTGGCTGATGTCGGTCTGCTTAGGTTAGGGGCATCCAGATAAAAGACATGGAATGAAATGGAAATAGAAGCGACTCTACCATAGAAATGCTTTTCAACAGTTTTGTATTAATATAAAGAAACATCAAAGCAGGTACCGTAGGTGTGTAAGCTCACTGTATGCCCTACAACTTATGATCAGTGGCAATAATCCATATTTAAAGGCATGGTAATTTATCTTAATTTCAACTTAGCATCCACCCAATTCTGATTTGTGGATAAAACTTCAGGAAGCAAATGAAACTGGGGTTGACTGATTCCAAGCCATTGGCTCGGAACAAAAAATTGTGGATGGAGCTTGTTGCCAAAAGCCTATCAATACGAAGCAACAACAGCAATTGTTAAAAAACACTATGATACAGCCTAACAGAAGTTAGGACAGACTTCCAATGCTAAATATTGGCACTGTAAGTGTTTTAAATTAATAAGCTCAAAAAGAACAGTGCAAGAAGTTTTGTTGTCTCCCGAGCTCAGTTCATACCCTGCATGGTGGCATCTATTATCAGTGACTGTGATACTACTTGGGAACAATGGTGATGCTTATGGTAATTAGAACTAGGCATGCTCTCCCAATTTTGAGTTCTGAACCAAATTTCTAGAGACACTGTAACTATGACAATTCTGATTTGATGAATGATGGAATAAAGTTTCTACGAAGCAGATTTAAAACTACTTCCCTGCAATACCAGATTTGCATACTGATACAATGTTTTCAAAAAAAAAAAGTGACTATGCTAATGTGATATTTCCACTTCAACACCAAATAATCAAAGCATCTATACATTGTCTTCACTAGACGGTTAAATTGTTGACAAATGGGAACTTTCAACACAATTTGTTAAGAGACTTTTACCTACAAGCCATTATAAAAGTTTTTAATTCCTTCTCTGCCACAGAAATTTTGGCTGTCCCTCCTCAGTCCCTCGCGCAAACTTTTCTGGTCCTGTATGCCACTTCCGTCGGTTTAGAGCGTGACGGCCGGTAACAGAGGATAGAACGACCCTTTTGCCCCCTGTGTCCAGGCGTCAGGAGCATAATTTTCCACTAGCCCGTCATCAGCCTCCACACCTCCTCCTTGAACTCCTTCTCCCCCCCTCTTCCACGCCGGGAGCTCCTCGGCGGCGTTCGCGTTGCTGGGGCGAGGCGGAAACTGCTGCTGCTGCTGCTGTCCGGCGAGGAGCGGCGGACTGTCGTGCGGAGCGAGGCGGGTACCCCACCTGCTGCTGCTGCTGTCCACCAGGGAAGCCGGTGGGCGCGAGGCTGGTATGGCAGTGGCGGCAGCGGCTGCCCAGGGAGCGCGGAGGGCCCCCTGCCGTGGACGCGAGGTGGCGGGTATGCCAGCAGCTGACCTTGGGGAGACACCAGTGGATGCCCGTCGGCGACGCGAGGCTGGTGGTACGGGAGATGTTGCTGCAGCGACAGAGGCGCGCGGGGGGCGGGAGCTGCTGCGTGACGACGGCGTGTGGAGCCTGCTGCTGCGCCGGACGCATGGGCGGCTGCAGAGGCTGGGAAGAAGCGAACCCCACGGATTTGGCAGCCTTGACGCCGCTGTCCGCGCCATTGCCGCCAACGCTCGCCGGCGCCGCGGGCGGCTCGAGCTTGCCGCCGTCCCAGAGCATGAACTTCACACGGGAGACCTCCCTTGTGGTCCCAGAGTTTCCTTCATCGGTGCTTTTCTTCAGGATCGACTTGGGGTGCTGCTGCTGCCCCACGGCCGGACGCGCCGGCATGGCCCCGACGGCCCTGGACATGGGTAGCGGGGCGCCGTTCCCGGAGCTTCCGGGCCTGAACGATGCCGTCTCCATGAGCCGCAGCTCGGAGCGCTGCTACTGTTGCGGGGGCGGCGCTTTCGGCGCCGGCGCTGCCAGCGGCGGGTCACGGCCGGCCCCTGACTCGACCTCGCGGAGGTGGTACTGCATGTCCACCTACCCGAACATGGTGCTGGCCTTGGCGTACCTGAGCGCGGCCTCCGCGTCGGCCTTGAACTTGTAGATTATTGCCTGCGCCAGGCCTCGGTGCAGCCGACTTCTTCTTGGGCGACTGGCCATCAGCGGCCGCGGCGGCAGTAGGCTTATCCAGGCTCATCTTCTTCGACTCCTCCGGTGGGTCATTCTCGTAGCTCTTCTTGTAGTATTTTGAGCGGAACGCGAGGACGAAGGAGCGAGCGGTGTCAGAGATGCGGCGGTCGGCGCCATGGATGGGAGCCAGCGGGAGGTTCCAGATGTCTAATAGTACCTGTGTCAGGTCAAGCCCGTTGGGGTCCTGAACCACTGTGGCGGCCTTGCCGGCGCCGTCCAGGTCGGAAAGCTTCTTCTTTTTCTTCCTCTTCTTGGGCTCGCCGGCGGCGTCCACTGCGTCGGGGTTAGCATCGACATCGGCATCGGCGCCTTCCTCCCGCTCGCGCTTGCGGGGCTTCTTGGGCTTGGTCGCCTTCTTGGGCGCGGCTGCGGTGGGCCCCTCGGTCGTCTGGGCCTGGTGGGCGGCGGGAGGAGGGACCTCGATGAGCGGGGCGCGCCTCTGCAGCATCATGAAGTCCTCATCCGCGATGGAGCTCCCAGGCAGCGGCGGCGTGGGCGGGTCGCTGCTGGCCGGGAAGCCCGACGGCCCGTCGTCCGACACGGGCATAGGTGCGGGCGGTGGCGGGTCCGGGAGCTGCAGCTGGTGGTGGTGGGCGGAGGAGGAGGCCTCAGGCACGTCCCACCGGAGGAGTGGAAAATTATTCTCCTGACGCCTGGACACGGGGGCAAAAGGTCATTCTATCCCTCCGTTACCGGCCGTCACGCTCTAAACTGACGGAAGTGGCACACAGGACCAGAAAAGTTTGCGCGAGGGACTGAGGAGGGGCAGCCAAAATTTCTGTGGCGGAGAAGGAATTAGAAACTTTTATAATGGCTTGTAGGTAAAAGTCTCATTTGTTAACTAACCCCAAACTCTATAAAGAAAAAACTCACAGCCTACACAATTCCAGAAACAGATATAAGCATTTATAACGAACTACAACAAGTCAATCGAGTAACAAGACAGAATGATAACAAACGAAACTTCAATAGATCATACTAATGGAGTCAAAATACCAACAAAGATGCGGAAGAACACACGCACAGTGATCCACGAACCATAGGGCACAAAGGCGCACAAAGGTACTTATATTGATCCCTAAACATCTGAACATTGCTCAAACGAGTCTCAATCGATACGCTAATTAAGAGACCCCATCACGATATCGACATAACACGAATCGCGAACCACGAACAACCTCTGTTACCGAACCGGGCGGTTAGTTCCTTCAGGCGAGGTCGTCGTCGTCGAAGTCGGCGCCGTCGAAGCTGTTGAAGAACCCGGAGAAAAGGAGGGACCCGCGGGCCTCGCCACCGCCGCCGCGGCCCGCGCGGTGCGGGGCGAGGAACATCTCCCCCTCCCCGTCCTCCTCGTCAAGGAACCCGGCCCCCGCGGCGCTGAGCGGCGAGTCGTCGATGTCCATGAGCGTCGAGATGGCGTCGTCCTCCATGGGCTGGTGCGGACGGTAGACGAAGGAGGCGGCGGCGGGGGAGTGGCTAGGGTTTTGGCGGTGGTGCGGGGGTGAGTGGTGGTGAGGGTGGGGCTGGTGTAGGGGCGGCAGCGGGGGTGGCCCGCGTGCGCTGCGGGACCTCTGGTGATGGCGACGCGACTCCATGCCTCTGCTTTTTGCGGCTGATATTTGGCCACTTGGTGTTTGAGATTGGTTTTTTTTTTTTTAAGTTAAATGCACCGAAGATCCATTAATTTGTGAAGAGGTTTCAGTTGGGCCCATCAATTTTTAAAATGGTTTTTTAGTCATAAACTTTGTATACCGTATCACTTAGGTCCACATCCCTCCACGTGGACTTCTCATGCTGACGTGGCCGCAATGTATTTTGTCAAACAGCTTGTGGGCGAGCACCACTGCCTCGACGCCGAACATCGAATGCACACCGGATCACCGCGCCTGCGAGCAGAGCGCTGGCCATGACGACACCGGGCGAGGCTAGCGCGGCGGCGCGCTCGGGACCCGCATTGTCGATCTGCTGCTGCTGGTCAGCCTCCCACACCGCCGCGTCCATCACGTCGCGGGCGGCGCTGGCACCGCGCGACCTTGCGCCTCACCTAGTCGTGGCCGCCGCTCCAGCTCCCCGCACCGATGATCTCGATGATGGCGCTGCCCAGCACGGCGCTGAACCCGAGGCCGAGCGCGAGCAGCGACACCCCAATGCTGGACATGGTATTGGGAAACTCGGAGTAGTAGAACTCGATCTGCCCGATCAGGTTCATGCCCTCAGCGAGCCCCGTCAGGCAGTGTTGTGGCACCAACTTCATGGCCGTCATGTGCACCGGTTTGTCCAGGTGCCCCGGGCCGCGGAGCTCCTGGGCGATCACGACGGCTCGGCGGACACTCTCGGTGTGCGCAACCACGGCCATGTCCACGGCGAAGAGCGCAAGGCCGGCGCCCATCCGCTGTCGCAGGCTGAGCCTGCGCGCGTGGCCGGTGAGCGGGGACAGTGGCCGCACTAGCACGCGGTCGTACACGGCTACCCAGACGGTGAGCGTCAGGATGGCGAAGACGCCGAAGGAGGCCGCGGGGATCTCCATCTTGCCCACTGTCCGCTCCATCGTCTTCGCTTGCAGCGTCGGGAACATCTGCTGCCCGACGATGACGCCGGGCATGATCCCCGTCGACCATATCAGGAGCACACGGATGACGGCCTTGGTGTCCTCCACCAGTTGAACCGTGCACAGCCACCACGGGTCGCACGTCGCCCCGTCGGGGCTGACCCCCCTGCTCGGGTTCCTAAGCACACCCACCCGGTTCAAGTACCTTAGCTTGTTCATGGGAGTCCTGGGCTTGCAGCCTGCTTTGTTGTAGAAGCTCGAGGAGTTGGCGGTCTCCGGCGATAAGGGCTCGTGGCGGTTCTTGTAGCTGGTGACGAGCACCTGCATGAAGCCGATGATGACGCTCCTGTCGAACGCCGCCTTGACGTAGAAGGGCGAGCCGAGGAGGAATAGCGTGAGCGCGATGACCATGAGCACGACAGGCATGACGAAGCCAACGACCCAGCCCCTGGCCCGTTGGATGTACACGATGATGGTGGTCACGACCACGATGGAGAGGCCCAGCACCGTGTAGTACCAGTTGAAGAAGGTCTGCAGCGTCCGCATGTTCTTGGCGTTGTTGTCCCGCTTGTCTAGCTGGTCCGCCCCGAACGCCAGCATGCAGGGTCGGATGCCGCTCGACCCGAGGGACATCAGCGCGAACGATGTGAACAGCAGTGGCAGCTGCCACGGCAGCACCATGGCAACGACGGACATGGGCGCGGCGCCGTGGAGCGTCTTGGTAACGCCGAAGTCGGCCACACGTGCCTCCATGTCGGCATCGAGCAGGATGTTACTGGGCTTGAGGTCGCGGTGCGCCACGGTCGGCATGTAGTCGTGGTGCAGGTAGCTCACGTCCTGCGCCACACCCACCGCGATCCGGTGCCGCGCGTCTTAGTCCAGCCCTGCCTTGCCCGCGGTGCTGGCACCGGTAGCACCGTGCAGGAGGTCGTCCAGGCTACCGTTCGGCATGTACTCGTAGAAGAGCAGCGTGGCCTCGCCGTCGGTGCACCACACCAGCAGCCGGATGATGTTGCGGCACCGGAGGTGGCCCAGCACCTCCACCTCGGCGAGCATGCTCCTATTTCCATTGCCGTTGCCGTCCGCGTCAGCTGATGGCTCCTTTCACCGCTGATCACCTCGCCGTTCGGCATCTTCGCGCGGTACACTGTCCCAGACGACCCGGCGCCAATGATGTTGTCGCTTCCCTTGACGCACTGCGCCATGTCGTCGGCGGTGAAGTCTAGCCTCTGGAACACGATCATCCACCATGGCCCGATGACGACGTTGGGGCGTGCACGTGCCCCGCTTGCACTACCGCTGCCCGACGCGCCGGTGCTGTCCTTGTGCCACTGCTCCGTGGGAACGCCACCGTCGTAGGCACTGTATCCGATCTCTAGCTGCTCCAGCAACGCGAGGGCACCGAGCTCCGAAGGGAGCTACCTAGTCAGCGCGTTCCTGATGAGGTGTAGGAACCGCAGCGAGCGGAGCTACCCGATCTCGGCCAGGACGTTCCCGTTGAAGAAGATGCTGCCGAGGTTGAGCTGCTGGAGCCGACGCAGCTTGCCGAGGTCGTGCGGCAGCATGTCGATGAAGTAGCTGCTATAGGCATCGAGCACGACGAGCGTGCCACCGAGCGCTGCAATGCCGTCGGGGAACGTGCCATTGAAGAAGTTGTGGCTGACGTCGAGTGACTCTAGCCGCCGGATCTGGAACACCGCCACGGCTAGGAACTCCCCTGCGAACGCGTTCTCGCTGAGGTTAAGCAACGTCAGCATGGGCACCAGCAGCCTGTGTGGCTGTGGTAGCAACTTGCCTGTGCCCAAAGTGGTAGGGCGGCGGCACCTGCCTACACGCCCGCATGGCCACGGTAGTGGCTTGCCAACGCGCCCACAGCTGCGATGGCGGTGCCTACTCGTGCGTCTGTAGTCTTTTTGACAAAATGCATCGGTAAAGGCTACTTCATTGAGCCTAGTCATCATGCCACATCAGCACGAGAAGCCAACGTGGAGAGGTATGAACCTAAGTGATACGGCGTACAAAGTTTATGGACCCAAAAAACCACTTTAAAAGTTGATGGACCTAACTAAAACATCATCACAAGTTAATGGATCTCTGGTGCATTTAACTCTTTTTTTATCCATGCCATTATAATTCTTAAACTTTGGAGATCTGCCATTACAATTCACCTATTCTGAAACTTACCATTATAATTGTTCTTCTACCTGATACTTGCTATTTTCTACGTCTTTCGGGTGTCTGGACCCATTGTCAGGCCGTTTACGTGTACACATCTTCTGTATGGACCAAAACACCACCTGCTGCTTCTCTCCCTCCACTCACTGACATGTGGGCCCCACACATTAGATTCTCCTTCAACCTCCAGCCATCCTGAAAGGACGGTGTTCGACGAGATGGGAGGGGCGGGCGGACCTCTCCCCGATGCGTGGGAGCTCCGTCCAGGTCATGGCCGCACGCGAGCTCTGGGCAAACCTCTCCCCGACGCCGGTAACCATGGCCCACGGCTCCTGCTCGCCAACCCGCCGCCCGCTGTAGCCACTCGCTGCTTGCCATGCTTGCGCGAGCGTGACCTACTAACCCAAGCACGCGCTGCCGCTGGCTGCTTGCCATGCTCCCGTAGGCGCATGGGCGAGTAGCAGCAGCAGCCGCTACCGCCGCCACATAGGCGCGCACGCGAGCCGCTGCTGCCGCCGCCGCACAGATCTGGCCCATCCCTCGTGCCCTCCGCTCACACCGGCCCTCGACTAGCCCAACTCACCCGTCACCCCGAGGCATGACCAGAACGGGGCGGGCGCGGCCGCCGCCACCTTCCCCGCGTGCCGTGCTAGGAACACGACGAACTGTGGACAACAACACCATCATGCCGAGCAGCATGAGCCCTAGGAATAGCTTGAGCAGCATCCCTGTGCCACCATGGTCGCGCGCTGGTGAGTGACCACCGCCGCCACCACCACCCCCCCCCCTCTGGCCCTCCCCCTCGTTGGACGATGGAGGAAGAGGAAACTCAAGGAGGAAGACTGCTAGAGGTTGAAGGAGAATTTGACGTGTGGGGCCCACACGTTAGTGAGTGGAGGGAGAGAAGCAGTAGGGGGTGTTTTGGTCCATACGGAAGATGTGTACATGTATACGGCCTGACAGTGGGCCCAGACACCCAGAAGACGTAGAAAATGGAAAGTATCAGGTAGAAGAAGAATTGTAATGGCAAGTTTCAGAATAGGTGAATTGTAATGGCAGATCTCCAAAGTTGAAGAATTATTATGGTGTGGATCCAAAAACCCTTTGAGATTTGTGCTGCCCGGCCGCACCATTGGAGGGTTTTTATACTTGTCATATACGGAGGAGAGTCTCCTTTCGTTCCACTTTCACGGCAGTTTTCGTGTTTAGCAAATTTGTGCGACGTTCCCATGGGAGAAAAAAAATCTATCAAATTATCAATGGAAAACAATAACAAAAATAATACATATCTATTATGTTTTACATTTTTTTATAAAAGTTCAAATTTATAATTTATTTTATAATGACCGACATCTATAATGTAAATGTAAGTTAATGTTGGCAATAATATTTCTATTAAGCCTATGTCAATTTAAAATACCACCTTTACAACTTTTTCTCTCGTCGCAAATGACAAAAGTATTTAAACTTAAATATAGAACAACTTTAATTTTCATACTATCCAGTGTTGCTATAGTTAAATATTGAGCTTCATAGTTTTCTTTGAGAACCCATAAAATATGTAACTCTATCTAATTAAAGTCAACAAGAAGTTTGTTGTTGATGTGTTAAGGATTGGTTTGTTCACCGACAATTATGATGAGAGACCTCTCTCATTTTTTTGGAGCAGTTAACTCGCGACCAGTCACACACTCAGGGGAGTGTGCGACCATCATCTTCCTCTGTCTTCTCTCATCACTCTCCCTCAGCAAGACGGCGACTCCCTCTGCCAGCGCCCCTGCTCCTCTCCATCGCGATGCCCCTCCTCTCCTCTCTCTACTGCACAATAACAAGGCAACTAATGCCAAATTAGAGAGCTCAAATTACTTAGCTACACAAACTAAGCAATGTGACTAATAAGGTTACTAAAATCAAATTAGCCACGTAAGGGAACTACTTCTATGCTACACAAGCAAGAAGGTAACTAGCAAGCTACACAAGCTAACTAATTACAAGAGCAACCACATAAGCACAATGTATGAAATGTAAAGACAAGCTTGTATAAAGGGGATGCAAACCAATGGGAAGACAAGGATGACACGGTGATTTTTATCCCGAGGTTCACTTGGTTGCCACCAAGCTAGTCCCTGTTGTGTCGACCACTCACTTGGTGGTTCAGCGGCTAATTGGCATCACCCGCCAAGCCCACACGTTGGGCACCGCAAAAACCTACCCACAAGTGAGGGTAGCTCAATGACACGCTCAACTAGAGTTGCTCTTCGCGGCTCCCGTGGGGCAAGCACAACACCCCTCACAATCACTTCTCTAGAGCACTGCACAATCTTCTTTGCGTGCTTCGACAGAGACCACCACCAAGCCGTCTAGGAGGTGGCAACCTCCAGGAGTAACAAGCACCACTGGCTTGCAACTCAAACACCTAATGCCACTCGATGCAATCTCACAATGCAACTCACTAGAATCACACTCACTCACAATCGATTCACACTCTTGCTAGCACAAGTGAGTTAGAGGGCATCCAAGCACTCCTACACAAGCCACATAGGCGTGAGGGTGCTCAGCAACCAGCCCAAGGCCGGTCAATGCTTGGTTTTATAGCCCCCAAGAAAATAGAGCCGGTGTACCCCTTCACTGGGCACTTTTCGAACTGACCGGACTCACAGGTCATAACGACCGGACACGCAGGTCACAGAGTCTGGTCGCTAGGATGACGCCACGTGTCCCCTCCTTTTGAAGCCAACAGTTGGGCTTCAACAACTAGCTCTTGCACGCGCATACTCTTGACCGGATGCGCCTAGGTCCAATGACCGGACACGCTGAGGCCGAGTCTGGTTACCAATGCATTTCTGCTCAACTGACCGAACTCACCTTTATCCTATGACCGGACTCGACTCTCCCAGTGTTCGGTCACTTCCAGAGAGGTTCTAGAGAGCTCTTTTGATGACCGGACGTGTTAGGTCATCACTGACCGGACTCTCCGTGCATCTGGTCTCTCCTAGACGTGTTAAAAACACTGACCGAACACTGTGACCGGACTCGTAGGTGCTGACCGGACGTGCAGAGTCCGGTCACATACTTTCCAACCCTAAAATGGCTATAACTCTTAGCTCCGAACTCCAATTTCGATGATCTTGAACATTTTGGAAAGCTTACTCAGAGGGCTACACATCCCACATGCATACTTAATCCAAATCACAATGGATCAAAACAGTATTCCAATTCAAGGACCATCCTATAGTTCAGAGTACACCGAAAAACCTTTTTCTCTTCTCTAAGTTGATCCACAACAACTTCAACTTCTTCTCCTTTACAAATGTGCTAACACCACCAAGTGTACACTACCAAGTGCAAGTGTGTTAGCATTTTCAAAAACATTTTTCAAAGGATTAGTCACTCAATTTACCACGCCACTCTATCCTAGCAACATCACAAAGTTAGATCGCTCAAGTGGCACTAGATGACCGATATGCAAACAAGTTTGCCCCTCTTGATAGTACAGCCAACTATCCTAAACCCAGTCATAAACTTCTCTACACACCTATGACCAGTGAAATGAAATGCCCTATAGGTTATACCTTTGCCTTGCGCATTCCATTCCATCTCCAATGTCGATGTAACACATGCACCAACATGTTCAACAATGATCTGATCCACTTCATATCATCATGTGACCTTATTGGTTCATCGATCTTGACCTCACTTGCTCTTCACTGTTGCATCGGTCCATCGGTGCCAAGTCTTTGCTCAAGCATCCTGTCACGCGGTCCAGTGCTTCAAAGCCTTCGACTTGCCCTTCACTCTTGCAACCGGTCCATCAAGCCAAGCCTTGTCTTGATCTTCTCCACCTTAGTCACATGACTCCATGTCATATCTCATATGCAATGAGCTCCTTCATCACATGTGTGAGCTTTGCAACATCTCCGAGAGATTTTCACCACCATGACTATGGAGCATCGAGGGTCAGGGCATACAATAAGCAGGGAGCCGAGGCGTCCCTTGAGGATGCGATGGATCAGCTCGATGAGGCACGCGACATTGCCCTCCTCCACTCGGCTAAGTACCAGCAGGCATTGCATCGGTACCATAGCCATTGGGTGCGGGGTTGGGCCTTCAACATCAGGGACCTGGTGCTCCGGCTCGTCCAGAGCAACAAGAACCATCACAAGCTCTCTCTGTTGTGGGAGGGACCATACGTCATCGTGGAGGTGCTCCAACTAGGCACCTATAAGCTCAAGATCATCGACGACGAAGTCTTCATCAATGCCTAGAACATCGAACAGCTACGTCGCTTTTACCCATAATATATGCACGTACTTACGAAAATTAAGAATGACGTTTTTAAATGAAAAATGCTTTCTCTTATCGGTTTCGCTATAGTCTCCTCGATCTTTAGTGACACCTGACCCCAACAACGGTAAGGGGTCAGGCCTCACTCGGGGGCTGATAAAAGTATATCTATCCGATAGCATTCTCTGTGTCCGACCCTTTCTCATGTTAAGATCTAGAAGCAAGGGTTGTGGAAACAAACACTGAGTAAAACTATTTGGACTGCAAGAAACCTACGCCCCAGCGGCTATGGTGTTTTTGCTCTCCAGTGTGATTAGAGTTTTTTCGCATGTGCCTCGAGCTTTATAGCCTTAACTATGGAAAGGGTCAGAATGCATTAACCTTTTTATACAAAAAGGTATATCTATCTGGCAGACATTCTCTGTGCCCGACCCTTTCTCATGTTAAGATCTAGAAGCAAAGGTTGCGAAAACAAACGCTGAGCAAAACTGGTCAGACTACAAGAAACCTACGCCCCAGTGGCTACGACACTTTTTTCTCACCAGCGTGATTAGAGTTTTTTTGCCTACACCTCGAGCTTTATAGCCTTAACTACGGAAAGGGTCGGAATGCATTAACCTTTTTATACAAAAAGGGGAGAAGGGCTAAAAGTCTGTCTGGCCATAACAAAAATTAAAGAGCTTGTCCACTTATTGAAAGTTCACCGCCTGGCTTACCTAACTAACTAATTTCTTAGGGGGATGATCTCATCCTCTATCTTGGAAGATAAGTCCTATGCCAGAGGGGTCACCTGCTTCTTGATGTCGTCCAGCTCGGTGTTGGTGTATACAGGCACGAAACCTTGGCTCATCGTCGCCTCCCTTCGAAGATTGTGCGCACGCTATCTCTGGCCGTGCCCTCGAAGGACACACTAGATGATGGTTCACCCAATCGATGGGCCAAGAACCATCACAGGTAAGTAGGGATACAGAGCTAAAACACTCCCACAGCCCATTCAGGCCCAGGAGTTCGAAGGTTGGCCCACCGATGGGTTCACAACCGCTCTAGGGCACCTTTAGATTGAGGGGTGGAAAGGGATGGGCCCACTAGCGGCCAGTACCTAGGCGCATGAGCGCCATGGGCATCCCGGCCCATGTTCGAGTCTTGGTCGAGTTTATAATCCATGGTTTTTCCTCAAAGAAAGGTAGAGAGCCCTTGGGACCGGTCAAACGGACCCGAGAACTTTATAGATTGGCCGCAAAGAATCTAGAGTCGGTCACCAGCTGACCCAAGCTGGACCCCCATGAACAGGAAGCTGGGCCCCGCTTAGACCATCCCGTTCATAGCTCACCGAGCACCATGGTTCATCCATCGAGGAAATCGCGGCATGGCTCAACCCCACCATTTTATTGAAAGAACGCTTGAGGGAGGATGATCATAAGACGAGCCAACCCTTGACCAGACCCCTACTATGCATGGGGGCTCGAGGGAAGTTGGACTTGCAAGGAGACCGAACAGGCAGTCGTAGGACGATGGCGGACTGATCGGATCCTAGAAAGGGACCGGAATCAAGAAAAAAAATTCTGGCCCTAAGAAATCTGATCACGACAAAAGGGAATCACCATCCAACCAGGAAGCGCCATGGGCTACAAAAGAAGGCCAAGGCCCTCATAGTCCTCCCGTCCAAAAAAGACTACAAAGGAGTATTCTACTCCTCCATAGGCTTGGGGGCTACTGTCGGGTATCAATATTAGGGATACCCAAATCAAGGAAGTTAGCTCCCATGCTAACTTTCCTGGATGGCTCAAGACGTATTAAATGGTCTCGCTTGACCTCAAGGCTGCGGGCTCCATCTCGCCCGACCTCAAGACAGCGGGCTTCGTCTCGCTTGACCCCAAGGCTGCGGGCTCCATCTTGCCTGACCTCGAGGCCACAGGCTCCATCTCACCCGACCTCTTGGGTGCGGGCTCCGTCTCGTCAGACCCCTTGGGTGCATGTAAGGAAAATAGACCCTTGGCCCATTTACTTTGGATTTTGATGCTTGATGATCAACACAACCAAATTGGACTAATGAATTTACAAGTGATTGTTTTTTAGTTCAATAGGATGCAAGAAGTGACTTGGACGAAGGAAATGTGATGATCCGATGATCAACACCATAGGCAAGACCTTAGAAGCACAAGAGAAGACCCAAGATTTCAAGCAAAGTCTAAGCATAAAGATAGGAACCAAGCCGTACGCAAGATCATGAAAAAATAAGCTCACAGAAGTGACCGAACGCTGGACCAGACGCTAGAGGAACACAACCGGATGCTTCGATCAAGAGGCTCGACAACAGGCGCGACCGGACACTGGACCGGATGCTAGCGGCAGATTGACAAAATGTAGGACAGTAGAGCCTGGTCAAGTATAGAGAGGTTCTAGAGTGGTGAAAATGCGACCGAACGTGTCCGGTGGCATGTGACCAGACGCTGGCAGCGTCCGATCAGTGGATCGTGGCTCCAACGGTTGGGACGACCAGACGCGTCCAGTCAGTAGCAAAAAAGCGGAATTTCATCCCCAACGACTACTTTCTCAGTGGGGCTTATAAATACAACCCCCAACCGGCCAAATGAGTGAAGTAGAGCTGAGGAAACATATCAAGGGTGTTGATGCACCATTTTAGTGATCTCCACTTGCATAGTGCTTAGTGATTCATTAGGTGATTAGCGTAGGTGCTTTGCAAAGAGCTTAGGTTGATTAGACAACCGCTTATGCGCTTGCTCTAGGTTTAGGCCTAGTGTTTAGTGAGGTTTGCATACCTCTTACCACTCGGTGCTTGTATGCACCATTGTTGTACATCGGAGGGGCTTGTAGTCTTGCGAGATCACACCAACCGTGTTTGTGGTGTGGCCGCCACTGTGTACCAGAGGGAACAAGGCCCACGGTGTTTTGGCCGGAAGCTTGATAGTGAAGACGGCGGGGAGTATCCGGGAGAGGCTTGTTGGAAGGCACGTCGAAGAGCCACTTGCACGTGGGGAAGGCCCGAGGCTATCCACAGAGTTACCCGACTGAGAGCTTGGCCCTTGCGAGGGGCTCCAACGAGGACTAGGGGAAAGCTTGCGTGCTTCTCGATACCTCGGTAAAAATACCGGAGTCATCAATGGGAGTTTGCATATCTCTACCTTGCTCTTTAGCTTTTGCATTTACATTGATTGTATTACTCCTTTTGCGGTAGAGATAGCAACACATTAGTAAAACCATAGTTGCACATTGAGATAATTTATCTTTTGCATAGGTTTTGCTAAGGTTAGAAAAAGAGGCCATAGTTAGGAAGTAGAATTTTAAGTTGCCTAATTCACCCCCTCTTAGGCATCATGGTCCCCTTCAATTGGCATTAGAGCCGGTTGGCTCAATTTGGACCTTTGGCTTAACCGTCGTTGAGCCAACACCATTTAGAGTGGTAGGGATGGATACTTCTAGGCCTCCTCACTTTGATGGCACTAACTTCCCCTATTATCAAGCTAGAATGGCTTGCTATCTTGAGGCAGTTGATTTGGGAGTTTGGAGAGTCACTCGTGATAGGATGAAACTCATTAAGAATCCCGATAAACCCACGAAGAGTGAAGAAAAGGAAATTCATTTCAATGTTAGAGCTAAAAATTGCTTGTTTGAATCATTTAGTATGGATGTGTTTAACCAAGTGTTCACTTTAAATATGGCACATGAAATTTGGTTAAAACTTCAAGAGCTCCATGATGGCACATCAAATGTCCATGAGCAAAAACATTGTCTAGCTAATCAAAATTATGATTCCTTTACAATGAATGATGGCGAGCTTGTTCGTGATATGTATTCTCGTTTAAATCTAATTATCAATGAGCTCCATTCAATAGGACTAACAAAGCTAGATGATGCGGACATCGTGAGGAAGATCATCTCCATGCTACCACAAAAGAAATATGCAAGCATCATCACCATCCTTCACAACATGGAGGACTTGAGCACCATGACCCCGGGCATAGTAATTGGCAAGATAGTGGCATTTGAAATGTCACGTAAGATGGGTCAAGAAGAAGTCTCTTCATCAAGCAAAGGCAAAGCTCTTGCATATAGTGAGAAAAAGAAGATGAAGGGCAAGCAAGTTAAGACAAGCTCAAGCTCAAGCTCCTCAAGTGAAGATGAAGAAGAAGATGAGGATGAGGATGATGATAATGAAGAAGAAGAATCAAGTGATGATGATCAATCTTCCTCCTCCACCTCCAACCTTGATGAAGAATCAATCAAACTTATCAATAAGGTGGAGAAGATGATCCAAAGGCTCAATGTCAAGGGTGTGCCTATCCAAATCCAAGATCTCATTTTCACCAATCAAAGAAATGAGCAAAGAAAGAGAGGATGCTATAGATGCGACGAGTTGGGGCACTTTGTGGAAGTTTGTCCAAACAAGCCCACACCCAAGACAAAGAAGAAGGTGTGCAAGAACCAAGCCCTCACATCAATAAGGTCATGGGATGATTCTTCAAGTGAAGAAGAACACCATCACAAGAGGCGAGGCCGCAAGCACTCATCATCAAGCTCTTCTCGTGTGTGCCTTATGGAACGAGGTAACGAAAGCTCATCCTCTAGTGAGAGTGATAGTGATGATGAAATGCCTTCTTATGATGAAATTGTGCAACAAAATCTTAATTATGCTAAAGTTTGCACTAGTCAACAAAAGAAGCTCGAAAAATTAAAAGAAAAACTAAATAGTTCACAAGAAGTATACAAAACTTTGCTTGAACAATATGAGAACTTTGCTAATCTCAATGTTGAACTATCTATTAAAATTGAGCAACTTAAGGCTAGTGCAACAACAAATGCATGCACAATCAATGATGAGCAACTTGTAAAGAAAAACAAAAAATTAAAAGAAAAGTTAGCTAGCTCACAAGATGCTTATAAAAGTCTGCTTGCTAAAATGGAAACCATGTGCAAACATTGTGATGAGCTAACTAACAAAGTTGCTAATTTTGAAGCTGTTAGTACAACCCCCACTAAGGCATCTAAAAAGAAAAGTTCTATCTTTAACATGTCTAAAAAGGATGCCTCCACTTCTTGCAATGATTTATGTTTAGACTCACCCTCGTGCAACCAAGTTTGTGTTGAGAAAGTTGTTGTAGATATATACACACAAAAGGTTGCAAAGGAGAATGAGCAACTCAAGCAAGAAGTAGCTCACCTCACCAAGGACTTGACTCAAGTAAAAGGCAAGATGAAGCAAGCCCAACTTCATCAAGATAACACCATCAAGGGAGTGAAGAAGCTTGATGAAGGACAAACCGTGGTTTGCTATGTATGCCACAAGAAAGGCCACAAGTTCTATGAGTACAAGGTGAAGAATGGGGAAGGAGCAAAGAAGAAAGAGAAAAAGCAAACAAGCAAGCTCTCCAACACCTACACCAACAAGGTGGACAAGAAGGCCTCCACACCATACTTATTAAAGAAGAAGAAAAATGACAAAGTGGTGGCCATCAAGGTGAACAAGCAAGCCAACAATGGGGTCAAACGCTTTTGGGTGCCAAAGGAAATCATTTCTAGCATGAAGAGCACCAAGAAGGTTTGGATCCCGAAAGGGAAGTGAGAAGTCCAACGGACTTTGGGGAATTTGGAGACTTGGCAAAGTATGGGTGCATTTCATGGGGTGCATCATAATGGACAAAATCATTGCCAAGTGGGTTAGTGAATACTATAGACCCAAATTTCCCTTCCCATGTTAGGTAACTAGATGTTATTACTTTCAAGTGGTACTAGATTTAATCTCCTACAATTGGTATCTTAAAGCATCTAGTTACTTTTCATGCCTATGTTTGCATTTACATTCTTATATCTTTTGTCATGCATACACTAGGTATATCTTATGGTAGGCTTGCTCGGTTTTATTCTTAACCCTTGGAGCAAACCTACATGGTTTAAAATTGTTTAGGAGCACGTCACATAGCTTTTCTTTCGATTATTCATCTAATATGTGCCAAAGTCCATATTATAGATAATTTCCCCTGAATATCATCTTCGAAAATGATTCTCACAATCATGTGATGTCATATTTCAAGTGGTATTATTGATTCTAAAATCAATGTGCATGCCTTCTACAAGTATCCCACACTTGTGTGCACAAATTTAGGGAGAGGTTACTCTACAAGTTGGATGCTTTGAGACTAACACCTTTTCAAGCTTATCATGTGTGTAGTAGTCTCATTGCAAGGAAAATGGAGTCCCCACAGTTAAGCATCATACTTCAAATATCCACCACCTATTGCAAGTGGTAGAAATCAAATTAGTTTCCACATGTGGCATTTCTAAACCGATATCATCATGTTGACTTTATTTTGATATTTATATGCTTTCTCCATGCATTATATAGATTAAATTCCCTTGAGCAATAATTTGCCAATTATGCATATGCTTTGTCTTCTACCATATGTATGCATATATTTATGGGGAGCTTAATCTATATAATGTAAGAGTCAATTTTTGTGACCTATTCCACCCTCCACATAAAGGATCATAAAGTTTGACCCTCCCTTGTGCTACTAATGTCTTCCTTTTCGGTGTTTAATTCCAAAGGGGGAGAATTTAGAGGACCAAAATCAAGCATTAATAATTTACAAGTGGTAATGGTCCGAGAAAGGGAGGATAGTGGATTATGGATTGCCTATGTAATGGGGAGAATTTGTAGGAAGCAAGGCTTAAATCCATAATGTCACATGGGGATATTTGCAAGGGCAAGATAAGTTTTTATGAAGTATCTTTAAGTCCTACAAGTAGTATTTTTTAGCATCTAATAATCTTGCCCCTAGCATTGCATCCTAGCAAGTAGGTAGTTTTCAAAATTCCAAATTTTCTATTATTTGCTTGCTTTGGTCGTGTTGTCATCAATCACCAAAAAGGGGGAGATTGTAAGAAAAATGGACCCTTCGCCCATTTACTTTGGATTTTGGTGTTTGATGATTAACACAACCAAATTGGACTAATGAATTTGCAAGTGATTGTTTTGTAGTTCAATAGGATGCAAGAAGTGACTTGGACGAAGGCAACATGATGATCCGATGATCAACACCATAGGTAAGACCTTAGAAGCACAAGAGAAGACCCAAAATATCAAGCAAAGTCCAAGCATGAAGATAGGAACCAAGCTGTATGCAAGATCGCGAAGAAACGAGCTCACAGAAGTGACCGGACGCTGGAGGAAAGCAACCAGATGCTCCGATCAAGAGGCTCGACAACAGGTGCGATTGGACGCTGGACTAGACGCTAGCGGCAGATCGACCGAACGTAGGACAGCAGAGTCCGGTCGAGTACAGAGAGGTTCCAGAGCGGCAAAAATGCGACCGAACACGTCTAGTGGCATGTGACCAGACGCTGGCAGCGTCCAATCAGTGGATTGTAGCTCCAACGGTTGGGACGACTGGACGCGTCTGGTCAGGACGTGATCAGCGTCCGATCAGTAGCAGAAAAGCAGAATTTCATCCCCAACGGCTACTTTCTCAGTGGGGCTTATAAATACAACCCCCAACCGGCCAAATGAGTAAAGTGGAGCTGAGGAAACATATCAAGGGTGTTGATGCACCATTTTAGTGATCTCCACTTACATAGTGCTTAGTGATTCAATTGGTGATTAGCGTAGGTGCTTTGCGAAGTGCTTAGGTTGATTAGACCATCGCTTATGCGCTTGTTCTAGGTTTAGGCCTAGTGTTTAGTGAGGTTTGCATATCTCTTACCACTCGGTGCTTGCGTGCACCATTGTTGTACATTAGAGGGGCTTGTAGTCTTGCGAGATCACACCAACCACGTTTGTGGTGTGGCTGCCACCATGTACCAGAGGGAATAAGACCCGTGGCATTTTGGCTAGAAGCTTGATAGTGAAGACGGTGGGGAGCATCTGGGAGAGGCTTGCTAGAAGGCACGTCGGAGACCCACTTGCGCGTGGGGAAGGCCCGAGGCTATCCACGGAGTTACCCGACCGGGAGCTTGGCCCTTGCGAGGGATTCCTTGCAAGGGGCTCCAACAAGGACTAGGGGGAAGCTTGCGCGCTTCTCGATACCTCGATAAAAATACTGGAGTCATCGATGGGAGTTTGCATATCTCTACCTTGCTCTTTAGCTTCCGCATTTACATTGATTGTATTACTCCTTTTGCGATAGAGATAGCAACATATTAGCAAAACTGTAGTTACACATTTAGATAGTTTATCTTTTACATAGGTTTTGCTAAGGTTAGAAGAAGAGGCCATAGTTAAGAAGTAGAATTTTAAATTGCCTAATTCACCCCCCTCTTAGGTGTCACGGTCCCCTTCAGTGCGGGCTCCATCTCGCCTGACCTCAAGGCCATAGGCTCCATCTCACCTGACCCCTGAGGCAAAGGCCCCGTGCCGCCCGACCCTGTGGGTGGGGTTTTTGTCTAGCCCAATGGGGACCCATACCGCCGCCAACCACTCCAGGCCAAGCGTATGGGCCTAGGTCAAAACTCTGACACCAGGGAAGAAGCGGGCATGCCTCGATGTAACCCATGGCCATGATGGGCCATACCTAGGGGTTCACATCAAGAATAGTGTTGGGCATGCTGGTGTTGTTCTGCCTAATCCTTATACGGACGCTGACAGGCGCGTCAGTTCACCACGCCATCCGCTAGGATGGAGTGGAACACCATGACCGGCAGATGACATCTACGCATGGCACCAGTGATGAATAGGGCCATGATGTGGAGCCATCCATGTTGACATCTACAGGATCGACGAGACCTGCATGAAGGAGAAGAAGGACCCGGCGACCCTAGAAGCCTTCTTCTCTATCTCGTTCTTCTCCTTTTTCTCCTCTGTAACCTATGCTTTCTCTTCACCTATAAAAGGGGAAGCAGGGTGCCCCATGAAGGGGGGGGTGTAGCACATCTTCACACAACAGCACAACATGAACACACAGCTGAGCGACAAGCGAGCTCTCAGCACCCGTTCACTCCTTCCACCAGAGACTTGGGACCCTCTCCCTCTCTCGCCTATTTGTAACCCCTACTGCAAACCAAGTGCCAATAACATGAGCAACAGTGAACTAGACATAGGGACGTTCTGCCCGAACCAGTATAAACCCTTGTGTCCTCCGAGCACACCATGCGAGCCAAGCGTGCAAATACAAATTTACTCGTCGGTGGTCCAAAACACCAACAAGAGCTAAGCGAGTCATCAGTCAAGCGTCCCACTCCACTTCCCCCTCTTCCCCTTTTATAGGGGAGTTGGGAGGGAGGTTATCATTATTTCCCTAGGAAGGGCTCGTTTTCACAAAAAAAAAGCCACTAGGAGCTATAAATGGGACCTAAATATTATTTTTCAAGTCCCTAGGCTATGTAATTGGGCCCTGAACATAATAATAGGGGTCCCAACATATAATACGCCCCAACAATAGCCCCTTAGCTATTCAGTTTTGATCGAAAGTAAAAGAGCCAATAGCTGACTACAACTAAGTGTGGCCCAATTACAACTCAGAATCTACACACAACTTTTGTCTATACATAGATAGTCTAGGGACTACTTTGTCTCTAGCTAGTCTCTATCTTGTCTTTGGCTAGTCTTTGGTGGCAACCTTCACTCGGACCTCCAAGACCCGGTCTTTGGTGGCTTGCTCCTTCGCATGACATTGAGCCCCTCAATACCTTCTTTTCATAATTGAGACTTCACCAAAGACATTGAGGTAGCGAGGTAATTGTTGATGATCACAACATGTCTTCAAACTTTCACTCACGGGGGCCAAGCAAGGCTTTTTTCTTCAGGCGGATTGCATTGCTTGTCCAATGCACTCCTCGCCAACCCCTCTTGGCTTGCTCTTGTGAGAAATTCTTTTGGATTTCTTATGAGAAATTAACGTCGTAGGCATGGTAGATGTCGTAGATACCATAGATGGAGATCCCTTAATCCAATTTGCGGCGAAGTTGAAGTTGAAGGTGTTGACGGCAATATCCCTGCTTTGAATTGATGGCAATGGGAAGTCAATGGAAAAGCCTCTCGTCAAAATGTTGATGAAAGGGTTGTAGATGACGTCGAAGTTGGTATCGAACCCCTCGCCTAACTCAACCAATGTCTTGAACAACGGATCATCGAACATTCAATAGCGAAATAGGGAGCAAAAAATGAGAGCGAATGATGGAATTATTGGAGAAGTGGGATTAGGTGCTTTGATGCTGGTATGATCGCATTTGTGTCGTATCTAGTTGTCTTTCATGGGGAGGCTATGGGGCAAGGAGTTGTGAAACGAGCCCCTCGGCGCTTTTAGATTGCTTTGGTGCCAACCCCCATACCTTTTGAGGCAATAGAGCGAGAAGTTGCGAAACGAGCCACTCGTTGCTTTTAGATTACTTTGGTGCCAAGCCCTGTACCTTTTGAGGCGATGGGCCAAGAAGTTATGAAATGAGCCCCTCAACGCTTTTAGATTACTTTGGCGTCAACCCCCGTATCTTTTGAGACGATGGGATAAGAAGTTGCAAAACGAGCCCCTTGGCACTTTTAAATTGGTTTTGGCACCAACCCCGTACCTTTTGAGGCGATGGAGTGAGGAGTCACAAAATGAGTCCCTCAGCGCTTTGGCGAAGCCCCTCACTGGGATGTTGGCGAAAGCTTGACTAATGACACTAGTGTCGACTGTGAAATCAATTAAAACAAAGTTTGCAAAATATAGATTCACATTTTTGCATTTGTTACATGTACATGTTTGGCGACGCGAAGCTACCGAGCTCTATCAAATCATTCTGCTTCAGTTGCCTATTTATATATAACTTATTTTATTATTGGAAAAAGTCTTCTTAACCCCACTATTGGTGCTTGTCTACTTCACCCTCTCAAACTATTGACAGTGTTCGCCTAAACGGATTAAACGGCCGTTTAAACGGCCAGTAAACGATAAATGGTGGTAAACTGTTTTGTTTAGGGGGTAAACGAAAATTAAACGGTCAAAAAACGGGAAAAAACAGCCTAAACGGAACGGAGATAAACAACATTAAACGGGCTAAACAGCTGTTTAAACGCCCGTTTAGGCGAACACGAGGTAAATCTAGTTCAGTTTTGTATGGATAAATTTGTATACTTAAGTTTATTATATTTATAAATATGTACACTTGATATGTTACATGCATAAATATCTATATTTGGTTCTTTTCACATGCATAAATATATATATACATACCAAAATAATTGATTTTTACTCGGATAAATATGTATAAATGCTAGAATACTTAATTTTTTACATGCACATATATAATTATATGTATTTTTTTAAAGTACAAAACCGTTTAGACCGTTTAACTTCGTTTAAACACTGTGTAAACAACCTAAACGCTAAACAAAGGGCGACCGTGTAAAGACCGTTTACCGTTTAGAAAAACATTGACTATTGAAAATCGTCTAAATAATCCGCTGAGGTGGTTTTGAAGGTGGTTTTGCTAACGTGACATATTGAAAAGTCTATATAACCCCCTAAAATATCAAGAGTTGACTGCATGACCTCCTAAACTATAAAATGTGATATTTTAGCGCTTAAAGCATCTAATAATATTCAAAAGATAGTCATGTAGGATCATTTGGACACCGTATCCCACCACACTGGCCTAAGCACACATGCTTGCACACAAGCCCACCAGCTACCTCCCTCTCTAAGCTCTTTCGACGCATGTGCTACTGCCCGATGAGCACTACCTTGTTACCTACTCCACCACCTCGTGCACTCATCGATGACATTGAGCACATGCACTACGCTTGCGCCCTTGTCATCTGGTTCCTCCCACATCCTCGTCCCATCTCTCTTTCTCCTCCTATGACTACCTAAAAATTGAAGGACGACCAGATGGAGGATGTGAGGGGCTAAACAGTGATGATGTAGGCGTGGCGTGCTTGAGCTTAGTGCCATCGGTGAGTGATGGGAGCTGGAGCAGGAGACAAGATTTCACATGTTGCTCGTTTGGCAGTGGGTCAGTCTAGAAAGAGTAGGGAGGTGGAGGCAACAAATGGCATGCATGCAACCATGTGTGTTTAGGCTCATGTGGTGGGATATGGTGTTCAAACGACCCTAAAGACAATCTGGTGGGTCATTTGAAATTTATTTGATGTTTTACGGGCTATAATATTATATTTTTTAGTTGAGGGGTCATGCAGTCAACCATTGATATGTTAGGGGTTATGTAGACTTTTTTGCATGACACGTCAGCAAAACCACCTTCAAAACCATCTCAGGGGTTATTTAGACAGTTTTCAATAATTTGAGGGGTAGAATACTTGGTTTTATAGGTGAAGGAGTGAAGTAGACAACCACTAATGATTGAGGGGGCTAAGTAGATGTTTTCCTTTATTATTAATTTTTTAGGCAATGTGAAGTCTCCGAGCTTTTATCAAATCACTATGCTTCGCTTGGACGTATTTTTGGCAACGCGAGGTCACTATGTTTCTTTCATATCATTGTGCTTCGTTTGGTGTATTTTTTACAACGTGAAAACATTGAGCTCTTATCAGATCATTGCGTGCATAGAGATCGAAAAGGATGCATGTGGCGATCTACGACTGTTGACGTTTTGATCTTATCAAATATGTTTTTGCTGATATTGGGGAGTCTTATGATGCCAAGGCGCCCTTTTTGGCTCATGTGAAATGCTCATAGGGTGAATGGATATTACGAATGAACGTCATGATGCTGATGGATACATTCACAGATATAAAAAGAATGGGAAAGCATTTTCCTTTAGCTTCACCATCGTGTATCTTTGCGGGGGTCAAAATCTTGAACTCATAGACTTTTTATTTAGCTTCGCCCACATGTATTTTTGATGGTCAAAGTCTTCAGCCCTTGTACTTTTTATTTAGCTTCGCCCTCGCGTATTTTTTAGGTGACTAGTGCTTTCCATACCACGCACTTGTAATTTGTGTCTAAATTTGTTCATCATAGGAGCGCATTTGTCACTGTTTCATACTATTACCAGCTAGTGAATTTTGCATCGCGTGGGTTTGGACGGCTTAGCACTTTGGTTTGGATCTTCTTTTCATCTGAGGTCAATGTTTTTTAAAAATGAATTTCAAAATATGAGAACTTAAAATAAAATTTTCAGGTGGTAAATGATTTAAAATGAAAAGGTAGTCAACTATAAAGTTCCAGATCTCTTGAAGTACTATAACTTTGTTATGAAGTGTATATGTATTGACTTGATTTGGAAAAAAATCTATAAATTTTACTATGCTGCACCTATTTTTAGAGATGGGCTAAATTGCCAACCAAAAATGCTTCTAGAGGCAGCCAGAAAGCCTAGTCGTCTCTATTAGGCTCCGTTTGGCATGGCTTCTCCAGCGGCTTCAGAAGCCGTTTAGAGCTGTTTCTGCCAAACAGGGTAAAATGAAACGGCTCCACCGATGAAGCCCATAAAAACATGCTCTCACAGAGCTTTGGGGTGAGAAGGAGTCAAAAATAGTGGCTTCTCCCGGCTTCACCTTATCCTATATGGAGCATATATTAAGGAACTCTATATGTGGAACTGTTTTGCCAAATTATTTACCAAAACGGCTCTATCTCCACCGATAGAGCTGGTCATGGAGCTGAATCCCCCCAAAATGGCTTCCTTGGTGAAGTGGAGCCGTGCCAAATGGGGCCTTAATGTCATTTTTAGAGACAGTTCAGTTTTTTTTTTTGGCCTCTAGAAATAGGGGGTATTTCTAGAGGTAGACCAACTTAGAAAATATTTTTAGAAGTGGTTCTTGATAGAGCTTTCTCTGCCCAAAAGTGGAGGCATTTATAAAATTTGTTTCTTCAAGTAGTGGACGAGCATGAGTACTTGTTTACTTTTAATTTATCTATGTATACGTTCTTTGGGTTCATAAGTTAGAATATTTGGAAAGCATGTTTGACAGATTAAGTAAAGTTGCTTTTCCACATGCATCTTGGAAGCACATCATAATTTTTGACTTCTCTGTCCTTTACCCCTTTTAAATTGATAGGTCTGTTTACATATAACTCTCAAAATCGTCTAATATATGGATCATGTTTTTTACGCTACAGACGCTGAAAGATTATTCTCTTCCCCCGTTGAAGCGTACAGACATCTTTGCTAATTCTCTCTAAAGCAAAAGATCTTTCCGTTTTAAAATGGAAAATCTTTCGTCTACTCCAAATTAGAATAGAAACTTTAATTTGGATTTTTTTTTGCATCGTTCCCTTTCAAGTGCATGAATTTCAGCATGCTCTATTTTTCATCTTTATGCCTATATTGTATCGAAGCACGACCTAAACTAATTATACAGGCTCTAAGGAAGAATGGTCTGCCCTTGCATTGGGTAATTGTTGTATACCATATGACCTTCTAGCCGCGTTCAAGTTAGCTGTTACCTGTCTCATATTCATTCGTTCGCTTGGGAGTAGACGCGTGCAAGAAAGAGCAACTCCAACGAGAGACAACAGGCATCGACGAACCTCATTTCCCCTTTCCACTCTTGCTAGCAACATGGACTCTTCTTGGAGATGAGCATCTATGATATGTGACATCTGTTTTGGAAAGTTCTTCTCCACAAAGCTGACAATGTTCATTTCACCCTCAAACATTGAATCAGTTGGCCTTTTTCCAATTAGCATTTCCAGAAGTATAATACCGAAACTGTAAACATCCCCACTAGTTGATGCATGAACACTTTGAGCATATTCTGTAAAACAGATCAAGTAAATGATTAATGCAATAAAATTTAGATACTCATGTGCATAAAAAGGTTACCTTTCACAAGTACGGGACGTGGCAATAATCTTACCTGGAGGGATATATCCTATTGTTCCTTTAATTGTGACTGAGCCATTAGAACCAAAATGCCCAAGATTTATAGGCGTAGAATCACGAAGAAGTCTTGAAATGCCAAAGTCTCCCAGATGGGCATTCATGTCATCATCAAGAAGGATATTAGTTGGCTTCAAATCACAATGGATGATAGGCCTTCCACAGTCATTGTGTAAATAAGCCAAGGCATCAGCTATGCCAATAGCTATGCTTATTCTATGAGCTAAGGTCAAACATTTTGGGGCCACACCAGCACATCTGTGATGCAACCACGTGTCCAAATTCCCATTAGGCATGAACTCATAAACTAAAGCTACGAAATCATTGCCTTTGTTGTCTATTGTCGTACATGCAGTTAGGATTGGAACAATGTTTCGATGTTTGATAGCTCTCAAAGCTTCACATTCTGATAAGAAACTTCTATCTGCACATTGTATGCCCAGATCAAATACCTTAATAGCTACCTGAATTTTAGCTTGAGTTAACTTCCCTCTGTATACCGAACCATAACTTCCTCTCCCAATTAGGTTTAACTCTGAGAAATTTCTCGTAGCTTCAGCTACATCCTTATAAGAAATTCTAGGGAATTTCTTACCAAAAGAAAGCATCAATGTGTAGCTGGTTCTTGATGTCTTCTTCTCAAAAAATATGACATAAATAAACATTATGAGTGACATGAATCCAACTATGGGGATAAATATGTTGAACCAAGTGCACTTGCTTTCTATTCTCTGAGAAAATGAAGGGCATGAGGGCATATGGAGATCAAAAGCTCCTCCACAAAGATCCATATTACCGTCAAGATAAACAGACGAAGCATTTCTGAAAATTCCATCCATTGGTATTTCGCCTTGGAGATCATTGTAAGAAAGGTCCAGCATATTGAGTAATTGTAAATTACCTAGAGCTGTTGGAATGGTGCCAGACAAGTTGTTGTGGGCAAGATTTAGTTTGTTCAAGTTTTCTAGATTGCCAACAGATTCTGGAATGTTCCCTGCGATAAAGTTTCGCTCCATATTGATGGTCACTAAGTTTCGGCATAGGGCCAAATCATCAGGAATTTCCCCAGTAAGCTTGTTTGATGCAAGCTCGAGGTTGATAAGTTGTTTAAGGTTGCTAATCTCTAGTGGAATGCTCCCTTCTAGATTATTATGACTAAGGTTCAGCTTTAAAAGCAGTGGAGGCGTACCCAAGGATGATGGCATGGGACCTTCAAATCCATTGTTGTCTAGAAAGAGTTCTACCAACCACGTGAGATTGCCAGTGCTGGGTGGAATGGGTCCACTTAGGTTGTTTTTTCCAAGATTCAAATGCTGCAGGTTTTTTAGGTCTCCAAGCCATCCATCAATGCTGCCAGTGAGACTGCCTCCATCTAGTGACAATTGAATCAACCTAGAAAGTTTTCCTATAATTGGTGGGATTGTACCTGACAGCTTATTTCCACCTAAGATTAAGTACTGAAGACTAGACGATAAGTTACCAACTGAATTTGGTATAACCCCCTGCAGCTGATTGCTTGATAGTGCTAGCACTTGTAGAGCACTGCAGTTTTCTAGCGCATGCAAGAATTCCCAGCTTTCACTATCTTTTGCTTCAAGCATGTTCAAACCAAGGTCTAGTGTAAATAAACTTGAAAGCTTCCCGAAGGAGCTAGGGATCAGACCAGTGAAGTTGTTAGTCTGTAGATATATGTGTTTTAGCATTGAAGCATTACCTAAGGAATCTGGTATGTGACCTTCCAGCCAATTCTGGCCCAAGTATAGCATTTCTAAATTGGAGAGACGATCACCCATATTGCTTGGTAGGCTCCCTCTTAGTTGATTTGCATGCAAATCTATTCCTTGAAGTAAGGACAAATTAAATAGGCTTGCAGGGATAGTACCTGAGAGGTTATTTCCCCCAAGGCCCAGCATCGAAATATTTGAAAATTGGCCAAGTTCACCTGGAATTGTTCCTTCAAGTTGATTTTCTTGAAGAAAAAACTCTTCTATATGGGTGATGTTACCAAGGGTTGGCGGGATGGTCCCAGTAAGATTATTGTTATTAAGGGCAAAAAAGACCAGTTTCTCAAGGAGACCTATTTCCCGAGGAATTGCACCATTGAGTAAGTTATGGTAGAGATGCAACTCCTTAAGGTTGGAACAATTTGTGAGCGTGTTTGGAATAACCCCATCCAATGAGTTGTAGCCCAGATTAAGGATTTGCATCTTCTGGAGATTGTTGAGATGTGGTATTTGGCCAGAGAACTGATTGGTAGACAGGTCTAGTGTATGAAGGAATGTTAGGTTTCCAACAGATGGAGAAATCGAGCCTGACAGGCCTTGGCCGGTAAGGTTGAGTGCTGTGACTCGCCCGTGGTTCTTCGAGTTACATGTGACACCTCTCCACTTACAGCAGTGGATGCTAGTGTTCCACGAGCTCATCAAGGATCCAGAAGGGTCATTGGTGATGGCTGCCTTGAAATCAAGCAAGGCGAGCGAGTCCGTGCTATTCTCAGGGACCGTGGAACAACTGATATTGCCTACTCCATGAGATGTGACTAACAATATTGCTAGAAGCATAAGCATGGTGAGTTTCACGGTCTGGTCGTCAGGCAATAGTGCCCTCGTTACCTGCAAAATACGTAGAACCGTATACATAAATGATAAACATTGTGTGGCGTATTCTAGCCATATACCAAGAACTACAATATCATGAAAATGGAATTGCATTTAATTTAACCAATGTTGAAATTTCACTGCATGCAAACAGCAAATGAGAGATGGTCGACAAGATTGACAGCAGAGAGCACAAACATAAAGATTGCTCGAGCAGCGCTAGTACCGCACAGGAGGAAAGAGAAGAACGCACTTCTGTGCTTTGCTGAAGCCTACAGAGCAACGCTGCTTTCCCGCGATCCTGAAGAGCACAGACCGAACGGCTTTGGTTTTGGCTGCTGGTGTGCTAGTACAGGAGTATGTATGAGCTGGTTGGCTTTAAGATGGATGCACAGCTCGCAAGTCACAAATGGCTCAAGCTCCCATGGGTTTAAAAACAGATTACAGCCGCATTACATCCACACACTTGCATCATCCGATCATCGTCACGCCACCTTACCTTATCTTGACCGCCGTTGCAACCAAGACCTGGAGTCCGTCAAACTCACCAGTTACCGCCACTTTTCAGCACCCATCTCGTCAGTCGTCACGTCACCCACCGCCGCCGTCGTTGTCTGAGCTGGACACAAGATTGTTGCGGAGCATGACAACGCAGTGCTCGCCTGCTCGGAGGCCCCGACGCGGAGATCGTCGATAACGTTGAGGACTTTATTGAGTACGAGCTGCCGGTAAAAAAGACGAGGCAGCTGTAGCTACTGAATGGGCCTTGTTTTGCTATAATGGGCTGAATCGTTCGAACAAGTAGTCCTGTATGGTGGCTAAACCACAATTTCGCTAATGGGCCGTACTCACCGGTTTCTTACTCATTTTCGTCCTGGGTAGAAAAGAAAAGAAAAGAAAAAAAACAATCTTCCTCGATGCAATCGTGGGCCATCTTGCTAAGTGGAGGCTATCGGTTTATATCACACATCAATGGACAATCCAAGCAGACCTGGTATGCTCTGCTCATGTTCTGCCGCGAGAAATTTCTACGAGTCCGGAAACAATCAAATCTTACTCATTCAAATTTCAAACAAAGACATGGCATTTTCGCCCCTTTTATTTACACGCGCGCACGAGATATGACTGCCTGTACCAGATATACTATAGTAGAAATTGCGATTGCCCGTTCCAAACAGGGACTAGTGTTTTTTTCTTTTTGAAAGCAACAGCGACTAGTGTTTACGAGATGCAATCGCTGAATGCGACAAAGCTTCGACGATTGGAATTTGGATGTGACGTGCAAAAGTGGCCTCCATCGGATGAGTGGACCTTTTCACTTACTCTGTTCGTCTATGTTAAAATTTAGCTTATACTGAAATATTATAAGAAAAAAATACTATTACATAACTAAAAAGTAGTTCTGCATAAGCTCACGCCAACGTGGCAAAGTCAGCTCCCTACCCGGCCCGGCCTTTATCGGAAAGCAGGCGAACGACAAGTCCTTTTCCGGGAGCGTGCGGGCATGGACCAAGCCACCACTATCCTCGTCACCTCCGGTGTCTTTGTCCTGCTCTGATCAGTACCAACACAAACCTCTCCAGCTGTGCCCCCCTATACAAATGTTACCCGTAGATGTGTTTACGTGCGACGTCAACTGTCGACATCTGGATCCCTGCTGAGAGTTGTTGCAATGCAATGAGATGGATTGGGTCGCGACGAATAAAGCAGCGGCGCCTGCTGAGTGCTGACGACGACGTACGCCGTGGACCACGTACTAATGCATGCATCGTACGCGTTGAAGTGGGCAAAGCCACGGACGGACGTGCGCCGTGCGCGCGCCCTGTCCGGCTGTCCCCCCTGTGCGTGCACGTTGGCACGTGAACATCCATCCATCCATCCACCCGGCACAAGCACATGCATGTCAGCGCTCAGGGGTCAGGGCAACCAAACCAACACGACTGCACATGGGTTATGGGTATGCGAGCGACCGCGCAGCTGCTATGACTGAGCGCTAGCGGCCACCAGCTCGCAGCAGAGAGATCCATCAGCACCAGCAGGGTTCTCATCTCAAGTCTCCACGGTTTATTAGCGGCAGCAGCACCCTGCACCTGCGCGAGAGAGATGCACGGCACGGGATGGGCAGATGCCCCCGTGCGACGCGTAAAGGCGGGCGGGCGGACGCCGTTTTTTAGGGGATCCCATCCCACCAGGCTTTTCCGACGGAGAAAAAAAGTCAGCGACGACAGCGGGGCCTGGGGCGGTGAGGCCTTTTCGCCAGCGCCGCGCATGGCTTTCTGTGTGGTGGGGTGCTGGACTGCTGGTGCTGGTGCCGCGGACGCTGCTCGCCCTCGCCGCGCCGTCCCACCCATCCATCATCGCCTTCTTCCCTTTCCCCGTGCCGACGAACAGCGTCAAACCATCATCAGCCCGCACGCTTCCATCGATCCGGCAGGGGGGCGCGCGCGTCCGCGGCCTGCGCTGCGGGCACTGGCGGGGGCACCGTGTCCGCGGACTGCGGAGGAGGCAAGGGCACTCGATGGATCGCTCGAGTAGCAAGCAGCGTCTGCGTCTGCGTCTTCAATTCGTGCGTCGCAGACTCGTACTCGATCGCTACTCCTGCTGTTCCATACAGTGGCATACAGAATCTGCGCGTAGCTTTTCGTGGGCTATGATTATTGAGAGAATTCCTTATTTGACACTGGAAAAATGAGTCATTTTTTTTTTGGCCCTGAAATTTTCTTCGTTCCCTATTTGACACTCACTTCAACTTTCGTTCCTAATTTGACACTGCCGTCAAATCCGTTAGCTAACGGTGTTAACTAGCCGTTAAAAAGACGTTTTTGCCCCTAGAAAAAAAAGCGGCGAAGCAAATTTTAGAGGAAAAAAAACCTGCGCCTTTTTTTTAGCTGGGCGCAGGTTTTTTTTTCTCTCAAATTTGCTTCGCCGTTTTTTTTCTAGGGGCAAAAACGTCTTTTTAACGGCCAGTTAACACCGTTAGCTAACGGATTTGACGGCAGTGTCAAATTAGGAACGAAAGTTGAAGTGAGTGTCAAATAGGGAACGAAGAAAATTTCAGGGCTAAGAAAGGAATGACTCATTTTCCCAGTGTCAAATAAGGAATTCTCTCATGATTATTTCCCTGTATATGATCTTGCTGCGGTGGAGCGGCATCGATCGATTTGTGCGACTTGCCTTGGCCTCGAGCGACCATGGCATTATTGGCATGATGCGTGCTGTTGGAATAATGCTCAAAGCGTGCTCCTACCTGGATTCTATTTCTCGAAAAAGGGAAGGGACGAAGAAATGGCGCTACCGTAACATGAAACCACTACGTATATTCCTATTCCACCACAGAAATATATTGGATTCGGTGGCGCCCGGACTACAAAATGAAGGTGCGCGTGGAATGCGCAGCATTGGACAACTTGCTAGTGAGATGAAAAAAACATGAAAACAAGAAGATCACCTATTGATTGATCCAATAAAAAAGATCACCTTGTTACACATTTGTTTACCATAGAAATATATTGCATTCGGTCGCGGCGGGACTACAAAATGCGCGTGGAATGCGGCAGCATTAGACAACTTGCTAATGAGATGAAATAAACATGAAAAGAAGAAAAAGAAGATCATCTGTTGATTGATCGAATAAAAAAGATTACCATGTTACACATTCGTTTACCACAGAAATATATTGGATTTGGTCACACCGGGACTACAAAATGAAGGTGCGTATAGAATGCGCAGCATTAGTGTCGGGTTCATAAACCCGGGTTTCCAATGGACCCGCTTCCCTGCGAAACCCGGCCTAGCAGTCGGCGTTGCAACACACGCGTCTGGGCCGGCCCAGATACATAATGACAGGTCGGGACAACGATCCGGTCCCCGACCAGAGGGCATGGCCAAGGTGGGACCGCAATCCGGCTCCGACCAAGGATACGTCGGACCTCTGCTCGCTGCTCTTTCTCGACCGACACGGTCGGGACCAACTGTGAACAACCAACCGGGGACGCCCGCTCGGTGAGGGCCCGGAGATCAGGCGGAGCAGATAAGGTAAGGCGCTCAAAGTCAACAGCAATACCGAGGACCGTACCCTGCCATGCCTTGCGCACCTGTAGGACGGTATCACCAAGCCATGCCAGACGGGAGCTATACAACCTTCCAAACGCGTCAGAGCACAAACAGTATTGTAGGCGCCGACGTTTGCCGTACCAGGCGAACACGGTAGAGCCTACCAGATGCGTCTGAACATAAACAATATTGTGGGCACCGATGACCGTCTCGTACCCGACAGTATGGGCAACAAGACTAGGTAGCACACGTATACACACTCTCTCTCTTTCTCTGGCATGTAAGGCCATCCCCTTCAACTATAAAAGGGGATGAGCTCTCTCCTAAAAACCCCCTCGAAAAAGGCTAGATGACTCGAGGACTCGACGAACTGAGGACTCGAATAGCT
Source organism: Miscanthus floridulus (assembly GCF_019320115.1). Lineage (NCBI taxonomy): Eukaryota > Viridiplantae > Streptophyta > Magnoliopsida > Poales > Poaceae > Miscanthus > Miscanthus floridulus. The sequence continues at coordinate 189,091,541 of NC_089587.1, read as the reverse complement.
CTAGAACTTGACAGCTACACAGAGCATACACTCCAATACTCAGCGCACGTTAGAACACCCGTCACTCTCTTCCATTCGGATCAGAGTCCGACCGGGCCTTTAACATCCTCCTTCTCATTCCTACTCGTTTGTAACCCCACAGCAAACTTCGAGCACCTAGGCTCAGGAATAAAGTCATCGACCGACTAAAACTGGACGTAGGGCATATTGCCTGAACTAGTATAAATCATGTGTCATTGAGTGTTAGGCCACATCTGATCACAACGCACGTCAAAGCTATAAATATTTACTTGTTGGTCACTTTTCGCACCGATAGTTGGCGCCGTCCGTGGGGAAGACGCCGTGCATTCACTCTTTTGGTGATCGGATGGCCCACCTTTCCACCATCTTCAGCATGCATCAGAGGCGGGCGCAGGTTTTTTTTCCTCTCAAATTTGCTTCGCCGTTTTTTTTCTAGGGGCAAAAACGTCTTTTTAACGGCCAGTTAACACCGTTAGCTAACGGATTTGACGGCAGTGTCAAATTAGGAACGAAAGTTGAAGTGAGTGTCAAATAGGGAACGAAGAAAATTTCAGGACCAAAAAAGGAATGACTCATTTTCCCAGTGTCAAATAAAGAATTCTCTCATGATTATTTCCCTGTATATGATCTTGCTGCGGTGGAGCGGCATCGATCGATTTGTGCGACTTGCCTTGGCCTCGAGCGACCATGGCATTATTGGCATGATGCGTGCTGTTGGAATAATGCTCAAAGCGTGCTCCTACCTGGATTCTATTTCTCGAAAAAGGGAAGGGACGAAGAAATGGCGCTACCGTAACATGAAACCACTACGTATATTCCTATTCCACCACAGAAATATATTGGATTCGGTGGCGCCCGGACTACAAAATGAAGGTGCGCGTGGAATGCGCAGCATTGGACAACTTGCTAGTGAGATGAAAAAAACATGAAAACAAGAAGATCACCTATTGATTGATCCAATAAAAAAGATCACCTTGTTACACATTTGTTTACCATAGAAATATATTGCATTCGGTCGCGGCGGGACTACAAAATGCGCGTGGAATGCGGCAGCATTAGACAACTTGCTAATGAGATGAAATAAACATGAAAAGAAGAAAAAGAAGATCATCTGTTGATTGAACGAATAAAAAAGATTACCATGTTACACATTCGTTTACCACAGAAATATATTGGATTTGGTCACACCGGGACTACAAAATGAAGGTGCGTATAGAATGCGCAGCATTAGTGTCGGGTTCATAAACCCGGGTTCCCAATGGACCCGCTTCCCTGCGAAACCCGGCCTAGCAGTCGGCGTTGCAACACGCGTCTGGGCCGGCCCAGATACATAATGACAGGTCGGGACAACGATCCGGTCCCCGACCAGAGGGCATGGCCAAGGTGGGACCGCAATCCGGCTCCGACCAAGGATACGTCGGACCTCTGCTCGCTGCTCTTTCTCGACCGACACGGTCGGGACCAACTGTGAACGACCAACCGGGGACGCCCGCTCGGTGAGGGCCCGGAGATCAGGCGGAGCAGATAAGGTAAGGCGCTCAAAGTCAACAGCAATACCGAGGACCGTACCCTGCCATGCCTTGCGCACCTGTAGGACGGTATCACCAAGCCATGCCAGACGGGCGCTATACAACCTTCCAAACGCGTCAGAGCACAAACAGTATTGTAGGCGCCGACGTTTGCCGTACCAGGCGAACACGGTAGAGCCTACCAGATGCGTCTGAACATAAACAATATTGTGGGCACCGATGACCGTCTCGTACCCGACAGTATGGGCAACAAGACTAGGTAGCACACGTATACACACTCTCTCTCTTTCTCTGGCATGTAAGGCCATCCCCTTCAACTATAAAAGGGGATGAGCTCTCTCCTAAAAACCCCCTCGAAAAAGGCTAGATGACTCGAGGACTCGACGAACTGAGGACTCGAATAGCTCTAGAACTTGACAGCTACACAGAGCATACACTCCAATACTCAGCGCACGTTAGAACACCCGTCACTCTCTTCCATTCGGATCAGAGTCCGACCGGGCCTTTAACATCCTCCTTCTCATTCCTACTCGTTTGTAACCCCACAGCAAACTTCGAGCACCTAGGCTTAGGAATAAAGTCATCGACCGACTAAAACTGGACGTAGGGCATATTGCCTGAACTAGTATAAATCATGTGTCATTGAGTGTTAGGCCACATCTGATCACAGCGCACGTCAAAGCTATAAATATTTACTTGTTGGTCACTTTTCGCACCGATAGTTGGCGCCGTCCGTGGGGAAGACGCCGTGCGTTCACTCTTTTGGTGATCGGATGGCCCACCTTTCCACCATCTTCAGCATGGCGGGCTCGAGTGATACGATTCGCTTCGTCTCGCTAGAGTTTTTCACGCTCCCACTTATTGGGATGTGGGTTCCTCCCGTCTTCAAACCGCTTCAGACGTTCCTCTTCGGAAGCCTGAACTTCGTCGTCAACTGGCTCGGCGTACTCCGCCTCCGTGAAGAGGCGCTCGTCCCAGCGTCCACTAGAGGAGGAGCGCCCTTCACCGGCCTCAGGCCACTCGACGACCTCAACGTCGAGACAGTCGCGCTTCGCCTTGAGCCCATGCTAGGCTCAAACCTCATAGTGAGTGATGTACATATTGTTCTTTACTCACTATTTAACACCTCCCGCCGACTCTTTGAAGGGACCCCGTTGTCCCCACCGCGACCACCGTGCGACCGGTTCCCCTACGGCTTCACGTCCCCCATGGACGCGTGCCCGTGGGGGCTCCGAAGGATGCTGACACCGCCCCCTCTCACATCCAAGTTCGTGGGGATGGTGGGCTATTGTCTCACCTCCTTTCACGACCTCAGGGCACCTGGCCACCCTTTGTCCCGGATGTGCGCTATGATGGACGTCCCGGGATAGCCACCGGTGGTAGTGGAGTCTCTGCAAACTCACACCCCTCTGGACCCCATGCAAAGGCCCTCACGCGTGCGCAGGAGCACAGCGAGGAGTTACGATAAAGACGGCAGAGCCAGCCGCCACCTGCGCTAGCATGCTCGGCGCAGCACGCTGCGCCACATGCGCATAACCTAGCCAGCGGCGCTCGGGGTCACGCCTGTCAGGTCTAGCGTAACATCCTAGACGGATAGAATGACCCCCTTAGTTTACTTGGGCTGGCCAGAACATCACTGTTGCGGTGATGCTTCTGCGTGGCCTCCCCAAGCCTACCGACCCCTAGGAACATGCAATCCACCGGAACCTCCGGGCGCTGGTGGAGACCGCCGCCATTCAACAGGCAGAGAGCTCTACATTGTGACATCGGCTCATGGCCTCTTGCCCAACCGAAGGGATAGGGCTGCATCAGTCGAATCGCTCCACCCACTCACCACTGCAATTGCTGGGCCTAGGGCAGGAAGCCGCCGCTGCACCATAGCCTGACCCGACGCCCGCTCCACACCAACCACCTATGCGTGAATGGCTCGGTCCAAACTATGATGCTCGCAGCATCATCAACAATCGACGCCACGCCCGACATGATGATGACGTCCATCGAGTGGTGGTGAGAGCAGGCGGCGTGGGCCCCGGCCTGACCATCGATGAGTGTGGGGACACGCACCCCAGACATTGTGGCCGACCAAATGATCGGAGCCTTAGCCCGAAAGGCTAGGGGCCATGGCCTTTGGTCATTGCATCCAGAAAGCGTCGTTCCCACAGTGCTTCCGACCGCCCACCAACGTCGCCAGATACACCAGGGAGATGAACCCCAGTATATGGCTCGAAGACTTCCAGCTCCTGTTAAGCCAAAGGAGTGGATGATGACTACTTCATCATCTAGTACCTCTCTATCTGCATGGGGGCATGTTTGAGCATGGCTCAAATTCCTTCCGCCCAACAACATCTGCGACTAGGCGAATCTCAAGAGGGTCTTCGTCAGAAATTTCCAGGGGACGTATGTCCATTCTGGGAATTCCTAGGACCTCAAGAGCTGCCAGCAGGAGCCCAACGAGTGCTTGTGGGATTACATCCATAGGTTCTCAAAGCAGTGCAACTCTCTTCCTGATGTCGTCGACGTGGACGTCATCAACGCGTTCCACTCTGGGACAACCTACAAGTTCTTGATCCACAAGCTCGGCTGTGTGAAGCCCCGTACCACCCATGACCTGCTTGATGTTGCCACAAACCATGCCTCCGGCGAGGAGGCGGTCGGGGTGGTCTTTAGCGATGGTTAGGATAGGGGCAAGGCCAAAGCGCGAGGACCAAGGCAAGGGTCCCTCCACACAAAGGGGTAAGAAGAACAAGAAGGATCAGCGCCGACTGGCCAACCCAGCTTTGGTCGCTGCGGCCGACCGAGCGGGCAAGCAGCCCTAGCAGGGCTAGCCCGACCACTTCGACAAGCTCATCGAGAGTCCATGCACCAACCACGCCTACCCCATCAAACACCTGTACAAGGACTACGAGCTCCTCAAGCCCTTCCTATGGCAAGCCGGTAAGCCAAAGGAAGGGAAAGGCAAGGAGGAGGCCAAAAAAGGAGGCACGACGGGCAAGGAAGATGATGGCTTCCCCGACCCTGAGGAATGCCTCATGATCTTTGGAGGATCCAATGCCATCCACTCTAAGCACCAGCACAAGGTACGCTATAGAGAGGCATGCGCCGCTGAGTTGGCCATCCCCTCTTTCCTTAGCTGGTTAGACTCCCCGATCACTTTTGATCAGAGAGACCATCCTTCCCATGTCGCCTGACCGGGTCGCTACCCACTCATCGTTGACCCCATCATCCACAAAAAGCGCCTCACCAAGGTCCTAATGGATGGAGGTAGTGGCCTCAATATTCTCTACGTCGACACCCTCAATGCCATGTGCATCCTCCAGTCAGAGCTCCGCCCAGTGAGCTCTCCCTTCCACGGCGTGATCCTAGGGACGCAGGCATACCCACTCGAGAAGATCGACCTACCCATCACATTTGGTGACCGAGCCAACTTCCACTCGAAGGTCCTAACCTTCGAGGTGGTGGACTTTCTAGGGTCCTACCACGCCATCTTGGGGTGGCCATGCTACACCAAGTTCATGGCTATCTCCAACTACACCTACCTCAAGTTGAAGATGCCAGGACTGAACGGCGTCATCACCATGGGTAGCACCTTTTCGTATGCCTACACGTGTGACCGCGAGCATTACGAGCTCACCACTGTCATCATCAACTCTGTTGAACTCCTGGAACTAGGGAATTCGGTGACTCCAGCAGTCCCTGACTGCAACAGGCCAACCTCCTCGAGTGCCTTCCATCCGACTAAGGAAACCAAGGCGATGGAGATGGACCCCACCGACCTAACCAAGACGGTGCGGATCGGGACTAAGCTCCCAGCCAAATAGGAAAGCAAGCTCGCTGACTTCCTATGCGCAAATTGTGATGTCTTTGCGTGGAGGCCTTCCAACATGCCGGGCATACCGAGGGAGGTCACCGAGCACGGACTACGCATCGTCCTAGGCTCAAAGCCCACTAAGCAATGCCTGCGTCACTTTAATGATGAGAGGCATAGGGCCATAGGCGAGGAGATCGCTAAACTCCTAGTAGTCGGATTCATCAAAGAGGTATACCACTCTGACTAGCTAGCTAATACTGTTCTTGTGAAAAAGAAGAATGGGAAATGGAGAATGTGTGTTGATTATACTGGCCTCAACAAGGCGTGTCCAAAGGATCATTTTCCTTTGCCACGCATAGACCAGATAGTTGACTCCACCTCAGGATGCAAAATCCTCTCCTTCCTAGATGACTAGTCAAGCTACCACCAGATCGTGATGAAGGAGTCCGGCCAGGTCACGACTTCATTCATCACCCTGTATGGTTTATACTATTATGTAACCATGCCTTTCGGTCTAAAGAATGCTGGCGCCACCTATCAATGGTGCATTCATCGATGCTTCATCGACCAAATCGACCCGCCTGACCAACCTGACCAAATTGAGCAGCCAAAACCAATAATCGTCGTCTATGTAGATGACGTAGTGGTGAAAACAGCTCAAGCTAGCAACCTGATCACAAACTTGGCCGCAACATTCATGAACCTCCGAAGGTTCAGCGTCAAATTGAATCCTAAAAAATGTGTTTTCGGGGTTTCGAAGGGGAAGCTGCTCGAATACATCATGTCCAAGAGCGGCATCGAAGCCAACCCAAAAAAATCACAGCCATCTCTAACATGGGCCCTATACATGACATCAAGGGCATACAGAGGATCACTGGCTGTCTAGCTGCCCTAAGCCAGTTCATCTCCCGACTAGGTGAATGGGGGATGCCTCTCTATAAACTTCTCAAGAAGATAGACGTTTTCGTCTAGACAGAGGAGGCACAGCAGGCTTTGGAAAGCCTCAAAGCATCAATAACATCAGCCCCAATCCTTGTTGCTCCCGAATGGGGAGAATCCCTCCTCCTCTATATCGTGGCAAGCAACCATGTTGTGAGTGCCACCCTCGTCATCAAGAGGGAGGAGCCAGGACACCCCCTAAAGGTCCAACGACCGGTGTATTTTGTTGGTGAGGTACTCGTCGACGCCAAGGTTCGCTACCCCTAGGTCCAGAAGCATTTATACGTTGTTTGATGGCAATCCGAAAGCTCCTGCATTACTTCACCGATCATGAAGTCATCGTCATCACTTCGTACCTACTAGGAGACATCGTCTGCAACAGCGACGCTGCAGGATGAATCTCCAAATGGGCTCTTGAGCTCATGGGCCACAACATCAGGTATATCCCCTGCATCGCTATTAAGTCTCAGTCTCTCACCGACTTCATCACTGAATGGATGGAAGTCCAGCTCCCAACCTCGGATGTCACTCACAAGTACTAGATGATGTACTTCGACGGATCGGTCATGGTGCCTAGCTTAGGGGCTAGAGTGGTTCTATCTCCCTAGATGGGAGCAGGCTCTGCTACGCGATCCGTCTCCATTTTTTAGCCTCGAATAATGTGGTGGAGTACGAAGCCCTCATCAACGGACTGTGCATTGCCGTTGAGCTTGGTGCCATGTGGCTATATGTCAGCAGCGACTCAGAGTTCATCGTTGACCAAGTCATGAAGGAGTCCTCCTACAAGAGCCCTCTCATGGTAGCATACTACCAGGAGGTGCGCAAGCTCAAGGACAAGTTCCAAAGGATTAAACTACATTATGTCCCCCGAAAGGACAATGATGCCGTCGACTTCCTTACGAAATTAGCTGCCAGGTGGGTTCTGTCTCTAGATGGGGTCTTCATCAATGATCTCCATGAGCCGTCTGCCCACGTTCTGTAGGATCCGACCCAGACGCACTCTAGCACCAATCTGGCACTTGGGGGCTCTGACCATGGTGCCTCCATGGCAATGTCACCCAGCGACATTGCCGTGATGGCACTCGATCTGGTTGACTGGAGAGCACCACTGCTCTCCTACCTACTCGAGGAGGTTCTCCCACCAGAAAGGACTAAAGCACGATGAATCACTCGATGCACCAAGATGTTCGTCACCATTAGGAATGAACTTTACAAGCGAAGTCCGTCAGGAGTGCTCATGAAGTGCATCCTGACCGACTAGGGGAAACAACTTCTCCTTGAAGTCCATGCTAGAATCTACAGACATCACATAGGCTCAAGATCGCTGGTCTGGAAAGCCTTTTGCCAAAGTTTTTACTGTCCCACTATGCTACGAGATGTAGAGGAGGTGGTCCACAGTGTGAAGGATGCCAATTCTACGCTCGACAGACTCATCTACTGGCGTAGAAACTTTAGACCATCCCCATCACCTGGCCATTCATGGTCTAGGGCCTCGACATGGTTGGACCCCTCAAAAAGGCCCTAGGTGGCTTTACTCACCTACTCGTGGCGGTGAATAAGTTCACACAGTGGATAGAAGCGAAGCCCATCACCAATATCTGCTCGAAAGAGACGGTCAAGTTCTTCCTCGACATCATCTATCGGTTTGGTGTCCCTAACTATATCATCACCGACCATGGAACAAACTTCATCGGGAAGAAGTTCCTAGACTTTTGTGATGGATACGACATTAGGATTGATTGGGCCTTGGTCGGTCACCCGTGTACTAACGGTCAGGTTGAGCAGGCTCATGGCATGGTCCTCCAAGGACTCAAGCCCCACATCTTCGACCGATTCAAAAAGTATGATGGGTGATGGGTTTGCAGAGGTCCTAGCAATCCTCTAAAGCCTAAGAACAACCCCAAATCGGTCCATAGGGTTCACCCCTTTCTTCCTCACATATGGAGCCAAAGCAGTGTTGCCCTCCGATCTCAATCATGACGCCCCAAGAGTAAAGGCCTTCGACTAAGACCAAGCCATAGAGGCTTAGCAGGACACGGTCAACCTGTTTGAGGAGGCTCATGAGATGACCATCATCTGCTCTGCTCATTACCAGCAAACTCTCCACAGGTACCATGAAAGAAAAATCAGGGGAAGGACCCTCAAGGTTGGTGATCTCATACTCAGGAGGTCCCAGTCAACCGAGGACAAACATAAGCTCTCTCCACCATGGGAAGGACCATACGCGGTGGCCAAGGTGATCTGACTGGGCGCCTATTGACTAAAGGACAGCAACGGCAATGTTCTCACCAACACATGGAATATCGAAAAGTTACGTCGTTTCTTCCCCTAAAGCTTGATCTTAGCGTTTCTTTCCATTCAACGTTTGCTCCTACAGTGCCCTAGCCCGAGCACTCTCGGCCTAGGTCGCTCGGGGGCTCCATGGGGGTGTGATACCACCCTCCTTTTTTACCATGTAGTAATACTTTTTGCCCAAACGAAAAAGGGCATTCTATTTCTTTGATTACCCTACGTAACTTGCGCTTTAACCTCCCGACCGATCACACCCCGCCATGACCTACGATTATGAGCAGCTAAGCCTCGCGGGCCACGCCTGGGTTCTTAAGGTTGTAGCCTACAGTTCAACAGGTAGGTGTGAAAAAGAAAGGACAAAAACAAAGCTATGCATGGATAAAAACAAGGGCGGATGAGACAAGCTTCCCCTCACAAGTGATTTCATCACAAAAAAACAAACTTAAAATGTTCATGAATGTAAAACTATTTACACATGGGCTCCCCCACGAATTCATCTTTTACATAAACTGACTATTTCTACTCTAACTATATTATGGCCTCCCAGCGGCATCGGCTGACGGTATAGTTGACGAGGACGAAGGCAGTTCAGCTACGGTCGGGACGACGTTTGGCTCGGTTAGGGGCGGGACGATGCTCTCCTCCAACCCAGCCTCCGCTGCCTCCATAGGCTAGACAACATCTTCCTGGCGCATGTCTGCAGCCATGGTCGAACGGTGAGCCTCCATCACCCACTACGCAGTGACCTTCTCAGTGACCATCTGTGCATGCGGCACCAAACTCTCCCCCAGTGCATGGATTTCATCTATGCTCCACTCATCGGCATATCCTCTACAGATGGCCATGAAGTCCAGATTGGGGTGATGGGTCGCCACCAATGTCTACACCCCTGACGTCCCGTAGAACATGCCATCAGAGATGAGCGCCCAAACTTTATTCAGGACCTCCGCCAGCTAGACGACGGGCATACTGGTGCTCGGCCCTGACCCAAACACCTTAGAGATGACCAACTATGCAATATTGCGAAGCTGGTCGAGCTCTCCCTCGAGAACACGTTGCTCCTCAAGGGACTGAGCTAGCGCCTCCGTGCTCCGACCGACCGTCGCTTTAACCATCTCTAGCTCTTGATCCAGAGAGCCAATCTTTCCACCCAGTTTTGGAAATAGATGACAAATTCAGAAGCAAAGGAAAGAAAAATTCAAGGCATCAACCGAGGGTAGAACAGGTACATACCAAGGTGGGCGCTTTCGAGAATGGAGAGCCCTTCCTCTTGCTGGGTCACCCTCTCGAGCAGTTGAGTGTTTGACTCCTCTGCCCTGAGCATCTGCCCTCGGACCATGACCACTTCTTGCTCGGTGTCTGACCGAGCCTTTCGCTCTACCTCCAGAGCCTCCAAGGACTTCTGGAGTGCTACCTCAGTCTCCACCAAGTGGGCCTTTGCCACATCAAGTTTCTGCTCAGCAGTAGTCGCCCACTCAATCGCACACAGTTCCATCGCCCGTGCTCCCATCGCCTCGACCGCCTGGTCTTGGGACTCACGGCAGGTGGACTCTAGCTAGTGCCTGAGCTCATCGACCTACCATGACACCACCGCTTCTTGCTCCATCTAATCGTGCTCCTCCCAAAGAAATTGTGACTTATGGATTAACATCATCTCTAGGTCCGATGAGACGAGAAGCAGGCGTGCTGAGACAACCACTTAAAAACCAAGAAATCAAAGACAACACCAACACAAAAAACTTACCTCTACAATGCATGGCAGGTTGATGGTCACGGCCTGATGGACGAGCTCAACCCTCTCCAAGGCCTTTTTGAGCCTCATCTTGGTAAGGGCGAGATCAGACTCCATCGACAGTCCTCTCTCCCTGAGTAGGTGCCAAAGCTTCACCTCCTCCTCATCACGAAGGATGAACTAGGCCTTTCTCGTGTCACTAGGGCAAGGCCACACTAGCTCGTGGGTCACCCTCGACCCGCTAGAAGATCCAGCCATCACAGTATCATGCAACGACTAGATCATCACCAACTCCCAGGACGGTGGGCTGGCTGGTAGCTCCACCTCAGTGTCTTCCTCGCCATCGAAGGGGATGTCCATCGCTAGGACTCCATGGCTCGCTGACAGTTGCTCTACCTCCGATCTAGCCATGGCTCCGCCTGACCCCTCTAGCTCTGACCAGGCGGGCAAACCATGCACTCCTCCACCGGGTAAGATAGGGAGACTAGTTTCCCTCCTCTCCGCCTCTGTGACTGGTGAGAGAGGGACCGCAAGAGTCACCTCTAACCCAGCCTCCCCTGTCACCATGGGGATCACCACCATGCTCACAACTAGTCAGGAAGACGCAACCCCTATTAAGGAAGGGCACAAGCGTAGGTTAGTCACACCTAGAAAACTCAACCATGAGGGTGAAGGGAAGTATGAATGCATACCTAGATGAAAGTAGTAGAGCCCTAAAGCCTCGACCGGCTAATGACGAGCCGACCAGACGAGGATCACTTAGGGGTCACGACCCATGCCCCCTCGCATCAGCCGAGGGAGGAGGCGACCCGATCGGTCCTCGATCGGCTTGGGAATGGCCATGACCACTAGCTCACGGCAAAACCACTGGAGCAACTAGCAGGGCATCTCCACATTGGGGGTCACACACACGCGTCAACCCCAAAGACATAGGGGAATGATCACGCCCCCCGACCAACCGGCGTGCTCTTCCACACTCGGAGTAGGAGGCCACAAAGTCAACGATGCCTCTGAAGGGCACGGTGACTGTGCCCACTTTGCCTCTCTTTCGAGGGCAGTGTCTCCACTCACGGTGCGCTTCCTTAACTCAGGAACATCACCACGCATCTCTGTACCTAGCCCACCACCGACGGGCGTGGTTGTGGGCTCACGGTGCTCCACCAAGGTCACGATAGCGCCCCTATTTCCCTTGTCCTCCGAGGCACTCGCATCGTCACCCATCTCCGTGGCCTCCTCTGACTCGAGCTCTACATCCACATCACTCTGGCTCTCATCACCCTAGACCCATCGGTTGATCTCCTTCTCCATATTGAACCTCCTCCAAACCATCTCGACTTTCTTCTTCTTCTTAGCAAGAATGGCCTCCCTCTAGGCAGCTTGCCGAACCATGCCTTCTGGCCCTCTTGGAAGATGCGGCCAAGATTTATAGCCCATGAGTCCCTTCGAAACTAGCAACTCAAAATCAATCAAAACATCAAAACAAGAAGGAAAGGGTCATGGGTAAGGAGCATACCAAATTGGATAGCTTCGCGACATTAAGGGGTCTAGGTGTCCCTTTGAGGGAGTCTTCATCCCTCAACTGCAGTGCCCGACCAAGATAACCCCAGACTTCATCTTTGAACTCCTCCGGTGATGCACGGTCAGGATCCATCGGGCCGGAGTATTCCCACATCAGACGCGTCCTTTCCCCTAGTGGGGCAACCCGATGGCAAAAGAAGGTGTGGAAGACCTATAATCTATCAAGGTTGTTCTGCATGAGATTCTAAAGCTCTAGCTCGATGATTGCTAGCTTTTTCTATTGATGGGAAGGACCCCATGTCCAACTTTCTCTCTTCTCTGACCTCCCCCCGGTAATGTTGGGAACGGCGCCTCCACTGGGTTCCTGATATAGAACCATTCACCATGCCACCCCCAGTTGGAGTTGTTGGGGGAGTACACTAGGTAGGGGATCGACGACTTCAGCCTCTTCTGCAGGGCAAACCCTCAACCGATGTGGTTCTAGGTGGTTTCCCCTCGGACAAGGCTCGCTCGATGAAGACTCGTCGGAATAGATCCACATGCAGCTCAATCCCGAGGAAGGCCTCATAGACATTGATGAAGCCAGCCATGTGCAGCACCCCTGTTGGGTTGAGATGCTACAACTCTAGGCCCCACTCGTTGAGGAGAACACGCAAAAACCAATGCACGGGATACCCGAGCCCATGCTCGGGGAATGTGAGGAAGGAGACGACCTCGTTAGACCAGGGTCATAGAACAACCTCCCCTAGTGCGGGAGCCTTCCAGTACGCCACCTCCTTCGATAGAAGCAACCCTTTCATAGTGAAGGTCAGCCAGCATGGCCTCATCCACGTTGGAAGGCCTCCAGTTCAACATTGCACCTTGGATTTATGAACGAATCTATGAGTTTTTTCTCTCCCTCGCTTTACCCTCCTCTCTCCTAGAAACCGCCATGGCACATGAACAGGCTTAGCGAAAAGGAGGAAGGAGAAGTGGCAGCAGTTGAAGAAAGGCGAAAGAATGGGTGGAAAACCCTCTCCCTTCCCCCTATTTAAGATGGAAAGGTGTGCGGCAGGACGTGGCCCTAGCTGACGGGACACGGCCTACCCGACGAAACATCGCCTGGCTAACAGGACATGGCCTAGGCGGGGCCCACCACTACCGCAATCCAGGCATGGAAAACAAGGCACAATCGCATGCAAGTGACCCTTCGCCTTCCCAGGCAAGGTCTAGAGGGTCCCACCAATGGAATCTCTATCGAGGAGAGGCCAATGGGTCACCCGAGTCGATCACATGGCTTAGGCGACTACCAAGAGATAGGTAAGGAGTAGTGGGATGCCCCGTGTAGGTTATGCCAATCCCATCATGAATGACGGACATGGATCTCACTCAGACATATCTGATAGGAGCTCCTCAAACCCATCACTCGAGCCATCAAGGTAACTTTACCAACCCTCATTCTACTTTCCCAGTGCATGAGCATTCATTCATCCATTCTCATGCATGCATTCATACATTCATCCATACATTCATCCCATACATCCAAACATTGCATATGCAATTATTGCATCACAACGCTTCGCGTCACGTCACGAAGCGGTAGTCGTCTCATTCGATATAAGCGATGAACGATCGGGGTTCGAAGGCTGGCCTGTGAAGGGCTCGAGGCCGCCTCACATCAAACAGAGCTAGGGGAGAAAATGCAAATGACCCCTAACGGCCCTTGCCCAATCCGCTTAGAAGTGGATAGGGTCATCTCGACCTTCTCGTTCAATCTTGACCTCGAGCCATACCCACAGAATCTCCATCGAGGGGAGGCCAGCGGGCCACCTAAGATGGTCTCCAAAATGGCTTGGGCATCTGCTGCGAGGTGGGTTAAGGAGAAGTGGAGTGCCACATGAGGGCTATGCCGACCCCATCATGAATGATGGATCTGTATTTAGCTTAGACATATCCATTAACAAGCTCACTGAAGCTCGCCACTCGAGCCATCGAGGCAAGTGGCATCAGCTCAACCCCTCTAGTTGTAGAAACCGCTGATGGGTGATGTGGGAAATCATGCGACCGACCCCCGATCGACCTCTAGTGGCTCAGGGGCTCGAGCTGCTAGGTCCCTACTTAGGAACCTGACCGACCACACAGGTTGTGGTTGGAATGGACATGGGCGACCACCCTAACCCTTGGGTTCATGCTTAGTCTTGCTCGACCCCTCGGCTGTGGGCTCCATCTCGCCCGACCATAAGGCCACGGGCTCTATCTCGCCCGATCCTTGGGTTCACACTTGGTCTCGCTCGACCCTTCGGCCATGGGCTCCGCCACACCTAACCCTTGGGTTCGTGCTCCATCTCGCCCGACCCCTCAGTCACGGGCTTCGTCTCGCCCGACACATCGGGTTCATGCTCTGTCTCATCCGACGGCAACCCACAACCTTACACCCACCGGGTGCCCTCATGAAACGAGTGTAAACAACCCCTTCATGACTTCACAGAAGTCCCAAAGGGGCTCGGGGGCTCTTATCAGGTTCATAAACCCAGTGTCTCCAATGGACCTGCTTTCCTACAAAACTCGATCTAGCAGACAGTGCAGCAACAACGCGCGCCTGGGCCAACCTAGATATATAATGATAGGCTAGGACAACAATTTGGCCCCTGGTCGGAGGGCCTGGCCAAGGTGGGATCCCATTCCGGCTCTGACCTACTTCTTCAACTGAGGATATGCCAGACCTCCACTTGCTGTTCTTTCCCGACCAACACGGTCGGGACCGACTAGAATCAACCGATCGAGGATGCCCGCTCGGTGAGGGTCCAGGGATCAGGCAGAGCAGATAAGGTAAGGCGCTCAAAGTCAACCGTAATATCGAGGACTGTACCCTACCATGCCCTATGCACCTATAGGATGGTGCCACCAGGCCATGCCAGACAAGCACTATATAACCTTCCAGACGCATCAGAGCACAAACAATATTGTAGGCGTCGACGTTTGCCATACCATGCGAACATGGTAGAGCCTGTTAGATGTGTCTAAACATAAACAGTATTGTGGGCACCGATGACCGTCTCATACCCGATAGCGTGGGTAACAAGACTAGGTAGCACACATATACACACTCTCTCTTTCTCTAGCTTGTAAGGCCATCCCCTTCAACTATAAAAGGAGATGAGCTCTCTCCTAAAAAGCCCCCCCCCCCAAAAGGCTAGACGACTTGAGGACTCGATGAACTAAGGACTCGAATAGCTCAATAGCTCTAGAACTTGATAGCTACAAGAGCATACGCTCCAATACTCAGTGCATATTAGAGCACCCGTCACTCTCTTCCATTCAGATCAGAGTCCAACTGGGCCTTTAACACTCCCTTTTAATTCCTACTCGTTTGTAACCCCACAACAAACTTCGAGCACCTGGGCTCAGGAATAAAGTCATCGACCGACTGAAACTTGACGTAGGGCATGTTGCCTGAACCAGTATAAATCATGTGTCATTGAGTGCTAGGCCACATCTGATTACAACGCACGACAAAACTATAAATATTTACTTGTTGATCACTTTTTGCACCGACAATTAGACAACTTGCTAATGAGATGACATATGTAAACATGAAAACAAGAAAAGAAGATCACCTATTGATTGATCGAAACAAAAAAGATCACCTTGTTATGTGTTTGTTTATATATTATATAAATGCAGATGTTATGAAATATTAATGTGGATGTCCATAACCCCTATACCATCAAAGCTACAACCTTCTACTTCAACAATGGTGTAACTCTCCTAACATCAATTCTTGTAACTCCATCTCACATGTATGGCTATATATAGGAGGGTTTATGTATTGGAAATAAGATAAGAGATAAGAGAATAACTCATTTCCTTCCTCTCTAAATTTGTTCTCCACATTCTTACATACATATTCTTGATAGTCAAACTAGCTATTATATAACACATTATCAGCACGACTGTCTCCAAAAGCTATCAAGAACTAGGTAAGAAACTTTACATTGATCATAATGTTATTTTTGTGGTAAGACATTATCATTTATATTTATTTTTATATTATGTTCTTGCGCGATTGTTTGAATTTCGCAATCTATATATTTTGTAGTTTACTATGTCAAATCTTGCCAAGCTTGATTTCATAGCTCTGGATATTTTGGGCAAGAATTACTTGTCATGGGTGCTAGATGCTGAAACTCACCTGAATGCCAATGGGCTTGGTGATGCGATCAAAGAAAAAATAATGCATCTAACCAAGATAAAGCTAAGGCTTTGATTTTCATTCGCTGTCACCTCCATTAAGGCCTAAAGGCTGAATACCTTATTGATAAGGATCCCCTTGTTCTTTGGAACAAACTAAAAGATTTGACCACCAGAAAACAGTGATCCTCCCTAAAGCTCGTTATGAGTGGTTGCACCTAAGGTTGCATGACTATAAAAGTGTTTCTTAATACAATTCAACCATGTTTAGAATCACATCACTGTTAGTGTTGTGTGGAGAAAAAGTAACAGATGAAAAGATGCTATAGAAAACATTCTCTACATTCCATGCATCAAATGTGCTGCTTCAACAGCAATACTGTGAGAAAGGATTCAAGAAATATTCTAAACGTATTTCTTGTTTGCTTGTGGTTGAACAAAACAATGAGCTTTTGATGAAAAACCATGAGACACGTCCAAGTGGTTCAAATCCAACCCCTGAAGTAAATGCAACAAGATATGATAATCAAAATAGTGGGAGTGGACGCGGGCGTGGTCATGGCTGTGAACGCGGGCGTGGTCGTGGATGTGGACATGATCATGGCAGAGGAAATTATGGTGTTCAATTCAAGAATATAGGAAATTTCCATAAGAGGCAAGAAAGGGGAGACAAAGATAAAGACGAAAATGATGAAACAAAAAATGCATGACATCGTTATGGTGGAAGATCTCATTGGGCACGCAACTGTCGCACACCAAAATATCTTGTTGATCTCTATCAAGAATCACTCGAGAAGAAGAACAAAAAGATGGAGACAAACTTTGCAAGTGGTAGTGGTGATAATATTTTTGATGATAATATATTTAGTGTGATAGATATTGGAGAATATGACCACAACACCTCAACTCATCTTGATGTTTCTGATTTCTTCATCCAAGAATAAATAATCTTGTCATTAATTCTTCTTCATGCATGAATAAGTGTCATGTAACAGTAGTATTATTGAAGTATGTTTCATCTTATAAAGTAATGAATAAATTTGTATTATGTTTATATTTAATTAGTATTTATTTTCATACGTTTCACTACATAATAAAATTTTCTTTCAATAGATTGTAATGTTTATATTAGTACATTTAATTTTGAAGAGAATGGATGAACCATTGCGTCAAGAGCTTGCAAGTGAAGAAAATATATGTATTATAGATAGTGGAACAACACATACTATCTTGAAGAGTAAAATGCATTTTTCCTATCTTACATTGCAAGATGCAGTTATTCATACTATATGTGGAAGTGCAACATTGATAGAGGGCTTAGGAAGAGCCACAATAATGTTACCCTATGGGACAAAGGTAGACATAAACAAAACACTTTATTCCCCAAAGTCTCAAAGAAATTTGTTGAGCTTTAAAGATATATGCCAAAATGGCTATCATATAGAGACAATGTGTGAGGGTAATGTGGAGTACCTCAACATTACAAAGATGTCATCGGGGAAAAAGTTTGTGTTGGAGAAATTACTAGAATTACCTTCTAGTTATACTATACAAGTCTAAAAAAGAATGAGTCATATATGGTGGTGGAACAGAAGTTTACCAACCATTACAATTTTATTATATGGCATGACTGGCTAGGCCATCTCGGATCAGTAATGATGCGAAAAATTATTAATAGTTCATGTAGGCATAAACTGAAGAATGAAAAGATTCTCCAATTGAAAGACTTCCCATGCATCGCATGTTCTCAACGGAAACTGATTGTGCACCCATCACGGCTGAAATTGGACATTAGTCTCTCGCTTTTCTGGAGTGCATACAAGGAGATATATGTGGACCAATTCATCCACCAAGTGGATCATTGAGATATTTTATGGTTTTAATTGATGCATCAACTAGATGGTCACATGTCTCCTTACTATCAACACGCAACATAGCGTTTGCGTGGCTGTTGGCTCAAATAATCAAGTTAAGAGCTCAGTTTTTGGATAATCTGATCAAAACTATACGCTTGGATAATGCCAGTGAATTTACATCAAATAGTTTCAGTGAATATTGCATGTCGACTAGAATAAGTGTTGAATGTCCAGTTGCACATGTTCATACACCTGTAGAGTCATTTATTAAACGTCTCCAATTAATAGCGAGACCGTCTCCAATTAAGTGTGAGCAACATATGCCATGGAGGTGGAAATGGCTCGAAGATGTTGCAAAGCTCACACATGTAATGATGAATGAGCTCATTGCACATGAGACATGACATTGAGTCATGTGATCAAGGTGGAGAAGATCAAGACATGACTTGGCTTGATGGACCGGTTGCAAGCGTGAAGGACAAGTTGGAGGCTTTGGAGCGATGGACCGCGTGGCAGTGAAGCTTGATCAAGACTTGGCGCTGATGGATGAAGGCAACGGTGAAAAGCAAGTAAAGTCAAGATCGATGAACCAATACGGTCACGTGATGATATGAAGTGGATCATATAATTTGGTGATTGGTTGGTGCATGTGTTGCATCAACATCAAAGGAGATGGAATGGAATGCGCAAGGCAAAGGTATAACCTAGGGCATTTCATTTCATTAGTCATAGGTGTGTTGAGAAGTTTATGACCGGGTTTGGGATAGATGGCCATACTATCAAGAGGGGCAAACTTGTTTGTATATCAGTCATCTAGTGCCACTCGAGTGATCTAAATTTGCATTGTTGCTAGGATTGAGTGGCATGGCAAGTTGAGTGGATAATCCTTTGAAAATGATTGTGAAGATGCTAACACACATACACATGGTGGTGTACACTTGGTGGTGTTGGCACATTTATAAAGGAGAAGAAGTTGGAGTTGATGTGGATCAACTCAGTGAAGAAACAGAGGCAAAATAGGTCACTGGAAGTGACCGAACTCTGCGCAGTGCAGCGACCAGACGCTGGCTGGCGAGTCAGGTCATTTGTTCCAGTGAAGGCGTTGGCGTCGGTCTTCGACCGGACGCTGGGTGAAGAAGTAACAGGACTCACAGTGGCCGTGTCCGGTCAGAGTGATGTACGCTGATGCAGGCAGGCACGAGAAGTCAGAGAACGACCGGACTCAGGCTCTATGTCCGATCACCTATGATCGGATGCGCCTGGTCACAAAAAAGCATCTCTGGAGCCTCTCTAGAAATGACCAGATTCAGGCGGTGGTGCGACTGGTCCTGGTGCTATGCTGTGTCCGATCATCACTTGACCGTTGGCACGCGGCAGTCGACCATTGAGATCAAGCAACTGAGGTTGAACAGAGGCGATGCGTGGCGTGCATCCATTGACCAGACGCTAGTAGGGTGCATTCGGTCGATCTGATCGGCATGTTCGGTCGCCCTGAGCAGTGCCTAGTGAAGGGGTACAACGGCTCTATTTTCTTAGGGGCTATAAATCCAAGCATTGGCTGGCCTTGGGCTAGTTGCTGAGCACCCTCATGCCTATGTGGCTTGTGTGGTAGTGCTTGGGAGCCCTCCAACTCACTTGAGTTTGATAGTGGTCATCTGATCGAGTGAGTGAGTGATTCTAGTGCGATTGCATTGTGAGGTTGCATCGAGTGGCACTAGGTAATCGAGTTGCAAGTCGATGGTGCTTGTTACTCTTGGAGGTTGTCACCTCCTAGATGGCTTGGTGGTGGTCCCTGTCGAAGCTCGCAAGAAGCTTGTGCGGTGCTCCGGAGAAGAACTTTGTGAGGGGCATTATGCTCACCCCGCGGAAGCTACGAAGAGCAACTCTAGTGGAGCGAGACGCAAAGGGCGACAAGTGGTCCATCTGGGTCAAGTCCTAGAGCTTGTGGTTAGCAGTCCATGTGAAAGAGTGTGACTTGTGGGTCACCACTAGCAAGAGGACCGGTGGCAACCTTGGAGCTTGTCTCAATGGGGACTAGCGTGTTGGCAAGCATGTGAACCTCGGGAAAAATCATCATGTCATCCTTATATTTCTGGTGGTTTGCATCCTCGTTACACAAGCTTGTAATTACTTTCATATACACTGTGCTTGTGTAGTTGCTCTTGTAATTAGTTAGCTTATGTAGCTCACTAGTTACTTTCTTGCTTGTGTAGCATAGAAGTAGCTCCCTTGCGTGGCTAATTTGGTTTGTGTAACCTTGTTAGTCACATTGTTTAGTTTGTGTAGCTAAGTATTTGCACTCTCTAATTTGGCATTGGTTGCCTTGTTATTGAGCATTGCTAGTGAGCTTAGGTGACTTTGTGCTTTTGCTTACTAGCATGTGTAGAAGCTCCCTCATTGCTTTAAGTACTAGTGGCGTAGATTTGTGTGACCTTGCTTCTAGAATTAGTTAGGTGAGCTCTAGCTAGCCCGACACCTTTGTTGTCTAATTAGGATCTTTATAAGGTACTTGTGAACTTCGATAGAGGGGTGTAGTCTTGGCTAGACCGATAGTTTTAATTCCACACTTGTTTCGGTTAGCCGGCGTGATTAAGTTTAAGAAAGGACTATTCATCCCTGCTCTAGTCCGCCATCTAGACCCTACAAGTGGTATTAGAGTGAGGTCTCTCATTTGTGGTCTTCACCGACCTGAGAGGATGGCGTCTAGTGGGCTAGTTGATTGTGAGACACATATTTTTTGTGGCACAAACTTTGCACTTTGGAAAAATCACATGCTTGATTATTTTCGTGCAAAGGGACCTAAGTTTTGGTGGATTGTCACTGTGGTCTCACTTATGTCTTGGACCATAGAAATCTCACCAAAGCTCAGAGTTCTTTTATGAACTTAATGCACATTCTTGTTGTTATCTAATGGATGCATTGAGTTTTGAATTGATGAAACAAGTAAACTACATGGGAACCGCTCATGAGATATGGGAGTCCATCAAGCGCAACTTCTGTGATTCCTCCACATGGGATGATGGCAAGTTCAAGAAGGAGGAGCCCAAGAAGGAGGCACATCAGGATGTTGAGCATGACCACAACTTGGTGATTGTGGAAGATTGCTCCACCTCATAGTCAAGTGATGATGATGATCATACTACCACAAGATCACTTGACAAGGTTGATGATGATGCCACAAGTGTTGCACATGATGATGCTACCTCAAGCACACTTGGTGGTGATCTTGATAATGTTGGTTCATGCTCAAGCCATGATTGTGATGCTACTACGAGCTCTCCAACTACATCACATTGCTTCATGTCATAAGGTGACACTATGAGGTATCTAATGCAAATGTGATTGATCTTGATTCATATGAGGAGCTTCTAGATAGATATGGTTGTATGATCAAAGCTTTAGAAAAAAAGATGACTAAAACTGAGAAATTGAAAAATAAAACTCTTTTCTAAAGAACACATGTGAACAACAAAAGCATCTACTTTATGTTACTACTTGTTCACATGAGGAGCTAAAATTGGCTCATGAGGAACTTAGTGTTACTCATGATAACTTAGTACAAGACCATGCTTTTCTCACTAAAGAACTTTCAAATGAAAAATCTAAAACTAGTGAGAGCTCATCACTTGGGTCAAATGATCAATCACATAATGTTGCTAACCCTTGTGATGTAGAGAAAAAACATGTATCCATCTCTTGCGATGATTTATTAGATATGCCATGTTCTTCACAAATAGATTCTTGTTCTACTTCTATGTCTTGTGAGACTAACCTTTTGAAGGAGAACAATGAGCTCAAAAGTGAAGTGAAGAATTTGAGCAACAAGTTAGAGAGGTGTTACAACACCAAAGTCACCTTTGAGCATATGATGAAGAATCAAAGAAGTTATGGTGACAAGAGTGTCATTGGTTTCAACAAGAGCAACATCAAAGGCAAGAGATGGGGAAAGAAAATATATGAAAGAGAAATGAAGAAGCAAGAACAAAAGAAGCTATCTCATTTCATGTGCTTCAAATACCATGATATGGGACATCTTGAAAATGCTTGCCCCAATCAAGAAAAGCTCAAATTGAAGAAGGAAGAAGAAAGGCTCAAGCATGTCAAGAGCTTCAAGTGCCACACTTGGGGTTACTTCACCTTAATGTGACCAACCAAGTAATTGGTGAAGCAACAAGATGAGCCTCAACCAAAGCCACAAGTTGAGCCAAAAGCAAAACCTCAAGAGCAAATCAAGATCAACCATGGTGGTAGTGACTTGATGAAGAAGAAGAAAAAGAAAACAAGAAGGGGATGGAAAGGAAAGGCATCCAATGCAAACTCAAGATGCCAAGATGATGAGCAAGACACAAGATGAAAAGAAAGTCTATGCTCACATCAAGTGCTATACATGTGAAGATATGGGACACTTTGCCTCGAAGTGTCCTACCAAGCTTGAGAAGAAGATTCAAGCAAAATTGAAGAGACAAGGCATTGAGAAGCACCACATGAGCAAGGAAGAGAAGGCTCAATCAAAGAGAAAGTGTTACTCATGCCAAAAAAGGGGACACATGGCACATTCATGTCCCCTAGGTAACACTCCTAAGCCTATTTCAATTGATGATGATTCTATGCTTAGGAAGGATGGCAATGGTACCTCATTGGTTGCAATTGCAAAACATCCCGCTACTCATACTAGGGCTTTGCCTAAGTATGTTGCACCTAACTTGAGAGGACCCAAACTTGATTGAGTACCATCAAAAAGTGGATGATTGAATGTAGGTACCATTGGCATTGGAGGCTTGATTCAATTGACCTCACATTGTTGATCACCATATGTTGAATCAAGAATTGAAGCTTAATGCAATTCTATCCTAATGCCAAGCCAAGAATTAGTGAAGTCCAAATGTGCTTCAATATACAAGTGTCATGATCAAGTTGTGGTGATTTATTGGATTATTTGATGGCTTGCAAATATGAGTTGAAGCTTGCTAGTTGGATGATCATGAGCTAACCAAGGTATATCTCTTGTTGATCATTTTATTTGGGTACATATGAGTTGATTGAATTGGATAAATATGCAATGTTGCTTGCTATGAATGGATAAATAGCTTAGTAATCAAGTTTGGATTGATTTGTGTTGGATAAGTTCATAAGATGACATTTAGTAAATGTATTGAATGGATTTATGTCTTATGAAAGTATTTAACAAGTTGATTTTAAGTTTGATTCACATTTGATGAAGTATAGCTCAATAGTTGAAATATGTCCTATATTGTAAAATCTGAGCTAGCTGAGATCAAGTCTAAGTTTGAGTGATCAAATTTATTTGGATTGGCTTAAAAATTGGTGTACATGCTCTATACTTATGGTATAAGATGCTGTACAAATTTTATGAGAATGGAATAAGAGATGCTTCGGTTTTGGAGTGGATCTTGTCAGCTATAGTGCAGCAATTTTCAGCATGTAGCAGTGGTAGAAGAATTGAAATCTGGTAGCAATCTAGAAGTCAAATGAAGCTCAAAATTTTACAGCTGCTAGATAACTTAGTGAAGCACATCTCCACCAAATTTTATGGCATTTGTATTTGTACTTTTGGAGATATGCATTTTTCTTTGAAGAGTACAAAATCTACCAGAAAAGTGACAATTATTGGATTTATTTAGAGTCACTTTGATTGAAAGGTCCTTAAGTTGGAAACATGTTTATAAGTGTTTGAGGTACCTAAGTTTGGTTTTAAAATGATCTATAAGCATGACAAGCAAAGAGTACATGGCCATTTGATTGTGGAGTGTACTTTGCACACATTTGGTACTCAAATTGAAGATCAAGACTAAGCTTAAGATGAAGATGAAGTTTAAGTTCTACTGACTATTGAAAATTATCTGGTAGAAAGAAAAGGACTTAAATAAGTAGAAAGAAAAGGACTTAAAGAAGGAATCAAGGTTACTCATCAAGTTAAGTCCATCACTTGGATCAATCAATCAAGATATTTCAAGTGAGTGTCAATAATGGTTCTTGGAGAGAGGTCACTTCTCCCTAAGTGTAGGGGCTTACCGCCTATGTGTAGGTAAACCAAGTATTGTACTTGGAAGGCTAACATGGGAGTGGTGATTCGAAGAACATTTGAGATGCTTAGTTGAAGCAATCAAAAGAGTTGATCAAGAAAAGCAAGCAACACCTAAAAGAGAGCTAGTCATGGCAATTCAAGTGGTATTCTAGTTAGTTCTCTCAAGCAAACATTGACCAAAGGAAGAAGAAAGCCAACCACAATAAGATAGTGCACTTGATCATAAGTGGTATTCATTTCATATGGGTGAAGAATAGAATTCAAAATGGTATCTATTGTTCTTCACCAAGCTTATAATTGGACTTCACATTGCTATTAGAGTAATGAACTGGAATCTATGTGACTATCCACTACTCCAACATAGCAAAAGTATCATTGTAATGTGTATGATCATTTCATCCCTTACTAGTATGCGGTTAGTGCATATAGTACATGCTTATAGGATCATGCATAACAAATGAAATATTTAAATTCATATCCTACCACTATTGCTTGAATGATTAGTTGAATCTAGTGGTAGTGTATGAGTTTGTTCATGAGCTAGTGAACCTAAGTACTTGATTTAATTTAGATTGCTAACAAGTGACAAGTACAACATTGGTAAGATAACCCTTGCAAGAGGTGTGAAGAAGCTTGTCATTGGTTCAAACTGGACTTGGAAGCTTAGGCAAATCAGTTTAGTTTAAGTCAAACATAGAAGCTCATGATAGTGATAAGAGTACAAGTACAAGACAACAATGCAAATGGATATGTAGTTTGTTTGTTTCAAGTGGTATCTAGACTCAAGTATTTCATCAAGAATTCACAAGTGATGTCTAGATCAACTCACAAGTGATATCCTATAAGTGGTGCTCATGAAGATAGCAAATGTTCAAGAAATGTTTTTTATTGAGAAATCCAACAAGTGGTTCCATACTAGAAAATTATTTCAAATGGTATCACATCTACACGTGGTATCAATCATGCAAGACGATGGTTCCATAAGTGATCCTCAACTTTAAGTGATCATCAAATCAAAAATACATCCCTCACCTATAAGAGCTCAAGTTTATCAAATGGATGACCCATGCTATGACATAGGGGGAGGTGTTCCACAAATTTGTATCAAGGTCAAAGATCCTACGTGTGGTATCTCAAGAGCTATACAAATGGTGTCATTCCAACAATCAAGTGATGTCTATAAAAAATGCAAGATTCAAGCATCAACCATCTACCCCAATGCAACCTTTTGCATCAATAAGAACCACACCTTTTATGGAAATTGATAACAAAGGGAGAGAGATTGTACAAAGATATGAAAGCTTTGGGAGAGATTAGACATGGACATGGACAAAGAGGGAGCAACATTGAGGAATTGAGAAGAATCAAAATTCTTGGACAAAGAGCACACAAGTAGGAGGAGCAAGCTCATGAACTTTGATTGATTGCATTTAATATGTGCATATTCATGTGCTTGCTTGCATTGCATAAGTTATTAAAATTTGATATGCATGCTTGTGTGGGGTATGCTAGTTGTAGAACTTGAATGATGATTTGATAACTAGCATGCATAGGATGGTAGCTAGACTTGTATTTTTACACATGGTACTAGAACCTTGCTTATAATGTTGATCTCACTGGGTTTCTAGTATTTTTTGTTGTCTAGCTACTTATGGTGCTAAGGATGGTGTTAAAAGTGCAACTCTGATTGGTATCACACTTTAAAGATTTACTCTATACACCTTAACATCATTTGGTAGTAATTACTCTCCCACAATTCTAATCTATGCATATGTGCGAGCTTCAAACCAAATACTATAGCACATATGTAGGGGGGCTATACTACCATTTTGGGTTTGTGATACTTGTCCAAAATCATTTACACATGGTAAAATTGCTTGGGCAAGCAACATGAATCCAAAAGAGCTTAATTTCCATATCTTTGTAGAGTTGTCATCAATTACCAAAAAGCAGCCCGCCTAAAAGGTCCTTGTTTGGTTTTGGTAATTGAGTGACAACCCTAAGTGGACTAATTGTGTTTATGCGAGATACACAGGTGCTTAGTCCACAAGTACATATGTGTGAGCAACATATGCCATGGAGGTGGAAATGGCTCAGAGATATTGCAAAGCTCACACATGTGATGATGAAGGAGCTCATTGCACATGAGACATGACATTGAGTCATGTGATCAAGGTGGAGAAGATCAAGACATGACTTGGCTTGATGGACTGGTTGCAAGCATGAAGGGCAAGTTGGAGGCTTTGGAGCGATGGACCGCGTGGCGGTGAAGCTTGAGCAAGACTTGGCGCTGATGGACGAAGACAACGATGAAAAGCAAGTAAAGTCAAGATCGATGAACCAATATGGTCACATAATGATATAAAGTGGATCCTATCATTTGGTGATTGGTTGGTGCATGTGTTGCATCAACATTGAAGGAGATGGAATAGAAAGCGCAAGGCAAAGGTATAACCTAGGGCATTTCATTTCACCGGTCATAGGTGTGTAGAGAAGTTTATGACCGAGTTTAGGATAGATGGTCGTACTATCAAGAGGGGCAAACTTGTTTGCATATCGATCATCTAGTGCTACTCGAGTGATCTAACTTTGTATCGTCACTAGGATCAAGTGGTGTGGCAAGTTGAGTGGCCAATCCTTTGAAAATGATTGTGAAGATGCTAACACACATACACATGGTGGTGTACACTTGGTGGTGTTGGCACATTTACAAAGGAGAAGAAGTTGGAGTTGATGTGGATCAACTCGGTGAAGAAACAGAGGTGAAACAAGTCACTAGAAGTGACCAGACTCTGTGTAGCGTAGCGACTAGACGTTGGCTAGCGAGTCCGGTCATGTGTTCCAGTGAAGGCATTGGCGTCGGTCTTTGACCGGACGCTGGGCAAAGAAGTAATAGGACACACAGTGGCCGCATCCGATTAGAGTGACATATGATGACGCAGGCAGGTGCGAGAAGTCAAAGAATGACCAGACTTAGGCTCTACGTCCGGTCACCTATGATCGGACACGTCCGGTCATGAAAAAACATCTCTAGAACCTCTCTAGAAACGACCGGACTCAGGCGATGGCGCGTCCGGTCTTGGTGCTATGCTGCATCTGGTCATCACTTGACCATTGGCGTGTGGCAACTGACCATTGATATCAAGCAACTAAGGTTGAATGGAGACAACGCATGTCGTGCATCTATTGACCGGACGCTGGCAGTGTGCGTCTGGTTAATTTGACCAGCGTGTTTGGTAGCCCGAGCAGTGCCTAGTGAAGAGGTACAATGGCTCTATTTTCTTAGGGGCTATAAATCCAAGCATTGGCTGGGCTTGGGCTGGTTGCTAAGCACCCTCATGCCTATGTGGCTTGTGTGGTAGTGCTTGGGAACCCTCCAACTCACTTGAGCTTGATAGTGATCATCTGATCGAGTGAGTGAGCGATTCTAGTGCGATTGCATCATGAGGTTGCATCAAGTGACACTAGGTGATCGAGTTGCAAGCTGGTATTGCTTGTTACTCTTGGAGGTTGCCACCTCCTAGGTGGCTTGGTGGTGGTCTCCGTTGAAGCCCGCAAGAAGCTTGTGCGGTGCTCCGAAGAAGAGCTTTGTGAGGGTCATTGTGCTCGCCCCGCGGAAGCTATGAAGAGCAACTCTAGTAGAGCGAGACGCGAAGGGCGACAAGTGGTCCATCTGGGTCAAGTGCTAGAGCTTGTGGTAAGCACTCCACGTGGGAGAGTGTGACTTGCGGGTCACCACTAGCAAGAGGATCGGCAGCAACCTTGGAGCTTTGTCTCAACGGGGACTAGCATGTTGGCAAGCACGTGAACCTCGGGAAAAATCATCGTGTCATCCTTGTATTCCCGGTGGTTTGCATCCTCGTTATACAAGCTTGTAATTACTTTCATATACATTATGCTTGTGTAGTTGCTCTTGTAATTAGTTAGCTTATGTAGCTCACTAGTTACTTTCTTGCTTGTGTAGCATAGAAGTAGCTCCCTTGCATGGCTAATTTGGTTTGTGTAACCTTGTTAGTCACATTATTTAGTTTGTGTAGCTAAGTATTTGTGCTCTCTAATTTGGCATTGGTTGCCTTGTTATTGAGCATTGCTAGTGAGCTTAGGTGACTTTGTGCTTTTGCTTACTAGCATGTGTATTAAATAAGAGCTTAATAGGTATTCTAGCAAACTAATTATTCTGGAGCTGCAAAAATTACAGAAAGCACATAATAATATTGTGAAGCTACTGTAAAATTTTCAAATCTAACACTATCATTATTTTGCCACAAAAATTCCTACAAGTTCATACTTTAGTAATTCTAGAGCATGTCAAAATATTTAAAGCGACCATGAAACATTTTAGAACCCTATGAACCAAATACACTAGCAGGTAGATAATGATTTTAGAAACTTAACAAAATTAGTTTCACAATTTTTGGACATCTACATAAATTTATCTTGAATTTACAAATTTACCTTAGAAACTAATTTAGAAAACGCTTTAGAAAAATAAAAGGCCGGTGGCCAACGATTCGGCCCAGCAACCTAAGTAGCCCGCCCGGGAGCGGCCATGCGCATAGCAGGACATCCCAACAAGCAGCCGAGGACTCATACTTTTCGCAAATCCAATGACTCAATGAGACGCTATTTCAATAGACTCAGACTTTGCACTAAGGACCCTAGGATAAATCACCTTCACAACAAGGCGGTCCTCAGCGACCCCACATGCAACGGCACGGCTCCGGCTGACACGGCTTGGCCATGTCGGCCTACCGAGGGTCAAATCAACACGTCCAACGAGCCAACATGAATATATGGACCAACGCGCATAGGTTGGAGGCAGCGGAAAAGCCTAGCGGTGAACTACCTAACCTACGCGCTCATGGAGAGATAGACATGGTGAAGAAGCTTCAAGAGATCACTGTGGTGTACGCTATGGCGACCGTTGATGTAGGGGAGGTCCAAGATGATCTGGCCATGTGTGAGCAGTCGGGGCAGTGGTGCCCTGAGGTGGATGAAAGGATCAAGATGCCCAAGAGGGGGGGTGAATTGGGCTAATTCTAAATTCTCTTGTAATAATCAAATCCTACGGATAGCCCAATTAACCCCTTGTGCCTAGAAAAGTGTTTATATCAAACTAATGCACAACAACCTCTCAACCTATGTTCCAAACTTACTCTAGCAAGCAATTCTATGGATGTAAAACAAGTATTGAATTGCTCAAAGTAAATACTCAAAGTAAGCGCTCAAAGTAAGTAGAGAGAGAAAGGAACGCGGCGATGTTTTGCCGAGGTATCGGAGAGTCGCCACTCCCCACTAGTCCTCGTTGGAGCACCCGCGCAAGGGTGTAGCTCCCCCTTGATCCGCGTAAGGATCAAGTCCTCTCTACGGGTTGATTCTTCGACACTCCATCGCGGCGAATCACCCAAAGCCGCTCACAACTTGAGTTGGGTCACCCACAAGCTCCGCCGGGTGAACACCAAACTCCCAATCACCACCAAGCCATCTAGGTGATGGCGATCACCAAGAGTAACAAGCACGAACTCTCACTTGACCACGTGAAGCCTAATGAGAAGATGGATGCACACTTTGCTACTCTTGATTTGCTAGTGAGGCTACTCTCTTGGATTCTCAAATCACAAACACCTCACTAGGATCTTGCTCTTCTTGGCACTCACAAACGTGTTTCTCAGCTATTGGAATGAGCAAAGGATACTCCACTCACGAGTGGAGCTTCTATTTATAAGCCAGCCTGAAAAACTAACCGTTATGAGCTTCTGCGAGATGATCGGACACTCCGGTCGTGATGATCGGACGCTCCGGTCAGTTCAACCCGCGAACTAGCATTCAAGTGATGACCGGACGCTGTTAGGGTCCGGTCAGTACCGACCGGACGCGTCCGGTCGCTCTTGGATGCTTACTGTAAACGACCGGACGCTGGATACTCAGGGTCCGGTCACACTGACCGAACGCGTCCGGTCACACTTTTCCAAATCTGGACCCTTACTGGAGTTGACCGGACGCTGGCCCTCAGCGTCTGGTCACATGACCTCCCAGCGTCCGGTCACACCAGACTTGATCTTCTCGGTCAAATGAACTGACCGGACCCTGCGGCCAGCGTCCGGTCGCACCGGAACCAGCGTCCGGTCAGTATTTGACCCTCCATTCACTTCCAACTTCCGAACATATGTGAATGAAGTTTGCTCCAAAGGATCTTAGGCATTCATAGGAGCTACCTAGAGCTAGTTTTAACAAGTGTGCACCACACCTAACTCACTAGACTCAACTAGGTCAAGCTACCCGTTCATACCCCCCTTCATAGTACGGCCAAAGGAAAAACAAAGTCCTAAACTACTCTAAGTGTCTCTCCAACTTCAATCGACACTTAGAACTAGTTATCCTCAACCTTGTCGTCCATCCTTTGAAAACCGAAACGATTTCCATCGTAGGGGCATGATAACCTCGATTGCCCAATTGATCTCCATTACCATGACCTAACTTACTTGTCTCTGCAAAACACACGTTAGTCATAGTAATCTTTATATTGACATTAATCACCGAAATCCAACTAGGGGCCTAGATGCTTTCAATCTCCCCCTTTTTGGTGATTGATGACAATACCACCTCGAGTATGTTATGGAGTGAGGTTTTTGACGGGCTTGGTTCATATAAGCTTTTGTCAATAAGAACAAAAGAGTTAGTCAAGCTTATATGACCCAAGCCAACACAATGTACTCAAAGGGTATGAATTAAGCATGAGTACAAATAACAAAGCTCATTTGCTTCGAAGTAAAAACGCGGAAGCAAAAGCAAATGAGCATTCCACAAGTGATATGACATATAGATAAAGTAAAGTAGAAATCACACATGTCAAATATCACAGTCATGTAGATAGCACTATCACATGTATATATAATAGTATGCATGAAAGAAAACACACGAATGCATGAGAAATAGTGTATCACACAAATAAAACTCCAAATGTATATAATAAGCTAATACTAGATAACTAGCTCCCCCTAAAACTCGCTCCCCCTAAGTCTACATACTCAAACCCTCTCCCCCTTTAGCGTCAAACACCAAAACCTAAGGATCGGTCGGTGGGGCTACAGCGGACGAGTCGGGCGCTGAAGTACGTGGAGCAAGGTGGAACTAGGCGCCATCATCATCTGACCCTAAGCTCTGAACTGACTGACCCTCTAAAGCAGGAAGTGTCGCTGAGGTGGTCTGGGTCTGAGCTGGTGCTGCCTGTGAAGCTGCAAGTATGTCTGTCATAGGATCTGACGAGGCGACAGATGAGGGGAGCCTCTAAGTAGTCATGATAGCTGGAGCTGCTGTAGACGGACCGGCAGTATGCATGTGAGGCGGAGTAGGCATGCCGGTCAACTCGCTGAATGATGCTCCAAGACTCCTGGAGACTGACGACTCAGGCACGAATAGCGAGGAAGTCTGCTCTGGTGAGAAACCCGTGTGATAAGGAGTGAACTGCGGGGCTACACTAGGTGAAGCTAACCACTGGGACACCTGTACAGGAGGTGAAGTAAACTGAGCTGGAGGCTGTCCCTGACTCTAAAGCCCGATGGGCTGTACTGCTGGAGTCGTCGAAGTGGTAGGAGGCTGTGCAAGCTGAGGCGAAGTCTGTGGCAGTGGAATCCCAATGGCTGTCACTACATGTTGCATGAATCCCATGAGCTGCTGCTGCATAAGTAACTGCTGGTGCTGAAGGAGCTGCTGCTGCCGCTGAAACTCGTCCTGACGAGCCTGAAACTGTGCAAAGTTTGTAGCTGTCTCCTGTGCCTGTCGTGTCTGATCCTGCTGCATCCGCTCAAGAATAGCAATGAGAGCGGGGTCTGTCTGTGGAGCAGGTGGAGCAGAACTGGAGCTACCGGCCTCTGCATCGTGTCTGCGTGGAGGCATCTGAGGTATAGGCTGGTAGTTGTCGTTAGAGCTATCACTGTACTCACTCACCTCCTGCTGTGCCTCTAGCTCCGCCTCCTCAGTGGCTGCAATCCCTCTGATGATCTCGTCCTGCTGAGCTGCAGACTCTGGCACATCGGGGCGACGGCTAGGCTGACTGGGTGCCTGAGGAGTGGCATGTCTGATCCTCTATGATAGGTTGTAAGTTGGGAACTCTGTAGTGGCACCTGTATACTCATCCATCATGCCAAGGGGCTTATCAATCACAACTCTGCGGATGAGGAACGTGATCCAGTGAGCATAGGGAAGCTGCCTGCGACCCTTGAATCCCTCAGCTATAGTATCCTCCATCTCTGAAAGAAGAAGGTCCCAGATGTCAAACACTATCATCTGCATGATGGCATTGAGAAGCCAGAGCTGTAAGCGAGTCAGGCCCTCCCTGTATCCCAACCTGGGAAGCAGTGTCCTCCTGATGATGGCCTCTAGTATCCTCGCTGTAGGAGTCAAGTCACTGGGGTTCCTGCTCGACCCCTCACCAAACGGCTCCTTGAAGCAATGGCGCACTAAGTCTATAGGGGGCACCAACCCTCCATGAGGACGCCTGGGAGGCTCCTGATGTCCATAGCAAACCTCATGCATCCTTACAGGCTGCTCCTGTAGTCTCAGTATCTCTCTGGCCCTGCTACTCGTCACTCTATAGTCTTTGTCGTTGAAGGCAAAGTGAATGAATCTGTGATGAGGATCGATGTAGAGCAAGGCATAAAACTGACGAACCCAAGAAGGTACATATATCCCTATCCGTCCAATCAGATCTGATAGTCCTGGCAAATATGACTAGTATTGCCGAATGCCCTCTCCGGCTGCTGCCATAATGGACTCTATCGGACAGACCCTCTGTGATCTGAACACTGCCCCACTGTTTAGATATGCATTGTAGAAATCCTCCTGCAGTGGCGTGTAGAACCCCTCAGCTGCTCTCTCATCCCTCCTCAGAGGGAACCAAACCTCAAACTCAACAAACCGCAGCTGCTGAACCTGCCTAGCTGTAGCGGCCCTCAAGTCGAGGTGAACCACTGGAGGCAGACCCTGTGGTCTGGGCGGAGGGCGTGAACCCCTACGCCGTGTAGCTGGCCTCGATGGAACTACAGCACTGGTACGACTCGAGCGGCATAGCTGAGGTGCCGGCTCGGTCTCCTGACTCTCCTGAGTCTCCTGGGCTAGCTGAGGCTCTGCTGGTGGAGGCTGCTGCTGTGCTGATGGACCCTCCTCAATGGCAACCCGTCGTCCTGCAAACGTGGCAGTCCCAGCTGGACTACCATGACGATGCTCAACCTCCTCAATCGCAGCTCCGACTGCGGGTGAAACTGGCTGATCTGCAATGACAATTCCCCTGCGGGTGCCACCTTTCTCGGCACGCTCTGCGGCCTCTGCAACAGCTGCTGCTCTGGCTGTCTCTGCGTCGGGGTACTTCCACTTCTTGGATGTTACTTGCTTGGTTGATTTGCCCTTGGATCCGGCTGGCTGACGAGACGGGGGCCTCCGATCATCATCACCTGGACCACCACCAACATTCTTGGTGCGAGCCATCTGAACTGACAAGATGGTGAACTGTCGCTGATGAAGATCAACTGTCAAACTGCTGCTTTCGAGGCTTGGCCTCGATCCTTACTCGCGAGCTTGGCTCCGAGTTTACTGCCAACTGCCAGACGAAACACAACAGAACCGACTCGCTGCACGATAGAATAGATGGATATACAAATAAATACCATATGTCTAATAGATGCGAAAACCTAGCAGAGAAAGCAATGTAGATGCGAAATTGAATCGAATGGCTTTCTACCTGACGATCAGCGATCCGAGAATAGATAAGACGTCACGTGGGGGATCTCGGAACCGGTTAGGGTTAGGTCAAACGCCCTGAATGCAATGGGGAATCAATGTATTTAGAATTTGATCTAGGTCACAATTGGAGATCAAGATTGAAACACAAGATTTGCCTTACCAAACAATGGGAGGATAGGGCAAGATCACTTGGCGAGGATTTTCAGCCTTGGCACCGATGGAACAACGAGCTTGGGTGCGAGAAGGCCGGCGAGGAGCTGAGTAGGTGGTGGCTTGCGAGACGGCGACGTGTGGCTGCGACTGGCCGGCGGTGGCGCGGGGCAGGGGCACGGAGACGCGTGGCTGGGCAGGCGCGGGACTGCGGCGCGAGGCTGGCGCGGGGGTCGGGCGAGGTGGCACGACGGTCGGCGCGAGGGACGGCGGCGACCCGGTGCTTGGGCTGGCGGCTGCGGCGGCGCGGCTAGGCAAGAGGTGGCGGCTTGGCTGCGGGCTCACGGTGGCTCGGGTTAGGTCAAGGAAGAAGAACCGAAGGTTTGGATAAATAACCCCCAAAACGCGACAGAAAAGGAAAAGGGAAAAGAGTCCTTGACGCGCGAGATCCACTGACTGGACGCTCCGGTGGTAGCGACCAGATGCTACCACCCAGCGTCCGGTCGATTCCAGAGAGGTCCGAATCCTCTGAAATCGCGACCGGACGCGTCCGGTGGTCCATGACCGGACGCAGGCAGGGTCCGGTAAGTTTAACTTTGTCATCCTCCGATCGACCGGACGCTGAGCCCTTTCTGACCGGACGCACAGACGCAGCGTCCGGTCACTCCTTCAACAGCAGTTCACCTCCTGTGAACTGATTGGACGCTGGACAGCAGCGTCCGGTGCAGCGTTCGGTGCACCTTTTTCAGCAATCCTTCAACCTTCCTTTGCGCTGCCTATTCCCAATCAAGTCCCAACTTGAATAAGATCCAAATAAACACCAATTGGGACTGATGTGAGTGACCTCTCTCAAACCCTCATCTTTTTCAAAATATTTTGCCTTAGGCTATAATTCTTTTTAAGAAAATAGGCAACAAGAGGGCAAATGGAACAAAACGACAAACAACATTCATGCATATGTAATACTTGTAAGTAAATCTAGTTGCTTGTCAAGTTTGATCCAAGGTTAAGCTTCTTCACACGCTTTTCGGCGGTTATCTTAACCATGTTAGACAAGCCCTATATGCATTGCTACAAATTAAACATGTTGTATATTACAATGAATGCAAGGGACAACACAAGCTCAATTTTTAGTGAAGTTACTAAAATCAAGTACATTGAGCTCATTCCGCAATCTACAAAATGTAGCTTCATCTAACGGTTTAGTAAAGATATCCGCTAATTGATCTTCGGATCTTACACCCTCTAGTGATATATTATTTTTGGCTACATGATCTCTTAGAAAGTGATGGCGGATATCTATATGCTTGGTGCAAGAATGTTGAACCGGATTATTTGCAAGTTTTACCGCACTTTCATTGTCGCACAAAAGAGGTACTTTCTCTAGAACTACTCCATAGTCTAGTAAAGTTTGTTTCATGTATAATATTTGTGCACAACAAGCACCCGCGGCAATGTATTCCGCTTCGGCGGTGGACAAAGCCACACTATTTTATTTCTTGGAGGACCAAGACACAAGTGATCTACCAAGCAAATGGCACCCTCCGGATGTGCTCTTTCTATCAACTTTGCATCCGGCGTAGTCCGAATCGGAATAGCCAATTAATTCAAATAAAGCTCCTTTGGGATACCAAAGGCCTATGCTTGGTGTGTGCTTAAGATACCTAAGGATTCTTTTTACGGCAATTAAATGTGTTTCCTTAGGACTAGCTTGAAATCTAGCACACATACACACACTAAACATGATGTCGGGCCTAGATGCGGTTAAATATAACAAGCTACCAATCATAGAACGGTAGAGAGTTTGATCAACCGAGTTACCTCCCTCATCTAGGTCGAGATGTCCATTGGTAGGCATTGGGGTCTTGATTGGCTTACATTCATCCATCTTGAATCTCTTGAGAAGATCTTTTGTGTATTTCTCTTGAGAGATGAATATGCCTTCTTTCATTTGCTTGACTTGAAAACCGAGAAAGAATGTAAGCTCACCAATCATTGACATCTCGAACTCCTTAGACATCAATTCACCAAATTCTTTGCATGAGTCTTCATTTGATGATCCAAAGATGATATCATCAACATATACTTGACAAATGAAGATATGCCCATCAAGCTTCTTGGTGAATAGTGTGGTGTCGACCTTCCCAATGGTGAAGCCCTTTTCAATAAGGAAGTCCCGAAGGCGCTCATACCAAGCTCTTGGGGCTTGCTTAAGCCCATATAGTGCCTTGTACAACCTATAAACATGATTAGGATATCTAGGGTCTTCAAACCCGGGAGGTTGATCAACATAGACTAGTTCATTAATAAAGCCATTTAAGAATGCACTTTTCACATCCATTTGATATAGTTTCATTTCATGATGTGATGCATATGCAAGAAGGATACGGATGGCTTCTAATCTTGCAACTGGTGCAAAGGTTTCTCCAAAATCTAGACCTTCCACTTGAGAGAACCCCTTTGCCACTAGTCTTGCCTTGTTCCTCACAACAACACCTTGATCATCTTGCTTGTTGCGGAACACCCACTTTGTTCCAATGACTCTTGCATCTTTTGGTCGCTCTTCAAGATTCCAAACTTCATTGCGAGTGAAGTTGTTCAACTCTTCATGCATGGCATTGATCTAATCCGGATCTTTAAGAGCATCTTCTACCTTGGTAGGCTCATAGCAAGAGACAAAAGAGTGATGAGCAATAAATGAAGTAAGTTTTTGAGATCGAGTCATCACCCCCTTTGTTGGACTCCCTATGATGAGATCTTGTGGATGATCTTGTAGGAGAGGTGTATTTCTTCTATTGACCACTTGAGGAGGAGGTTGTGGAGCATCAACATCTTGTGCTTGTACCACCATTTGCTCATGGGAGATATGAGTATCTTCATTTTCTACTCTCCCAACTTTTTCACCATCTTGTGATACATTTGATGAAGAGGGTTGATTAATGACTTGTATATCATCTTCATCATCTTTTGGCTTGATGTCTCCCACCAGAATATTCTTCATAGCCTCCCTCAATGGTTCATCACCTACATCATCAAGATTCTCATGTGCTCCTTGGGAGCCGTTAGATTCATCAAATTCCACATCATATGTTTCTTCAACCAAGCCGGTGGCATGATTAAATACTCTATATGCTTTGGACTTCAATGAGTAACCAACAAGAAAACCTATATCACAATGCCTTTGAAACTTCCCTAGGTGTTGCCGCTTCTTGTAGATGTAGCACTTGCAACCAAACACCCTAAAGAAGGAGACGTCCGGCTTCTTCCCATTGAGCAACTCATATGGAGTCTTGACAAGGAACTTTTGAAGAAATAGGCGATTGGATGCATAACATGCGATGTGGATTGCTTCTGCCCATAGAGCTTCGGGGGTGTTGTACTCATCTAGCATTGTCCTTGCAAGAGTGATCAAAGTCCGGTTCTTCCTCTCAACTACACCATTTTGTTGAGGAGTATAGGTTGCGGAGACTTCATGTTTGATTCCAACTTCATCACAATAAGCTTCTATGTTTGTGTTGTCAAACTCTTTGCCATTGTCACTTCTTATCTTCTTGAGCTTCATTTCAAATTCATTTTGAGCTCTCTTGGCAAACTTCTTGAAGCAAGATGCAACTTCAGATTTGTCATGAAGGAAGAACACCCATGTATATCTTGAATAGTCATCCACTATCACAAGACAATAGAGATTTCCTCCCAAACTCTTGTATGTTATTGGTCCAAATAAATCCATGTGTAGGAGTTCTAGCACTCTTGTGGTTGACATGAAAGCTTTGGTTGGATGAGTGTTTGCAACTTGCTTGCCGGCTTGACATGCACTACAAAGTTTGTCCTTCTCAAACTTCACATCCTTTAACCCTCTCACCAAATCATTCTTCATAAGCTTCTTGAGTGAGCTCATCCCAACATGAGCAAGCCTTCTATGCCATAGCCACCCAAGTGTTGTTTTGGTGAATAAGCAAGTCTTCAAGTTTGCATCTTCGGAGGTGAAGTCAACTAGATATAAGTTGTTGTATCTAAATCCATTGAATATCACTTGATTGTCATCGACCTTGGATACAACAACCTCCTTCTTGGTGAATAAGCATTGAAAGCCAAGATCACACAATTGCCCAACGGATAGCAAATTGAAGCTCAATGAAGCAACATAGAGCACATTGGAGATGGAGTGATCATTTGATATTGCCACTTTGCCCAATCCTTTAACCTTGCCCTTTGAATTATCTCCAAATGTTATTTTCTCTTGTCCATCTACCTCTTCATCTAGTGAGGTGAACATACGAGGGTCACCGGTCATATGTTGAGTGCAACCACTATCAATAACCCAATGACTTCCACCGGTCTTGTAGTTCACCTACACACAAGAGATTCAAGCTTTAGGGATCCAAGCTTGTTGAGGGTCCTTCACCTTCTCAACAAGTGACTTAGCCACCCAAATTTTCTTAGGCCTACTCTTGTTGGGGGGACCCAAGAACATGACTTTCATCTTTCCACTCGAATCTTTTCTAAGCATGTAGTGAGCATTGAAAGCAAAGGGTCTAGCATGCTTGGGCAAGGGTTGTGGCGGTGGAGTTTGACACTCATGAGCAAAGTGGCCTTCTTGTCCACATTCAAAACATCTCTTTGGCTTTGGCTTTGGCTTTGATTGTTGGTGTTGAGCTTGAGCCTTCTTCTTCTCTACACTTGCCATATATCCAATGCCACTTCTATCCATCTTCATGACGGTATTCATGAGTAGCTCACTTTAGAGATGCTTGCCTCTAGCAAACTTGCTCAATCCCACCTTGAGATGCTCTTTCTCCATCTTGAGCTTCTTGTTCTCTTCCTTGAGAAGATCATTGTTCTTCTCCTCCTTGAGTTTCTTGACTTCTTCTTTTAACTTCTCATTTTCAAGGATCACCTCTTTGTCATGATCAAGAGTTTCTAGCACAATGGTGTTGTGACTTTTCATTTCTTCAAGATCTTTCATGAGCTTCTCATTGTTACTCTTGAGCTTGACATACTCATCATAGTTATTGCACTCAACCACTTGCTTGCCCTTGCTACTAGATCCATGCTCAATGCTTTCATCAATTAAATCATCACATGAGGTAGCTATATCAATCTTAACAACATGGTTAGTAGCATCATGTGGCTCATTTGGTAAGAATTCTTGTACAATAATAAGGGTATCATAATTGATCTTTAGAGTTGCATATTCATCTTTTAGCTTATTGTGACTAGTGATAAGCTCATTGTGCACCCACTCAAGTTTATCATTTTTATCTTTAAGCTCTTTCTTAGAAGATTTGAGCTCCTTGAGTTTGGATGATATAGAATCATTTGTTTCTTTGAGCTCATCATTAGCCTTTTCTAATGTGTCACATTTAGCTAAGAGTGAGTCATTTTTAGCATCAAGTTTTTCATTTGTAGCTCTACTCTTTCTAATGATCTTAGTACATTTTCTTAGTATTTTGACAAGATCATCATAAGTGGGTGAGTCATCATCATCGCTATCACTATCATCATCACTAGCATGTTCGTCATCACTACTATCATCACTCTTAGTTACCTTGCGTTCACCTTTGGCCATAAGGCATAGGTGTGTAGAGGATGATGGCGATGGTGGCGGTGAAGATGCAAGATCAATAGCAATGGCGGCCACCTTTTCATCATCACTATCATCATTGGATGATCCACTTGATGAATCAATGTCCGTGAGCCAATCACCGACAATGTAGGCCTTGCCACTCTTCTTCTTCTTGTAGAAGTCCCTCTTTTTGCCATCTTTCTTCTTGTATGGCTTGTTCTTTTTCTTTTCATCTTTATCACTTGAATCATCTTTCTTGCCCTTGTTCTTGAACTTGTCTTTCTTGGGCTTTGTGCATTGATGAGCTAAGTGGCCAAGTTCGCCACAATTGTAGCAATCCATCTCGGAGATTGGCTTTCTTCTTGAGCTTGTGAAGAACTTCTTCTTCTTGCCATCGAACTTGATGCCACTCTTGTTTAGCCTTTTTAGCATCTTTGTGGTCTTCTTCACTATGAGGGCAAGGCTTTCTTCATCATCTTCATCACTTGAGCTCTCATACTCAAGTCTTGCTTTGCCCTTGTCTTGGCTAGCTTTGAATGCTAAGTCCTTCTCTTTCTTCTTTGTAGAGGATGAGCCATCTTGTGGTGTGATGTGCATGTACATCTCATGAGCATTGATCTTTCCCAAGATTTGTGTCGGTGTAGCGGTGGAAAGATCACCTTGATGTAGCACGGTCACAATGTGCCCATATTTATCAATGGGGAGGACACTCAAGATTTTTCTCACAACATCGGATGGTGACATTTGAGTAAGTCCAAGCCCATTGACTTCCTCTACAAGAACATTTAATCGAGAATACATCTCATTAGCACTTTCTTTGGGAAACATCTCAAAAGAATTTAGCTTTTTAATCACAAGATGATAGCGTTCCTCACGCTCACTCTTGGTTCCCTCATGGAGCGCACAAACATCCGACCATAGAGCATGGGCGTCTTTGTGGTTCCTTACACGATTGAACACCTCTTTGTAAAGGCCTCTAAAAATGGTGTTGCGAGCCTTTGCATTCCATTTCTCATAATTCACTTCATCGCCTTGAAGTTGTGCGGCATTCCTAGGTGCGGGGAACCCTTGAGAGGCGGCTCTAAGAATTCCAACATCTAGAGCTTCTAAGTATGCCTCCATGCGGATTTTC
Organism: Miscanthus floridulus; assembly: GCF_019320115.1. Taxonomy (NCBI): domain Eukaryota; kingdom Viridiplantae; phylum Streptophyta; class Magnoliopsida; order Poales; family Poaceae; genus Miscanthus; species Miscanthus floridulus. Next base: position 189,051,044 of record NC_089587.1, on the reverse strand, counting down.
CAATATGGAAAATCATCTCCCTCAAAGATAGGAGGAGGTCCATCCCCGTGAGACATCTTGCTCTAAGCGATTAAGCTTAAAAACGTGAGTACGAGGCTCTGATACCAATTGAAAGGATCAAGATGCCCAAGAGGGGGGGTGAATTGGGCTAATTCTAAATTCTCTTGCAATAATCAAATCCTACGGATAGCCCAATTAACCCCTTGTGCCTAGAAAAGTGTTTATATCAAACTAATGCACAACAACCTCTCAACCTATGTTCCAAACTTACTCTAGCAAGCAATTCTATGGATGTAAAACAAGTATTGAATTGCTCAAAGTAAATACTCAAAGTAAGTGCTCAAAGTAAGTAGAGAGAGAAAGGAACGCGGCGATGTTTTGCCGAGGTATCGGAGAGTCGCCACTCCCCACTAGTCCTCGTTGGAGCACCCGCGCAAGGGTGTAGCTCCCCCTTGATCCGCGCAAGGATCAAGTCCTCTCTACGGGTTGATTCTTCGACACTCCGTCACGGCGAATCACCCAAAGCCGCTCACAACTTGAGTTGGGTCACCCACAAGCTCCGCCGGGTGAACACCAAACTCCCAATCACCACCAAGCCATCTAGGTGATGGCGATCACCAAGAGTAACAAGCACGAACTCTCACTTGACCACGCGAAGCCTAATGAGAAGATGGATGCACACTTTGCTACTCTTGATTTGCTAGTGAGGCTACTCTCTTGGATTCTCAAATCACAAACACCTCACTAGGATCTTGCTCTTCTTGGCACTCACAAACGTGTTTCTCAGCTGTTGGAATGAGCAAAGGATACTCCACTCACGAGTGGAGCTTCTATTTATAAGCCAGCCTGAAAAACTAACCGTTATGAGCTTCTGCGGGATGACCGAACGCTCCGGTCGTGATGACCGGACGCTCCGGTCAGTTCAACCCGCGAACTAGCATTCAAGTGATGACCGGACGCTGTCAAGGTCCGGTCAGTACCGACCGGATGCGTCCGGTCGCTCTTGGATGCTTACTGTAAACGACCGGACGCTGGATACTCAGGGTCCGGTCACACTGACCGGACGCATCCGGTCACACTTTTCCAAATCTGGACCCTTACTAGAGTTGACCGGACGCTGGCCCTCAGCGTCCGGTCACATGACCTCCCAGCGTCCGGTCACACCAGACTTGATCTTCTCGGTCAAATGAACTGACCGGACCCAGCGGCCAGCGTCCGGTCGCACCGGAGCCAGCGTCCGGTCAGTATTTGACCCTCCATTCACTTCCAACTTCCGAACATATGTGAATGAAGTTTGCTCCAAAGGATCTTAGGCATTCATAGGAGCTACCTAGAGCTAGTTTTAACAAGTGTGCACCACACCTAACTCACTAGACTCAACTAGGTCAAGCTACCCGTTCATACCCCCCTTCATAGTACGGCCAAAGGAAAAACAAAGTCCTAAACTACTCTAAGTGTCTCTCCAACTTCAATCGACACTTAGAACTAGTTATCCTCAACCTTGTCATCCATCCTTTGAAAACCGAAACGATTTCCATCGTAGGGGCATGATAACCTCGATTGCCCAATCGATCTCCATTACCATGACCTAACTTACTTGTCTCTGCAAAACACACGTTAGTCATAGTAATCTTTGTATTGACATTAATCACCGAAATCCAACTAGGGGCCTAGATGCTTTCAGTGGACACCGACGCATCACCGCATCTCTGGTGGGGTCCCTGACCAGAAGAACATGAGCACCAGCTAGAGAAGGTCAAGATGAGTTCACGGCTACAAGCAATTGAACTTCTACCAGCCCTACGGCCTTACCCCCAAATGTGCTCTACTACAGCGGCGAGATGACCGGCGGCTCAAAAAATGCCAAATTCGACCGGCAAAATGGAATGGAGGGGCTCAAAGCAAGTCGGCTGGCTAGCCAACTTCCGTAGCCAACCGTGGTTGCAAGGAATCGAGCTAAGGCATTTGGGAAGGCGTGAATGGTGGCAGCGGGTTCAACCCGAGCTCGGCGTGGCGATGGTGGGGGCGAAGGCGGTGGAGTTCTTAGCTTGTTAAGGTTAGACCGAGTACGTGCAGGGGAACAATGTGACACCGCGGTCCCTCAAATGGCACTAGGATGGGACTCCTAAGGCCAGAGCCTGCGCGTTAGTGCATAGACACGTGCGGGCGGTGTAACACCCTCGGTGTTACACCGTAAATCATCTACCAAAACATGTCACGAGCATCATACTTATGTGTTAAGGCATGTGGTGAAGTGAGTAGATACATCATTGCAACTAAAATGATCGATAAAAATGAAAAACGGAAAGTTAGTCCACAAATTGTATAGTTAGCAAGTAGGGTGGTAAACTAATTTTTATTAAACAAAAATGCTATAGAACATGTATGTGACACTTAAATGAAGTTTGAAATATGAACTTTGTAGATAATAATGAAATACTTGCTATTGAAAAATAACATTGCTAGCTAATCTTTCTAATGGCCTAAAATGGAACTTGAAATCAAAATTCAGCCCAAGACTTAGCAAACATTTCAAGATTGAAAGCAGTGTGACAATGCAATGTTGGTGAATTAATTCTAGGAAATCTAGCTAAAAGTTAATACTGTGTTTTTGCTCCTTATGGTAGACTGATGTATCCTCTTTAGCATGGTCAAGGTGGTTTAGCTTCAACTGTGTTAGGTTAGTCTTTAGACGTGCTTTAAAATTCATGCATCAGCACAGTCTCGAGCTGCTTGGAAGTGCACGCGACCACTCGGCATCGTCGTGCTGAGCCCGCTTGCGCTGGCCAGCTGAGGCCGACCTATCCTAGCTGCGGCTGGCCACCACGCCTGATGCTAGCCGCCTACCCAACCAGCCGCTAGATGCTGCCCCCCTTCCCATGGCCGCTGTTGTCGCTCTGCCGCGCTGCGCTGCTGCCTCTCTCTCTCTCTCTCTCTCTCTCTCTCTCTCTCTATGCCATGGCCCTACCCAGTCACTGTCATCGTTTTGCCTGAGGGTACTACGTGCCTAGGGCCACGACACCCCCATGTGCACCTGCTCCGCCCATCAGTCGTGTCCCACTGAGGTGGCATAGCGCCCCTCTGCACACCGTGCTGCTACCACTACCGCCCTTGCTCTGCCCGCATGTGTAGCCGTCCACCATCTCGCCTTGTCTCCTATTGAATGGCTACGCAATGCAATGAGCCATCCTCTCTCCCACCCTCTCGCACGCCATTACTATCATTAGGGCCGACATGCCGACATCCCCTCAAGTGCATGGCTTCGCAATTCGCGCGCCTCGGTTCACTAGGGCTCGATTCATAGCACCTATAGTGACTCCATAAAGCTATCTAGCTGTGTCACCCACATGAAGCCTCAGCCGAGCACTACCGACCACCAGTTTGGCATTCTACTCACCACCGGTCATCTTCATCGTTGCGCCCTGACTTCATTGGGGGTAAACCGGTATCCTTCAGTAGAGATTCAATTAGTTGCTCCTTCGAGACTTCCTTGACCCCCTCATTTCCATGCTCACACCAGGTTCAACGAAGGCACTGCCAATGACATGCTAACATGGAGGTGCCACGCTCGGGGTGCCACTGCATCGCTCGGTCGCATGTGGTTAGCACTACTCGAGCCACCTCCGACCAAACCATCACCACGACCAAGTGCGTTGTAAGCTCCTAGTGCTCACCCGCCCACTCTTTAGTTGTTTAGTTGCTCTAGCTCGCCAGAGCAGTTGTGCCACCACCGTGAACTGTCGCTCATCGCTACTGATCGTGCTAGAACACCTCCTAGCTCCCCACTACCACCTAACGTAGTCATTCTAGTCGTAGATGGTATTCGGCACCCTAGAATGGCCAGCGTGGGTCCTAGGTGCTTGATGTAACCGCCGAGTTCCGACGGGTGCCATGCCATCACGTGCACTGTTGCCAGGGACCTCGTGGCAGGAATTAGAACAAAGCCAGGGGGTTAAGTGAGAGCGTCCGAGAGAGAGAGAGAGAGAGAGAGGAATAGTAGGAAGGACTGTAGGTTAGTTTGTTTAAAAGCCAAGGTATTTTCTGCAAAAGCGCCATCACGCACACGGGCTTCCTAGCCGTGGGCTGCTGTCGCGCGTGGGTCGAGCCCGCGTTGGGCCATGCTGGGCTGCTTTGCCTTTTCTTTTATAAAAGAATTAGTTAATGCTTTTCTAATTTAATCTCTGAGTTAAACTTGTATATTCGATATGAATTTGTGTGGGTGTCCAAAAATTATGAAACTAATTTTGTTAGGTTCCTAGAATTATTGTCTACTTGTAAGTATAGTTAGTTCATACATATATGTATGGTTGCTAAGAAACATTAAAATATTTGATATGCTTAGCATTATTTAGATTAATAATTATATGAATTTTTGTGGTAGATTGGTAATAGCAAAAATCCTAGAATTTTTGTAGTAGCTTTATTGTATTATTATGTGCTCTCTGTAATTTTGTAGCCTTAGAGTAAGATGAGTAATGGTATGGTTAGGTACTCCTTGTTTTAATAATAAGTTAAATCATTAATAAGAGTAAGAATATAGTTTAGTTGCTAAGTTAATACTTGTTAGATGAGTCCATACCTATTTTGGTGGAAATGATAGTTAGCTTAGCATCTTAGCCATTAGAGTTAGCTTAATAGCTTAGTAGATGTATTTTTATTTTAAGAGTTGTTGTTGCCTTAATACTAAGTGTTGCATCATCATCGCATGCATGTAGAGAACGAGTTGGTGGAGTTCATGACCACCGGAGAGCAGGAGTACGAGGAGGTGATCGAGGAGTACGAGAAGGAGGTCCTCGTATAGGAGGAAGCCTCGGAGCCACCGACGACTAACATAGCTGACAATCCATCTGCCCAAGGCAAGCCCGGTGCATAATCCTTATTTTGAATAATCACTGGATATATATATATATATATATATATGTGTGTGTGTGTGTGTGTGTGTGTGTGTGTGTGATGTGCAATTACGTTATAGGATTTATATTGAAACTACATGCATAGATAACCTACCTATGAGTCCTACTAGCATAGGTCGAGTAGTTGTAATGCTTAGGCTATAGGTAGTGTGAGTAACCTACCATTACTCACAATATGTGATTATTATTATCACTCTCTTAATAAAATGGTGAAAAGGGAAAATGGAGACCGGGCAGGGATAAGGTATGGGTATTGTTGGGTGTAATAGGTTGTGTCCCGCGGCCAACGGGGCATGGCTTGGTTACACTGTTTCTCTGTCCATGTCGGTTAAGGATCGTCCATTGGTGTAGATGGTAGTCAGGTCACAGACTTATTATCCTGAGAACATACTTGCTTATGGGAGTAGAAAGGCTCGTTGCTCTCTTGTCGTGAGTTTCGGTTCTTTTCGGACCGACTGATTGGAGGCGGGGATGGTGGAGTTCTAAGCACCACACTGAGTCTAGAACTCAGGTATGGGGGTTTGGAGTCCAAGTTTGGATGAGGACCTAGACCCCTTGACTGGAGAGTGGTGGGTTGGTCTTCCTTGTGCCTGGGGTACAAGTGGGGAGTGTGTTTCGGGGTACCTAGCTGAGATACATTGGTTCACAAACCATCGTATGATACGGTACGACTTGGCTATGGTCTAGCACCGTAGTAAGAACTAGAAGATGAAAGATGATGAATGGATTGCTCAACTCTTGCTTAAAAGTAGAACATGTGCTTACATAGAATGGTTAGCTAATGAACTAATCATGACTGCTAATAAAATATTTACATAAGGATTCACTATTAGAATGTTTTTTCGCAAACAAAAGAAACCCAGCAAACCATAAAGCCTATCATATTCTTTAGAGTTGGAAAGTTATTCCCACTAGTTGGGTAAGTCTTGCGAGTACATCGTGTACACAGGGTTTATTTACCCCTGTTGTAGGTGTAGCTTGAGGAGTGGCTTTGTGTGGAGGATTCTTCTAGTGGGCATAGATAGATCCTTGTATCTTATCGTTAGATGTTTATTTCAATTTTGCTATTTAAATTCCGCACTCTGGACTTGGTATTGTAATAAATTATTTCTAAGAACTCATGTTGTATGAAATAGACTTAGTATTGTAAACTCATTCTCATTATTGGATCCTGGATGTAAAACGTGGATGGTTCGAGTTCTTCCTTGGGGTGATCTCGACAGAACTGCTAGAGGTAACCCACTTTCAGGGTGCTTAGTGTCTAAAGGGAGACAAGCGCCTCTGGAAGTGTGTTATTTCAGGCAGTTCTGCCATAGACGGCAGCCCACCGTTGTGACGCAGTCGGAGATGATGCGAGTAGGAGCGCGGTAGGTGAGTTGAACGGCTGTGAACGCGCCATAGGGCGGGACGAGGCGATAGGAGAGGACAAAGCATAGACATGTGCGTGACTCAACCATGCGTGCGCACAATGCGGCGACGGTGACCAAGCCTGGCCCAACACGCAGCCGGCTAGCCTCCAGACTGGCCCACGGGGCTTCGCTAAGGCGACGATAAGACATTGTGCGCACTTAGCGACACGTGGCATGGCCCCAGGGCTGACCAGCAGCGGCCGCTCGTGCGATGCCCCTAGCCCGACACCAGCACACACGAGCACGCGTGGTGGCCGTGGCCACGGGATCCAAACGGCCGAAAAGGCAACACGCATGATTTTTAAAGTGAGCCAAAAACTCCTTACTAAACTGACGCAGGCTCTACTATGACCATGAACCCTCAGTCGGTACTATCGACTAACTAACGAAGCACTCCTAATGACCAAGGGACAACTGGAGAAGGAGGTACACGAATGCCAACATAGCCTCATCACGAAAATGCTAGTTCATGAACAGAGCGTCAACACAAGGGCTCACAACATATTCTAGCGAACTTAGGCAATTTTTATGAGAACCACATGACACCCAACAAGACTATAACCTACACCATGCCCAAGTGCTCGTCTTGATGCAACCAACTGTACAAAAACATGGATATATCGATTAATCATTTTTGTTGAATTTTAAATGCTAAAATGGCATTGTCTACAATTCTTTTTCGACTTAGACCGAGTAAAGGCTTAGTTAGAATTAACAACCTTTGGCGCTTTTGCTATAATTTTTAATATGTCTAAACCTAATTAATTTGAACTCTTAAGCATTTCATACCCTAGTCCATACGCCATACTAACTCGTAGAAACAAAACATCCAGGAACTACTTAACTAGTTTGTTCAATATAATTTGCCAAAAATGATACTTTTAAACATAAGTTCAAGTGTTCTAAATTTAAAATCTGAGAAACTCATTTCGGTAATTCCTCTTATGTCTAAATCTTGGCCCTAAACAAGCTCGTAACACCTGGGGTGTTACAAAAACAATTTGAGCAAGAAGTTCAAAGAATAATTCATGTACAAAGTTTAGCAAATAATTTGACAGATGCTTTTACAGACTTAAAAAGAGTGACTAAGTCGTATATTCCAGCTGCTAATGCTCCTAAAAAATTAATGTCCAAGAGGGACAACCATCTACTGCTAATGAGTCAAAGGCTACTATAAAACATCGTAGACCATTGGGTTCCAAAGATAAAAATCCTCGAAAACGAAAGGGAGCAAAGAATCAAGATGGTCAAATCGAGGAAATAATAATTTAGAAAAAAAATCTCCAGAAGGAAATGAAGACATGACTCAAGAGGAGACAAAGGTACCTAATTCTTCAGAAGATGAGATCTCATTAAACTATGTCATGTCGAAAAAATTTTGGAACCGTGACAAAGTCATCATCGATGATGCATTCACATATAATCTAGCGCTCGAAGTTATGGATAAAAATGAGGATCAAGAACCTCACTCAGTCGAGGAATGCAAAGAAAGAAAAGATTGGCCAAAATGGAGTGACGCAATTCAAGCAGAATTGAATTCTCTCGCAAAACGAGAAGTTTTTGGGTCTGTAACCCATATACCAAATGGTGTCAAACCCGTTGGCTATACATGGGTATTTGTTAGAAAATGGAATGAGAAAGCTGAAATCAAAAGATATATGGCACGATTGGTTGCCCAAGGATTCTCCCAAAGACCCGGAATTGATTATGAAGAAACATACTCTCCCGTGATGGATACAACAACTTTTAGATACATTATAAGTCTGGCAATGAAAGAGAATCTTGACTTGCATCTAATGGATATTGTTATAGCATATTTATATGGGTCATTTGATAGTGACATATATATGAAACTACTAGAAGGATTTAAACTACCAGGAGCAGGTTCTCAAGAACAGTATTCAATTAAATTGAACAAATCTCTATATGGGTTGAAACAATCTGGGAGAATGTGGTACAATCGTCTTAGTGAGTATTTGATAAAAGAAGGGTATAAGAATGACCCTATTTGTCCATGTATATTCATAAAAAGATCTGGATCTGAATTTGCGATCATAGCTGTATATGTTGATGATCTAAACTTAATTGGTACTCCTCAAGGAATCACTGAGACCCAAGATTGTTTGAACAAGGAATTTGAAATGAAGGATCTCGGGAATTTTTTTTGCCTTGGTTTGCAAATAGAACATCTTAAAGATGGAGTTCTTTTGCATCAAGCGACTTACACAGAGAAAATACTAAAGCAACTTTACATGGGTAAAGCGCATCCATTGAGTACCCCAATGGTTGTTGGATCCCTTGATGTAACCAATGATCCTTTTCGACCTCTGAAATGTGATAGTGAAATTCTTGGTCCTGAGGTGCCGTATCTAAGTGCTATAGGAGCACTAATGTATGTATCCACTCATACACGACCTGATATTGCATTTGCTATTAATTTATTAGCAAGATATAGCTCCAGTCCTACTAGAAGACACTGGAATGGGATAAAACATATACTTCGTTATTTGCAAGGTACAAAGGATATGGGTCTATATTTTTCTAACAAATGCATGGAGGGATTAGTTGATTTTGCAGATGCATGATATCTATCTGATCCACGCAATGGTCTTTCACAAACGGGGTATGTATTTATGTGTGGTGGTGCATCTATTTCATGGCGTTCAACGAAGCAAACTATAGCAACAACTTCATCTAACCATGCAGAAATTTTGGCTATACATGAAGCTAGCAAAGAATGTGTCTGGTTGAGAAACATGACACATCATATTCACAAGGTATGCGATTTATTTTTAGAAAAGGAAGCTCCAACGGTTATACATGAAGACAATGCGGCTTGCATAACTCAATTGAAAGATGGGTACATAAAAGGAGATAGAGTGAAACACATCTCACCAAAGTTTTTCTTCACTCATGATCTTCAAAAGGATGGTATTATAACAGTCCAGCAAATTCGTTCAAGTCAGACTTGTTCACAAAGGTACTCCATACTTCAATATTCAAGAAATTGGCACATGGTATTGGATTGCGACAGCCGAAAGACATCAATTGATGTTGCCATAAGGGAGAGTGAATATAGTACTCTTTTTTCCTTGGCTATGGTTTTTTCCCATTGGGTTTTTTCTTGACAAGTTTTTTAACGAGGCATGCAATTCGCTTGTTAATGGACATCCAAGGGGGAGTGTTATGAAATATTAATGTAGATGTCCATAATCCCTATACCATGAAAGCTACAACCTTCTACTTCATCAATGATGTAACTCTCCTAGCATCAATTCTTGTAACTCCACCTCACATATGTGGCTATATATATTGGAAGGCTTATATATTGGAAATAAGATAAGAAAAAAGAGAACAACTCATTTTTTTTCCTCTCTAAATTTATTCTCCACATTCTTACATACATATTCTTGATAGTCAAACTAGCTATTATATAACAGCAGCATCTTTGTTGTCAACTTAAGCCATGTCGTTCTTTTGAATGATCATTATTTTAGCCTTTTTATAACCAGAAAATTATAATATCATCGTTCCTACTACTACGTAAACAGATACTGTATACGTATACCTGGTTCCACGACTAAATAAAAAGCTGAGTAGGTCAAACTAAATATACTAATCATCCATACGCATAGTTGTGCTCTTACTTTGACGTCGACCCATTCGACCAAACGATAAGTCGATAACCAAAGATTAGACCCCATCCAGGCCCGGTTTAGATCGTAAGTTTTTTCACTCTTTCCATCACATTAAATCTTTGGACACATGCATAAAATATTAAATGTAGATAAAAATAACTAATTACACAGTTTGATTGTAAATTACGAGACGAATCTTTTGAGCCTAGTTAAGCCATAATTGGACAATAATTATCAAATACAAACAAAAATACTACAGTGCCAAATATTGATTCTAACATCAATCTAAACATGGCCCCAATAAGAGCCATGCCAAAATAAAGCTACCTGATCGATGCAACTTTTCACAGTCTTTTGTAAACTTACTTCAAAGAAAGAATCCCCTCCCCCCTGCCTGACATAAAGCTCATGCCACTTTTTTGGGCAGACACCAGAAAGCAACAGCACTACTACACTCGAGCCCTAGCTAGAGTTAGAGTAGCTAGCTCAGCTTAGCTGCCCACTAATCTGTGGTACAGTACTATGCTTAAGACTTGATTATTCCTGCAGCGTTAGCAAACTGCACTGCACAACTAGAGATGCCCTCGCACTGCACTGTCAGGTCAGGTGCCCTTTGCACCCGTCGCATCACGTCGCGTGCGCGTCTGCATCGGTCCCTCTCCTCCAGCTCCAGCGAAGCGATATGGCCCAGATGCCCCAAAAGCACTCTGCGTCGATCAAATACACACAGCCATGGTTGTGAGGTTGCTGTGTGGCATCGGGTTATGCATGGCCGAAAGATTAGAGAACAAATGGCCATTTTGGAGCCGGGGGTCATTAGTGGTCTCCCGAGGACTTCCCGTGCTCGTGCGCGGGCGGCTCATGGGAATCTCGGGCGCGAGATTGTCTTCACGTGCCGGATCGCGTTCGGTCCACGCCCACCCATCGTGCGCCGCATGGGCGGCGGATCCGTATCGCTCGGTGATTGTTCCCCGAATATTTGAAAGATCAATGCAGATATATATATAAGTACATGTATATAGAGCACGCCAGTATTTTCATACTCTCTTCATTTTTCTTTCTAAATTTTTATATTGATCTTTTTCCTCGGTTTACTCCCTATGTTCCAAATTAACCGTCGTCGTTGGTTTCCGATGCTAAAAATTTAACTCGATTTGTAGAAAATACGTACGATATTTGTACATTCAAATAAATTTATTAAAAAATAACATTTAAATATTTATCTAATTATATTAATTATATACTATAAATATTAATATATATTTAGTTAAAATTGTTTTCGGAAAAACGAAAACAACATATATCTAGGTTCGGAGGGAGTATATCCATTTTGATTCTCTCTTAATGAATCGGGCTGTCTATTATTAGCCCCACGATCAGGACGGGTCAACGTGGTTGGTACTCCTACATCTGAACCGTGTACCTGCGTCCACGCGTACTACTACTTTGATACGATTTGATGTGCACGAACCACGAGCTCGCCAATGGTTTTGCTCGCTCAGAGAATCAGAGTACTGTACGATCCAGTTGCTCGCTGTAAAGGACCAACCCGACCTGGTTTTTTGTGCTCAGAGGCTCAGAGCTACTGAACGGTGCGGTACAATGGCTGCTTCTTGTTCTTGAGTTCTTGGCTTCTTTTTTCCCTGCCTGCACGTCCAGATGTGACCGGCAGACTGCCTATCTTCGCACTAGTCACGGGAGAACAATTTTGATGCCATCAGACCGGGACACCGGACACCACGGTTTCCATGCATGCACGTACGCAATTAATGGCTAACTTGAACCGAGTTTTTGGTACAACTACTAGCTAGCACAGTGGATGTACAACGATTGTAGAACTAACAGTCCATGGATTGTGATGCACCAGCCATACAGGTACTCCCATATGTTGGGTACACGGTTGGCAGTTGCACACTTGCAGGGGTGCCTATCGGCCGGAGATCTGAGAATAAATGTTGGCCGAAAAGTTCGGGACTTGGACCGAATAATGATGGCACGAGGCATGCTGCATCTGCATGCATATGCTTTGAAATCGATTTGGTCAGCGCTGATAAGAACAACCATGACAACTCCGAAATCGATTTGGTCAGCGCCGATAAGAACAACCATGACAACATTGACACCCGTTTTTAATTTTGTTTAGAACTGTTCGCCGGGAATTCATGCATGAGTGATCATAATTCGTTGAACTACTCCATCTTGCTTTGAAACCAATCTGGTGTATCTCTTGTGTAACCTTCTTCTAGAATGAATCTTGTATTTTAAATATTTTAGAGACACCGCTAGGTCAAACCATTCACGAATGCGTGACCAACCCAAATACTACCGCTTCCATTCAAGAATAAAAAACAAAGCCATCTTTTTTGTTCTGGATTGCTCACACTTTGACTATTACTTTAGCACACATATATCACTTATATAACCATGACTAAAGTGTGAAAATTATTTCAAAATACTAATGCACTTGTGTGATATTTGTACACTACACTACATGAACATATTTACAATTTAGCATCATTCGTCAATATATGAAGTTTGACTTATCCAACAAAACAGATTAAAGCGTTTAGAGTATAAACACTTTAATCTTGTGCTAAAAAGTCACTGGATGAACCTATAAATGTACGAGACATTACTCAAAATGCAGGAGCCTATATCTGTAGTGTTGTAATCTTGCTCTTAGTCAGTAAAATAGAAGAAGATACGCAAGAGTTAAGATGTTGCATGATCATTTTTTGGATTCGAGAATCGTTGAGACCAATCAGGCCTTATTCAGTTGTTCTCAAAATCAAGGGGATTGGAGTGGGTTGAGGAGGATTTTGACTTGTTGAGGATTTAATCCCCATCAATCCCCTTGATTTTGGGATCAAACGAACAGGCCCTCATGAGATTGTCAACTCAACATGAAAAGTTATTTTGGAGATTGAAAGGAGTTTAGTGATGTGAGTTTCCATTTTTTTTTCTTTCATTGTTATGACATTTGCTTGAGAAAAAAGAACTAGAAGTTAAAACTGGATCTCAAAAATGTTGCGACACCGAAGGAGCGGATGAGTGAATGACATTGCTATGCATGGAATCATTCACGGATCCGGCGGGTGTGAATTCACGTTATTATCAATGCATTTTGGTATGTTAGTAGGTGCTCACTTATGGACTAGAGAAACGATGGTTTACACTATTGATGAGGTAGTGAGGTTACAAGCTATAGTATTTTGGAAAGTCATCAAGGATTTAGTGATACCCATTTATGCCATTACTACAATACGAAAAATAGAGAATCATATAAAATATTTCGTCTAACCGCACAAGTTTGCAGAGCCATTTGTAAGATATCAGTAAAAGAAGTAGAGAAGAGAAACACAACCGCTGATAAGGCCACAGATTAACTACTGTAAGCAAAACTATAGAAGTCATTATCGCCACACGTGTCCATGGTCAGAGTCATAGTGCAACACATGACAAAATTACGAAAAACTAATGACCTCGATTAGAGGCTTTCGTTGCATTGATGAGTTATGACCGGAACAAGTAGGCTTGCCACCAACCGGTGACCAAACCATTTCCCTTCCCGCGTAAAACCAGAAAACCAGCACCAGCACCCAAAGCCCTCTACCATTTCCTCCTTTTTTTTTCGCCCTATCTCTCTGGGCTCGTACTAGTCAAAACCCCCTCCGCCTCCGCCGCTTCGTCCTCCACTTATTTTACTCTGCTGCCCCCCTGCCTGTCTCTCTCTCTCAGCACAGAGGTCAAACCAAAAGGCGCACCCCGCCGCAACCCAGCCCAACCCACCGCCGCCACCGCTCTGCAATGGCGGCGCCGCTTCCCCTTCAAAACCGGCATTCCCCTCTCCTCCTCCTCCACATCCCCATCTCCCCCGCAATCTTCCTCTAGTAGTGCTGTGCTGCGCTCATTCTTCCAACAATCGAAGCTTCGAGTTCGTTACACTTTACACGAATCTGCGGCCGCGAGTAGTGCCGGAGAGCGAGCAATGGAGGGGGTGTGGAGGAAGGCCAAGCGGGCGCTGGGCGCCAGCCTCTGCGTGCACCTCCCCGCCGTCGCAGGCGACCGCGAGGACGGCGGCGCCAGGGAGCGCCGCGCCTCGGATGCGCTCTCCCTCGATTCTACAGCGGCGGCGCACGCATCGGCGCCCAACACGCCGGCCGCGACGGCCGCGCCGGAGACCGCCGCGCTGCTGCGGAGGTCCAAGTCCGGAGGCAAGTCCTCCAAGGTGAGCCCCCCATTTCCACCCTTTCCCGCGCTAGTCTATTCCGTCATTTCCGAGTTAAGATTTGCGCTTGGTTCGCTGGCAACTTGGCGCTCGAGGGGGCCGCCGGGGGATCCTAGTTCCTAGGTGTGGAATGTCGGAGGGGTGGAGGCCGGCTTGCCGACGGCCTGTTTTTTTTTTGTTGGAGCTGGGTACGGATTGGAGCAATGTGGCTTCGCCTCATCGCCTGTGAACGATTTGTCTCCAGATGCGGTGTTCTCCTGGTCGGCAAATTTTGGATGATTTGATGGGCGGCTTGGTTTGGATGCTCGTGCTCGGCGCCCAGCATTCTTGTATGCATCTGATTTTTTAATGCCGTGTGTTTGTCTTAAGCTGCGCCTGCTAGTCGGGATTATTTGTCATTTGTCACTTTGTCTTTGAGTCGAAATTATCTCGTACTGTTTCTGCGGATCTGCTTGCAGGAGCATCTAATCTGTTCATATAAATAACCCGGTTTAACTTTTCCCAAATTTTTTCACGAGAACACATCCAAAATAGATGCGCCTTTACAAGATGATGTCACTTTCTATTGTGAATATTCCGATCCATGCTATTTTCTCATATGACCTTGTGCTCTCTTCCGATGCACAAAATCTCCTTTCTTCTCAGATCTCAGTTTCAGAGATTTTTTTTGGGATTTCGCAGTCAGTTTGCTAGTTTTGCCTAGATGTCCTTGCGAGTCGCTTTGAGACGGGTCAATGCCTCTTGCTTCGTTGTCCCGTGTGATATGCATAGCTTAACGTAAGCTTCTTTTTTCTACTGCCTCAACTTGGTCCTCCCCGAAAGGGAAAGTTGGCTCCTTTGCTGACCACCAACCTGCCAACTTCCCATTGTGTTCACGTGTATCATCTTCACCTCTTTACTAATCTCTTATAATTTTTTATACTTTTAATTTCTAGCTTGGGTTGCTGTCCATTAACTGGAATACCAATTACTAATATTTTGCATTCATCTGTTTTTTTAAAGTACATACGTGTATAGAGTTGTCATGGCAAGTGCGTGAGTTCTTTAATGGAAATCTGAGTTTTTCGTGATACGATCGTCGTGTGGTTGAGTCGAGGGATGGGTGCCCTCATTTATAATGTCACACTTTTTTGTTTATAATGGGGTGACCCTATTTGACCAGCAACCTCACAAGTAGTGTTTTTTTCCATAGGGTTGACATTTATGCACTCGACAGTTCAAAATTTGCTTGTCCTGGTCAAAGGCAAAGGCTACAAATTACAATGCTAGTGCTAGAAAATAAACACTAAATTATTTCCTTATGTTGAGGCCTGCATAATCGTCTTTGAAATGACTAGTATGTTTCATGTTTCCAAAGTAGACATTTTAGCCAACCAACATGGGATACATGGTTGGGTCAAATTTAGGATGCAAGTTTGACAATTTTTTGTCCGTTTGTCTGGTCATGCTTTGATTTTTTCTGCAAAGCGCCGCAAATTGTGACCAATATCAATATTTTGATGCATGCATGTTTGTGTGTTTTCTTATACACCTATGGGTTGGAAATTTGTACCATGTGTCAGTATCGAAAGTCAATAGAATGTGCTGGGTTTAGTTGTTCTGTGATGGTGGTTTGTTTGATCTTTTGCTTACTTAGACTCCTTTAATAAATGCTATTCTTGTGGGTTTTCTTATACAGGCGGTGGTAGGAACTACTATTCAATACAAATATTTTATTATGGCTTGGATCTATAAAATTAAGTATCTGTACTGTTACTTGTGATCTCTTTGTCTGTTCCATCCTGCTTTCTAAGGATAAGGTAAATAGAGAAACTAACACTTCTTTTATTGTTTTGTCAACAGAGAATGTGTGCAATATGTTTTGATTCCATGAAGCCAGGTCATGGACAAGCCCTATTCACTGCTGAATGTTCTCATATGTTTCACTTCCACTGCATCTCCTCTAGTGTGAAACATGGAAACCATGTATGCCCAGTTTGCCGGGCAAAATGGAAAGAGATCCCCTTCAATCGCTCGTTATCTTCTATAGTTCCTCGTGGAAGAGGTGGGCTGAATTTAAACCAAGCTCGATTACCCCAGCAAGATGCCTACATGGCTCTTCTCCGCCAGGTTCCAAACCGTCAGCGAGAAGGTCCAGTCTTGGTTACTTCTGAGCCAGCAGACTTCAATGATGATGAACCTTTGCAGAAGATGGAGGCTGCTAATATTGGATCTAGTAGAACTGTGGAAATTAAGACATATTCAGAGTTTTCAGCCATTCAACAGTCATCTCAAGATGACTTTGCTGTTCTGATCCATCTGAAAGCCCCATATGCTAACCCAGAGCAGGTCACAGGCAGATCGGTCAATGCAGCCTCAGTTGGTTATCCTACATCCCGTGCCCCTGTTGATCTTGTTACCGTGCTTGATGTTAGTGGAAGTATGGCAGGCACTAAACTGGCACTCTTGAAGCGAGCCATGGGTTTTGTTATACAGCATCTTGGTCCATCTGATCGCCTTTCAGTCATTGCTTTCTCGTCTACGGCCAGAAGGTTGTTTCATCTCCGACGGATGTCACACTCTGGCCGGCAGCAGGCCCTGCAGGCTGTCAACTCACTTGGTGCTAATGGTGGCACAAACATTGCTGATGCGCTGAAGAAAGCTGCTAAGGTTATTGAGGACCGAAGCCATCAAAATCCAGTATGCAGCATCATTCTCTTGTCAGATGGCCAAGATACATACAATATTCCATCAAATATTAGGGGTGCCCGGCCAGATTATAGTTCACTAGTTCCATCCTCCATTCTAAATCACACATTTCGCTTAGTGCCAGTGCATGGGTTTGGTTTTGGAGTAGATCATGATTCAGATGCTTTGCATTCGATTGCTGAGGCCTCTGGTGGTACATTCTCCTTTATTGAGGATGAAGGTGTGATTCAGGATGCATTTGCTCAGTGTATAGGTGGGCTTCTCAGCGTTGTTGTTCAAAATATGCAAGTAAATGTGGAGTGTGTGCATTCTGGTGTCAAGCTTCGCTGCATCAAATCTGGTAGTTACCTGAGTAAGGTGGCTGCACATGGCCGAAATGGTTCAATTGATGTTGGTCATCTCTATGCCGATGAGGAAAGGGACTTTCTACTGTCGGTGAGCTTACCACATTGTCGTGAACAGACCACACTTCTGAAAGTTGCCTGTGCCTACAGAGATTCATTGACCAATGAAGACATCAAAATTCAAGGTGATGAGGTAACAGTCTTGAGGCCTAAATCACCCATATCTGAGCCAGTTTGCATGGAGGTTGACCGTGAGAGGAACCGTGTCCGTGCCGCTGATGCTATCGAGGCTGCAAGGGCTGCTGCTGAGAGAGGTGCTCTTTCTGATGCTGTGTCAATTCTTGAGGATTGCCGAAGGATACTTTCAGAATCGTTTTCAAGCCGGAGCGGGGACCGCCTGTGCATGGCCCTTGATGCAGAGCTGAGGGAAATGCAAGAGAGGATGGCTAACCGGCAGCGCTATGAGGCTTCAGGGCGGGCATATCTGCTGTCTGGCCTTAGCTCACATTCTTGGCAGAGAGCCACTGCACGAGGCGACTCCACTGACAGTGATACACTTGTTTACTCCTACCAAACACCATCCATGGTTCACATGCTACAGCGCTCACAGAATCACTGCCCTTCTCCTCAGGGCCCATCACAGGTCCAACAACCTAGGATCTTGGTGAAACCCCATCCAAGGTAGAAGGTAACTCAGCACCGCAGCATTATCTTCCGAAGCAAGGGCACAGATGTTAGTGAAGAAATTCAATTCGTATGGCTGCTTAGTAGGTCGTAGTGTAGTTCTCTAGCACCTTTATTTTGCTTCTCTTGTTTGAGTCATGGTGGTGGTATACCAGAGGTGGTGAGGCGGGTTTTGGAGGTAAATATAATCTGGAGGGGGTATACTGGGGAAGGTAAGGTGAAGCTTTGGTGGTAAATACATTGTGGGGGGTATACTCCTGTGGTGTTAAGAAATAAGTAGACTACTAGAACATGTATTCATATCCCTCCAATTGATTGAGCAGTTCCGTATAATCAAACCATTGGCTCAACGTTGATAAAGAGCAGTAGTAGACAAGCTTAATGATTGATAAGGTTAACATGAATGAAATAAAATATCATAAATTGAGAAACTACTAATATAAAGTAGCATCAATTGTAAATTGCATCTATGCATCATCTACCACTGCTAAACCTGGAGTCTAGAGACCACACACAATGTTTCCTCCCTGTATAATGTAAACAAAGAAGATAATCAGTGCTAATGGCTTCTACTCCGACGAGTCCTGCGGCGTCCTGAGCTGCTTCCTCGCCTGCTGCCGCCCCGTGGCCGAGTCGTCAGGCAAGGTAGGGGTATCATACCTCACCGTGCACGGCGGCGATGCCTCGCCACGGCCCAGGCGGGCCTTGCACTCGATCACCAACTGGTAGCAGGTGGCGCAGTACCTCGCGGGGCCCATCAGCTTGACGTCCACGTCCGCCTCCCCGCGACCGAGCTCGTCGGCGAGCGTGTCCCGCGCGAACCGCGGCACGGGCACCGCGGTGCCCCACGCCATGACGTTGCCGACCTCGGTGGCGTTCTCGTTCTGGCCGCAGAACCCCGGGACGGGCCCGCTGGCCAGCCGCACGCGGCGGTACGACACGACCGCCGTGGTGCCGCGCGGGACGCAGGCGGTGCTCCACCTGCGCGGCTCCTTGATGCGGACGGTGAGGTCGAACGTCGGGTCCAGCAGCGTGGGCGTCGGCGTGGCCCGGCCAGCCGCGGCGGCGTCGACGTCGAGGCCAGAGAAGCCGGCCACGGCGACGCTGTACTCCGGGTACTTGCCGTTGTCGAAGGACATCTGGTAGGGCCAGTAGAGAAGGGGCACCGCGAACACGAGCGCGGCCAGCGCGCCGAGGAGGGCCGGGAGGATGTCCCAGAAGAGTTCCCTCGCGTTGCTGCAGCATCCGCCGCCGCCGTCGTCGATGAGCGGCTCGGTTCCTGGCGCATGAGCTCCCATGGCGATGCGAGGCGATGCCCTTGTCGATCTCTTTCTTTTCTCTCCTCGGGTGATCTCGTTGCGTGCGTGGGGGTTGGGACCGGAAGGCGTTGGCTTGGCACTTGGCCCTGTCGTGATTCGTGGGCTATTTATATATGGGAGATGCAGGCTCCACGAGTTCGGCAATGACATGGCCGGGAGCTAAACGTGGACGAGACGAGACGATCCTGTACGTACAGGCCTGCTATGTTGTGCCCGTGGCCGGTGCACGTTTGTGAACTGCAGAAAACTTTTCTCCTGCACGGATTATTTATCCCTGATTCCCTAACATACCCGGGTACCGTCGTACGTAACAGCAAGAGTCTTTTTTTTTTTTTGAAAAGTAACAGCAAGAGTCATTGCGCGCCGCGGTAGGAGTAGGACACGACCGCCGCGGGGTGCTCCAATTGCGTCGGCGTCGAGGAGCGGCTCCGTTCCTGTCTCGCGCTCTCCCATGGCGACACGAGGAGAGAGAATGCCACGATGAAGGTTGTGCTGAAGTTAGGTCCATGAGACTGAGTTGCGCAATCACACGGGAGCCGAACGTGGATGTGAATCACAACCACCTTGTACAGGCCAGCAAATCTGCAATGCCGTGCCCGTGCACTCGTGTCTAGCACGGGCTCTTTGTCGCAAACAAAGTCTGGTACGTACGTGACAGCAAGCGAGTCCTCTAACAATACACGCGTGCATGCAGTCCACGGACGATATATAACAAGCCCACACGCGGCCATGTCCATCATCCCCTTCGAATCGAAGAAGCCATAGAGACAAATCGTCTACGGAAAGCCAAAACCCAAGACAAAACAGAGCTAACCATGGGCGCGTCCAGCGACTCCGGCGCCAGCGAATTTTTTTTAATTTTAACACTTTTGAAAACTAATTTTAAATCTAACATTTTTTTAAACTAACACTTTTGGCCGCGCCTACTGCCATGGCGCGGCCAAAAGCCTGTGCCGCGTCATGCATGGTGGTGCGGCAGGGGCTGATGTGGCGACGACCGAAAAGGCTGACCGTTGATGTGGCAGGGCCTACCGCGCCACCCATCTTGGCGCATGACGCGGCAGCGCCAGATAAATATCGCGAGCGAGCCCGCCTGCCCGCCCGCACGCCGCGCAGCGCCCCGCCGCCACAACGCCCGGACTGCCGCCTGCCCGCCCACGCCGCGGTCGCCCACTCCCGCCGTGCAGCGTCCGCGCCGGCCGCGCCACGAACACCGACGCGTCAAGGCCGCCCGCTCCTACCAAAGTACATCTCTCTCGATTTTATACTATTTTGATTATTATTGATTTAGGATAATTAGTGATTTAGGATAGTTAGGGTTTTATGATTGTTATTGATTTAGGATAGTTAGTGATTTAGGATAGTTAGGTTAGTGAATTTGTTTGTAATTTAGGTAGGTAGTTTTTAGGTTTGAGGTTGTGTGTTGTAGTATATTTAGGATTTTGGGTTTAGGGATTGATTAGGTATTTATTATTTAGTTTATAGTTAGTTATTTAGTTAGAGATTTTGGGTATAGATACTCGTTTTCAAGTGTCGGTACTTACTAGTGTGTGATACGTTGATTTTGATGACTTGATGAAGTTTCGTCAAATGCTTATATTCCTAGTGAAGTTGTTTAATATGTCTGTTAATGTTACTTTGAATATATACATGTGCTTTCGTATTGTGTTCGTATTGCATAACAAGTAGTTTAAATTTTGCAATGCTACATAATGTTAATTTGAATTTTGTTAATTTGAATACTCTAACCCTTTGTTTATCAATTTGTAACAGGATGGCCCCTCCCACGCAGCACCCGTTGTACCCCATTCTTGAGGTAGAGTACGACGACCAGCACCGATCATACATCTTGAATGACAATGACGCAGAGGTGGCTGAAAGGATCAAGATGCCCAAGAGGGGGGGGGGGTGAATTGGGCTAATTCTAAATTCTTTTGCAATAATAAAATCATACGGATAGCCCAATTAACCCCTTGTGCCTAGAAAAGTATTTATATCAAACTAAAGCACAACAACCTCGCAATCTATGTTCCAAACTTACTCTAGCAAGCAATTCTATAGATTGTAAAACAAGTATTGAATTGCTCAAAGTAAATACTCAAAATAAGTGCTCAAAGTAAATAGAGAGAGAAAGAAACGCGGCGATGTTTTGCCGAGGTATCGGAGACTCGCCACTCCCCACTAGTCATCGTTGGAGCACCCGCGCAAGGGTGTAGCTCCCCCTTGATCCGCGTAAGGATCAAGTGCTCTCTACGGGTTGATTCTTCGACACTCCGTCACGGCGAATCACCCAAAGCCGCTCACAACTTGAGTTGGGTCACCCACAAGCTTCACCGGGTGAACACTAAACTCCCAATCACCACCAAGCCGTCTAGGTGATGGCGATCACCAAGAGTAACAAGCACGAACTCTCACTTGACCACGCGAAGCCTAATGAGAAGATGGATGCACACTTTGCTACTCTTGATTTGCTAGTGAGGCTACTCTCTTGGATTCTCAAATCACAAACACCTCACTAGGACCTTGCTCTTCTTGGCACTCACAAACATGTTTCTCAGCTGTTGGAATGAGCAAAAGTAACTCCACTCACGAGTGGAGCTTCTATTTATAAGGCAGCCTGAAAAACAAACCGTTATAAGCTTCTGCGGGATGACCGGACGCTCCGGTCGTGATGACCGGACGCTCCGGTCAGTTCATCCCGCGAACCAGTAGTAAAGAGTCGACCGGACGCTGGCAGGGTCCGGTCAGCACTGACTGGACGCGTCCGGTCGCATAAAACCCTTACTGGAACCTTACTGGACTCGACCGGGCGCAGAACCCTCAGGGTCCAGTCAGTATCGACCGGACGCGTCCGGTCGCACTTTCTCAAGTCTTGACCCTTACTGGAGTCGACCGGACGCTGGCCCTCAGCGTCCGATCACATGACCTCCTAGCGTCCGGTCACACCAGACTTGATCTCCTCGGTCAAATGAACTGACCGGACCCTGCGGCCAGCGTCCGGTCGCACCGGAGCTAGCGTTCGGTCAGTATTTGACCCTCCATTCACTTCCAACTTCCGAACATATGTGAATGAAGTTTGCTCCAAAGGATCTTAGGCATTCATAGGAGCTACCTTGAGCTAGTTTTAACAAGTGTGCACCACAGCTAACTCACTAGACTCAACTAGGTCAAGCTACCCGTTCATACCCCCTTAATAGTATGGTCAAAGGAAAAACAAAGTCCTAAACTACTCTAAGTGTCTCTCCAACTCCAATCGACACTTAGAACTAGTTATCCTTAACCTTGTCGTCCATCCTTTGAAAACCGAAACGATTTCTATCGTAGGGGCATGACAACCTCGATTGCTCAATCGATCTCCATTACCATGACCTAACTTAATTGCCTCTGCAAAACACACGTTAGTCATAGTAATCTTGTATTGACATTAATCACCGAAATCCAACTAGGGGCCTAGATGCTTTCAATCTCTCCCTTTTTGATGATTGATGACAATACCACCTCGAGTATGTTATGGAGTGAGGTTTTTTGACGGGCTTGGTTCATATAAGCTTTTGTCAATAAGAACAAAAGAGTTAGTCAAGCTTATATGACCCAGGCCAACACAATGTACTCAAAGGATATGAATTAAGCATGAGTACAAATAACAAAGCTCATTTGCTTCGAAGTATAAACGCGGAAGCAAAAGCAAATGAGCATTACACAAGTGATATGACATATAGATAAAGCAAAGTAGAAGTCACACATGTCAAATATCACAACCACGTAGATAGCACTATCACATATATATAATAGTATGCATGTAAGTAAACACACGAATGCATAAGTAATAGTGTTTTACACATATAAAACTCCAAATGTATATAATAAGGTAATACTAGATAACTAGCTCCCCCTAAAACTCGCTCCCCCTAAGTCTACATACTCAAACCCTCTCCCCCTTTGGTGTCAAACACCAAAACCTAAGGGTCGGTCGGCGGGGCTACAGCAGACAAGTCGGGCGCTGAAGTACGTGGAGCAAGATGGAACTGGGCGCCATCATCATCTGACCCTGAGCTCTGAATTGACTGACCCTCTGAAGCAGGAAGTGTCGCTGAAGCGGTCTGGGTCTGAGCTGGGGCTGGTGCTGCCTGTGAAGCTACAAGTATGTCTGTCGTAGGATCTGACGAGGCGACAGACGAGGGGAGCCTCTGAGTAGTCATGATAGCTGGAGCTGCTGTAGATGGACTGGCAGTATGCATGTGAGGCAGAGTAGGCATGCCGGTCAACTCGCTGAATGATGCTACAAGACTCCTGGAGACTGACGTCTCAGGCATGAATAGCGAAGAAGTCTGCTCTGGTGAGAAACCCGTGTGATAAGGAGTGAACTACGGGGCTACACCAGGTGAGGCTAACCACTGGGACACCTGTACAGGAGGTGAAGTAAACTAAGCTGGAGGCTGTCCCTGACTCTAGAGCCCGATGGGCTATACTGCTGGAGTCGTCGAAGTGGTAGGAGGCTGTGCAAGCTGGGGCGAAGGCTGTGGCAGTGGAACCCCAATGGATGTCACTACATGCTGCATGAATCCCATGAGCTGCTGCTGCATAAGTAACTGCTGGTGCTGAAGGAGCTGCTGCTACCGCTGGAACTCGTCCTGACGAGCCTAAAACTATGCGAAGTTTGCAGCTGTCTCCTATGCCTGTCGTGTCTGATTCTGCTGCATCCGCTCAAGAATAGCAATGAGAGCGGGGTCTATCTGCGGAGCAGGTGGAGCAGAACTAGAGCTACCGGCCTCTGCATCATGTCTGCGAGGAGGCATCTGAGGTATAGGTTGGTAGTCGTCATCGGAGCTGTCACTATACTCGCTCACCTCCTGCTGTGCCTCTAGCTCCTCCTCCTCAGTGGCTGCAATCCCTCTGATGATCTCATCCTGCTGAGCTGTGGACTCTGGCATGTCGGGACGACGGCTAGGCTGTCTGGGTGCCTGAGGAGTGGTGTGTCTGATCCTCTATGACAGGTTGTAGGCTAGGAACTCTGTAGTGGCACCTGTATACTCATCCATCATACCAAGGGGCTTATCAAGCACTATTCTGCAGATGAGGAACGTGATCCAGTGAGCATAGGGAAGCTACCTGCGACCCTTGAATCCCTCAGCTATAGTATCCTCCATCTCTGAAAGAAGGAGGTCCCAGATGTCAAACACTGTCATCTGTATGATGGCATTGAGAAGCCAGAGCTGTAAGCGAGTCAGGCCCTCCCTGTATCCCAACCTGGGAAGCAGTGTCCTCCTGATGATGGCCTCTAGTATCCTCGCTGTAGGAGTCAAGTCACTGGGGTTCCTGCTCGACCCCTCACCAAAAGGCTCCTTGAAGCAATGCCGCACTAAATCTGTAGGGGGCACCTGCCCTCCATGAGGACGCCTGGGAGGCTCCTGCTGTCCATAGCAAACCTCATGCATCTTAACAGGTTGCTCCTGTAGCCTTAGTATCTCTCTGGCTCTGCCACTCGTCACTCTGTAGTCTTTGCCTTTGAAAGCAAAGTGAATGAATCTGTGATGAGGATCGATGTAGAGTGAGGCATAAAACTGACAGACCTAAGATGGTACATATATGCCCGTCCGTCCAATCAAATCTGTCAGTCCTGGCAAATATGACAAGTATGGCCGAATGCTCTCTCCCGCTGCTGCCACAATAGACTCTATCTGACAGACCCTCTGAGATCTGAACACTGCCCCACTGTTAAGATATGCATTATAGAAATCCTCCTGCAGTGGCGTATAGAACCCCTCAGCTGCTCTCTCATCCCTCCTCGGAGGAAACCAGACCTCAAACTCAACAAACCGTAGCTGCTGAACCTACCTGGCTATAGTGGCCCTCAAGTCGAGGTGAACCATTGGAGGCGGACCCTGTGGTCTGGGCAGAGGGCGTGAACCCCTGCGCTGTGTAACTGGCCTCGGTGGAACTATAGCACTAGTACGACTCGAGCGGCGTAGCTGAGGTGCCGGCTCGGTCTCCTGACTCTCCTGAGTCTCCTGGGCTGGTTGAGGCTCTGCTGGTGGGGGCTGCTGCTGTGCTGACGGACCCTCCTCAATGGCAACCCGTCGTCCTGCAAACATGGCAGTCCCAGCTGGACTACCATGACGACGCTCAACCTCCTCAATTGCAGCTCTGACTGCGGGTGAAACTGGCTGATCTGCAATGACAACTCTGCTGCGGGTACCACCTCTCTCAGCACGCTCTACGGCCTCTGCAACAGCTGCTGCTCTCGCTGTCTCGGCGTCAGGGTACTTGCGCTTCTTGGATGTCAGCTGCTTGGTTGACTTTCCCTTGGATCCGGCTGGCTGACGAGGCGGGGGCCTCCGATCATCATCACCTGGGCCACCACCAACATTCTTGGTGCGAGCCATCTGACAAGATGGTGAACTACCGCTGATGAAGATCAACTGTCAAACTGCCACTTTCGAGGCTTGGCCTCGATCCTTACTCGCGAGCTTGGCTCCGAGTTGACTGCCAACTACCAGACGAAACACAACGAAACCGACTCGCTGCACGATAGAATAGATGGATATACAAATAAATACCATATTTCTAATAGATGCGAAATCCTAATAGAGAAAGCAATGTAGATGCGAACTTGAATCGAGTGGCTTTCTACCTGACGATCAGTGATCTGAGAAGAGATAAGATGTCACGCGGGGGATCTCGGAACCGGCTAGGGTTAGGTCAAACGCCCTGAATGCAATGGGAATCAGTGCATTTAGAATTTGATCTAGGTCACAATTGTAGATTGAAAAATAAAACTTGCCTTACCAATCAAGGGGATGGTAGGGCTAGGGCACTCGGCGAGATGACCGGCAGTCTTGGCAACGGCAAAGCGGCGAGCTAGGGCGCGAGCAAGGCTACGGCGGTGTGCGGCGGCGGCGGCTCGGGCTAGGGCATATGACGGCGCTGGTTAGGTTAAGGAAGAGGAACAGCGAAGGCTCGGTTAAATAATCCCCCAAACGCGATAGAAAAAGGAAACCGAAAAGAGTCCTTAAGTCGCGTGAGATCCACTGACCAGACGCTCCGGTGGTAGTGACTGGACGCTACCACCCAGCGTCCGGTCGATTCCAGAGAGGTCCAAATCCTCTGGAATCGGGACCGGACGCGTCCGGTGGTCCATGACCGGACGCAGGCAGGGTCCGGTCAGTACTGCTTGTCCTTCTTTGATCGACCGGACGCTGAACCCTTCCTGACCGGATGCACAGACGCAGCATCCGATCACTCCTTCATCAGCAGTTCACCTCCTGTGAACTGACCGGATGCTGGACAGCAGCGTCCGGTGCAGCGTCTGGTGCACCTTTTCTAGCAAATCTTCAAACTTCCTTCGCGCTGCCTGTTCCCAATCAAGTCCCAACTTGAATAAGATCCAAATAAACACTAATTGGGACTGATGTGAGTGACCTCTCTCAAACTCTCATACTTTTCAAAATATTTTGCCTTAGGCTATAATTCTTTTTAAGAAAATAGGCAACAAGAGGGCAAATGGAACAAAACGACAAAACAATATCCATGCATATGTAATACTTGTAAGTAAATCTAGTTGCTTGTCAAGTTTGATCCAAGGTTAAGCTTCTTCACGCGCTTTTTGGCGGTTATCTTAACCATGTTAGACAAACCCTATATGCATTACCACAAATTAAACATGTTGTATATTACAATGAATGCAAGGGACAACACAAGCTCAATTTTTAGTGAAGTTACTAAAATCAAGTACATTGAGCTCATTCCGCAATCTACAAAATGTAGCCTCATCTAGCGGTTTAGTGAAGATATCCGCTAATTGATCTTCGGATCTTACACCTTCTAGTGATATATCATTTTTAGCTACATGATCTCTTAGAAAGTGATGGCGGATATCTATATGCTTGGTGCGAGAGTGTTGAACCGGATTATTTGCAAGTTTTACCGCACTTTCATTGTCGCACAAAAGAGGTACTTTCTCTAGAACTACTCCATAGTCTAGTAAAGTTTGTTTCATGTATAAAATTTGTGCACAACAAGCACCCGTGGCAATGTATTCCGCTTCAGCGGTGGACAAAGCCACACTGTTTTGTTTCTTGGAGGACCAAGACACAAGTGATCTTCTAAGCAAATGGCACCCTCCGGATGTGCTCTTTCTATCAACTTTGCATCCGGCGTAGTCTGAATCGGAATAGCCAATTAATTCAAGTAAAGCTCCTTTGGGATACCAAAGGCCAATGCTTGGTGTGTGCTTAAGATACCTAAGGATTCTTTTTACGGCAATTAAATGTGTTTCCTTAGGACTAGCTTGAAATCTAGCACACATACACACACTAAACATGATGTCGGGCCTTGATGCGGTCAAATATAACAAGCTACCAATCATAGAACGGTAGAGAGTTTGATCAACCGAGTTACCTCCCTCATCTAGGTCGAGATGTCCATTGGTAGGCATTGGGGTCTTGATTGGCTTACATTCATCCATCTTGAATCTCTTGAGAAGATCTTTTGTGTATTTCTCTTGAGAGATAAAGATGCCTTCTTTCATTTGCTTGACTTGAAAACCAAGAAAGAATGTAAGCTCACCAATCATTGACATCTCGAACTCCTTAGACATCAATTCACCAAATTCTTTGCATGAGTCTTCATTTGATGATCCAAAGATGATATCATCAACATATACTTGACAAATGAAGATATGCCCATCAATCTTCTTGGTGAATAGTGTGGTGTCGACCTTCCCAATGGTGAAGCCCTTCTCAATAAAGAAATCCCGAAGGCGCTCATACCAAGCTCTTGGGGCTTGCTTAAGCCCATATAGTGCCTTGGACAATCTATAAACATGATTAGGATATCTAGGGTCTTTAAACCCGAGAGGTTGATCAACATAGACTAGTTCATTAATAAAGCCATTTAAGAATGCACTTTTTACATCCATTTGATATAGTTTCATTTCATGATGTGATGCATATGCAAGAAGGATACGGATGGCTTCTAATCTTGCAACCAGTGCAAAGGTTTCTCCAAAATCTAAACCTTTAACTTGAGAGAACCCCTTTGCAACTAGTCTTGCCTTGTTCCTCACAACAACACCTTGATCATCTTGCTTGTTGCGGAACACCCACTTTGTTCCAATGACTCTTGCACCTTTTGGTCGCTCTTCAAGATTCCAAACTTCATTGCGAGTGAAGTTGTTTAATTCTTCATGCATGACATTGATCCAATCCGGATCTTTAAGAGCTTCTTCTACCTTGTTAGGCTCATAGCAAGAGACAAAAGAGTGATGAGCAATAAATGAAGTAAGTTTTTGAGATCGAGTCATCACCCCTTTTGTTGGATTCCCTATGATGAGATCTTGTGGATGATCTTGTAGGAGAGGTGTATTTCTTCTATTGACCACTTGAGGAGGAGGTTGTGGAGCATCAACATCTTGTGCTTGTACCACCATTTGCTCATGGAAGATATGAGTATCTTCATTTTCTATTCTCCCATCTTTTTCACCATCTTGTGGTACATTTGATGAAGAAGGTTGGTTAATGACTTGTATATCATCTTCATCATCTTTTGGCTTGATGTCTCCCACCAGAATATTCTTCATAGCCTTCCTCAATGGTTCATCACCTACATCATCAAGATTCTCATGTGCTCCTTGGGAGCTGTTAGATTCATCAAATTCTACATCATATGTTTCTTCAACCAAGCCGGTGGCATGATTAAATACTCTATATGCTTTGGACTTCAATGAGTAACCAACATGAAAACCTATATCACAACGCCTTTGAAACTTCCCTAGGTGTTGCCGCTTCTTGTAGATGTAGCACTTGCAACCAAACACCCTAAAGAAGGAGACGTCCGGCTTCTTCCCATTGAGCAACTCATAAGGTGTCTTGACAAGGAACTTTTAAAGAAATAGGCGGTTGGATGCATAACATGCGGTGTTGATTGCTTCCGCCCATAGAGCTTTGGGGGTGTTGTACTCATCTAGCATTGTCCTTGCAAGAGTGATCAAAGTCCGGTTCTTCCTCTCAACTACACTATTTTGTTGAGGAGTATAGGTTGCGGAGACTTCATGTTTGATTCCAACTTCATCACAATAAGCTTCTATGTTTATGTTGTCAAATTCTTTGCTATTGTCACTTCTTATCTTCTTGAGCTTCACTTCAAATTCATTTTGAGCTCTCTTGGCAAACTTCTTGAAACAAGATGCAACTTCGGATTTGTCATGAAGGAAAAACACCCATGTATATCTTGAATAGTCATCCACAATCACAAGGCAATAGAGATTTCCTCCTAAACTCTTGTATGTTGTTGGTCCAAATAAATCCATGTGTAGGAGTTCTAGCACTCTTGTGGTTGACATGAAAGCTTTGGTTGGATGAGTGTTTGCAACTTGCTTGCCGGCTTGACATGCACTACAAAGCTTGTCCTTCTCAAACTTCACATCCTTCAACCGTCTCACCAAATCATTCTTTATAAGCTTCTTGAGTGAGCTCATCCCAACATGAGCAAGTCTTCTATGCCATAGCCACCCAAGTGTTGTTTTGGTGAATAGGCAAGTCTTCAAGTTTGCATCTTCAGAGGTGAAGTCAACTAGATATAAGTTATTGTATCTAAATCCATTGAATATCACTTGATTGTCATCTACTTTGGATACAACAACCTCCTTCTCGGTGAATAAGCATTGAAAGCCAAGATTACACAATTGCCCAACGGATAGCAAGTTGAAGCTCAATGAAGCAATATAGAGCACATTGGAGATGGAATGATCATTTGAGATTGCCACTTTGCCCAATCCTTTAACCTTGCCCTTTGAATTATCTCCAAATGTTATTTTCTCTTGTCCATCTACCTCTTCATCTAGTGAGGTGAACATATGAGGATCACCGGTCATATGTTGAGTGCAACCACTATCAATAACCCAATGACTTTCACCGGTCTTGTAGTTCACCTACACACAAGAGATTCAAGCTTTAGGGATCCAAACTTGTTGAGGACCCTTCACCTTCTCGACAAGTGACTTAGCCACCCAAATCTTCTTAGGCCTACTCTTGTTGGGGGGACCTAAGAACATGACTTTCATCTTTCTACTAGAATCTTTTCTAAGCAAGTAGTGAGCATTGAAAGCAAAGGGTCTAGCATGCTTGGGTAAGGGTTGTGGTGGTGGAGTTTGACACTCATGAGCAAAGTGGCCTTCTTGTCCACACTCAAAACATCTCTTTGGCTTTGGCTTTGGCTTTGATTGTTGGTGTTGAGCTTGAGCCTTCTTCTTCTCTACACTTGCCATATATCCAATGCCACTTCTATCCATCTTCATGACGGTATTCATGAGTAGCTCACTTTAGAGATGCTTGCCTCTAGCAAACTTGCTCAATCCCACCTTGAGATGCTCTTTCTCTATCTTGAGCTTCTTGTTCTCTTCCTTGAGAATATCATTGTTCTTCTCATCCTTGAGTTTCTTGTTTTCTTCTTTTAGCTTCTTATTCTCAAGGATCACCTCTTTGTCATGATCAAGAGTTTCTAGCACAATGGTGTTGTGACTTTTCATCTCTTCAAGATCTTTCATGAGCTTCTCATTATCACTCTTGAGCTTGACATACTCATCATAGTCATTGCACTCAACCACTTGCTTGCCTTTGCTACTAGATCCATGCTCAATGCTTTCATCAATTAAATCATCACATGAGGTAGCTATATCAATCTTAACAACATGGTTAGTAGCATCATGTGGCTCATTTGGTAAGAATTCTTGTGCAATAATAAGGGTATCATAATTGATCTTTAGAGTTGTATATTAATCTTTTAGCTTGTTGTGACTAGTGATAAGCTCATTGTGCACCCACTCAAGTTTATCATTTTTATCTTTAAGCTCTTTCTTAGAAGATTTTAGCTCCTTGAGTTTGGATGATATAGAATCATTTGTTTCTTTGAGCTCATCATTAGCCTTTTCTAATGTATCACACTTAGCTAAGAGTGAATCATTTTTAGCATCAAGTTTTTCATTTGTAGCTCTACTCTTTCTAATGATCTTAGTATATTTTCTTAGTATTTTGACAAGATCATCATATGTAGGTGAGTCATCATCATCACTATCGCTATCATCATCACTAGCATGTTCATCATCACTACTATCATCACTCTTAGTTACCTTGCGTTCACCTTTGGCCATAAGGCATAGGTGTGTAGAGGATGATGGCGATGATGGCGGTGAAGATGCAAGATCAATAGCAATGGCGACCACCTTTTCATCGTCACTATCATCATCGGATGATCCACTTGATGAATCAATGTCCGTGAGCCAATCACCGACAATGTTAATTTGAATTTTGTTAATTTGAATACTCTAACCCTTTGTTTATCAATTTGTAACAGGATGGCCCCTCCCACGCAGCACCCGTTGTACCCCATTCTTGAGGTGGAGTACGACGACCAGCACCGATCATACATCTTGAATGACAATGACGCAGAGGTGGCTGAAAGGATCAAGATGCCTAAGAGGGGGGGTGAATTGGGCTAATTCTAAATTCTCTTGCAATAATAAAATCATACGGATAGCCCAATTAACCCCTTGTGCCTAGAAAAGTGTTTATATCAAACTAAAGCACAACAACCTCGCAATCTATGTTCCAAACTTACTCTAGCAAGCAATTCTATGGATTGTAAAACAAGTATTGAATTGCTCAAAGTAAATACTCAAAGTAAGTGCTCAAAGTAAATAGAGAGAGAAAGAAACGCGGCGATGTTTTGCCGAGGTATCGGAGAGTCGCCACTCCCCACTAGTCCTCATTGGAGCACCCGCGCAAGGGTGTAGCTCCCCCTTGATCCGCGCAAGGATCAAGTGCTCTCTACGGGTTGATTCTTCGACACTCCGTCGCGGTGAATCACCCAAAGCCGCTCACAACTTGAGTTGGGTCACCCACAAGCTCCGCCGGGTGAACACAAAACTCCCAATCACCACCAAGCCGTCTAGGTGATGGCGATCACCAAGAGTAACAAGCACAAACTCTCACTTGACCACGCGAAGCCTAATGAGAAGATGGATGCACACTTTGCTACTCTTGATTTGCTAGTGAGGCTACTCTCTTGGATTCTTAAATCACAAACACCTCACTAGGACCTTGCTCTTCTTGGCACTCACAAACGTGTTTCTCAGCTGTTGGAATGAGCAAAAGTAACTCCACTCACGAGTGGAGCTTCTATTTATAAGGCAGCCTGAAAAACGAACCGTTATGAGCTTCTGCGGGATGACCGGACGCTTCGGTCGTGATGACCGGACACTCCGGTCAGTTCATCCCATGAACCAGTAGTAAAGAGTCGACCAGACGCTGGCAGGGTCCGGTCAGCACTGACCGGACGCGTCCGGTCGCATAAAACCCTTACTGGAACCTTACTGGACTCGACCGGACGCAGAACCCTCAGGGTCCGGTCAGTATCGACCAGACGCGTCCAGTTGCACTTTCTCAAGTCTTGACCCTTACTGGAGTCGACCGGACGCTGGCCCTCAGCGTCCGGTCACATGACCTCCCAGCGTCCGGTCACACCAGACTTGATCTCCTCGGTCAAATGAACTGACCGAACCCTGCGGCCAGCGTTCGGTCGCACCGGAGCCAGCGTCCGGTCAGTATTTGACCCTCCATTCACTTCCAACTTCCGAACATATGTGAATGAAGTTTGCTCCAAAGGATCTTAGGCATTCATAGGAGCTACCTTGAGCTAGTTTTAACAAGTGTGCACCACACCTAACTCACTAGACTCAACTAGGTCAAGCTAGCCGTTCATACCCTCCTTAATAGTACGGCCAAAGGAAAAACAAAGTTCTAAACTACTCTAAGTGTCTCTCCAACTCCAATCGACACTTAGAACTAGTTATCCTTAACCTTGTCGTCCATCCTTTGAAAACCGAAATGATTTCCATCGTAGAGGCATGACAACCTTGATTGCCCAATCGATCTCCATTACCATGACCTAACTTAATTGCCTCTGCAAAACACACGTTAGTCATAGTAATCTTGTATTGACATTAATCACCGAAATCCAACTAGGGGCCTAGATGCTTTCAGTGGCCTTGCCTCCTTTGAGGCCCCGCACACACACCAGGGCGCACCAGTGGGACGAGCGTTACGCGCCGTACATACGTCGTGCCGACTTCCTTGAGCTTGTCCATGTTGTCAACTACGGTCTTCCGCCCTTTGACACAGCACTACTTACTGCAGCTGTAGATCGGTGCGAGTGCCTTATTTGTATGTAAACATTCTTGTAACAAATTTGAGACAACTAACAGTCGTTCTATTCTTATAACAGGTAGATACCTGAGACCCACACGTTCTACCTGCCTTGTGGTGAGATCACCTTGACCATGCAGGACGTGAAGGGTATTTTTGGCATTCGGTTGGGGGCACTTCCAGTGACAGGGATAGCTGACAACGATCACTGGAGCGAGCTGGTGGCTCAGTTTACTGGCTTTCTTCCACCGGACAACGAGGCTTCCAAGAAAAATAAGTAAGAAATTCAAGCCTATTTAATACTTGCATTGCTTTCCTGCAGCTATCGGGTCTTATTTTCTTTGGTCAATTTTAGAAAAAGTTTCGGTGTTTCGTCGTCCTAGATCACAGAGCGCTTTGATTACTTGGACCCATAGGCTAAGGAGGCTCAGATCGACAGGTTCGCTTGAGTGTGGCTCTGACACTTTCTTGGTGCTTTCCTCTTCCTAGACACCTCGGGCAACACCATCAGCTGGATCTTCCTTGACATACTACGTCAACCATGGGAGAACATAGCGGCGTACAGCTAGGGCAGCGTTGTCCTGGCATGGATGTATCGACAGCTATGCATTGCCTGCCGTCGCACCTCAGGGTATGCGAACCTTGGGGTTGCTCGTACCTACTCTAGGTTTGGTGTTGGGAACGATGGCCCATTGGGAGGCCCCTTAATACTGGTTTACCGGTAAGTACTTCGGTTCATTATATTCTTCGATATGGTTAGATATGATGAGTTTATTAATGGCTAATTTATTATCATGTTCAATGCAGTAATAGAACAGGCAGGATACACTCCCTACAGCTCTGTATATCTGGATGGAAGTAGAGTTAGTTAGAGGGAATGCGAGGCGCAAGTACAGAGAGTACACGGATGGTCTCGACGTCCTGACACAGCACCAGGTTACGCTCTCTTTACTATCATACATGTGTCTTGTTCGATGTACACTATATCATAACCTAACTCAATTATGAAATGTTCAGTTGCATTGGTGTCCTTGGGATGCTTCGGAGCTCCAGTACTATCTCAGTCCTGTCACTAGGGACGAGTTAGACAAGTATCGCTACAACGTCCCTCTTATTTTCTTCCACGTGGTCGAGATTCACTTGCCCATCAGGGTCTGTAGACAGTTTGGAAGAATGACAGGCTGCCCATCACCGCTTTACTCCACTAACCAAGGATTGCACGGGTGTGTTATCGATTAATAACAAAGCTACAATTCAGAGGTGTGTGTGGTACAACTAACATCATTTTGTTGCAGGTATGACCGCAGGAAGAGGTACAAGACCAAGGATTGGCGTGTGACACACAACACGCACATCCACTTGTGGGGGAACAACGAACGACGGCCGGTCCATACGGGTCCTCCACACGACCAACACATCTTCGACGAGTACCTGTGGTGGCTTCACAGGTCTATGAGGACACATATCAAGCCCCCGTACACTGAGGAGGTGATTGACGAGGACTCGGAGGAAGATGTGATCGAAGATGTGTACGACGTTGCCACTAGAGAGGACACACAGTTACAGAGAGCCCCGCTTCAAAGATACATGGTAAGTTCCTTGAATGGTACAATTTGTTATCCATTTGGTATTAGGTATGTATACTAAAACCGTCCAACCGCGTTTCTGTACCCAGGCGACACAATCGTCGAGGATGTCCAACGAAGCAGCGTTCCAGCTTCATGAGTCTAGAGGGCAGGTGCTAGGCGTTCTCAAGGCTTTTGTGGAGGTAAACATAAACTTGTCCATTCTGAAAATGTTTCTTTAGTGTATATGCGTTTGGGAAATGCACTAACTTTAACGTCTATTTATGCAGAAGGTGAAGAAGAGCTGCAGGAAGCTAGCTCAGAAGCTGAGCTGCATGGACACTCCTTATGAGGAACCGCCACTACCGGCGCGGTCGGGTGGCACGTCTTCAGCCTCTTTAAGGACACCAGCCGGCTCTTCTCAGCCGGTGACAGGTGTCACTTTCGCGGTGTGTACACCACCACATCATAGCGCTGGGAAGGACCCTGCAACCGAGGACGACGATGATGACGACAACGACCCCCCGGGCTTCCGTAGACAGCACGACCAGTGGGACGATTGGCCGTAGGACGTGATCGGCATGTCTCAGCTAGGTGGTGCCCCGCTTGGTACCCAAGGAGCCTCACAGGTAATAACAAAGGTAGTTTCTTTAAATACGTAAGCTCCATGAACTAACGATCATAAAGAATTATAAGTAATCATGCATATCATATACTTGCAAGGTACGAGTCGTACGCACCGACGACGCGACCACATCGACGTTGGCTACACTTCTAATGTGTTGCCAATAAATCCGAAGAGACAGAGGTGTCCGAGGGATCCTTACACTCCTGGGTCTTAGTTTGTTAGGTCAAATCAATATTGGCGTCCGAAACTTGCAGGCTTAGTTGATTATATTATGTCGAACTTATGTTAAACCAATAAAAATGTTATGTGGCAGCTTGTCAACTTGTGCACAGACTTTATTTATTTGCTTCATGTTCGTTTTAATGCGTCGCGGCAGCACTGCCGGCGAGATTAAGTAGCAACTAGTTTGGGAAGCGGCAGTCCCGGGGTATCTCGACGCCGGGGTCCATGGTCGCGTCGCTGCCGATCCTATAATATAGGGCCAAAAAACAAAAAAAAATTAAGTTCCCTTAAAAAAATATTTGACCGTGAAAAAGATTCAACAAAAAACAAATACAAATCCACTATTGGTTTTACGTCAAGCAATACCTAGAGTAACTCCCACTATCGACGCGGAAAGTTCCGATTAAACGGTCTAGGTACAGCCGCGTTATGTGCCATGACGCGGCACTGCCGCGCCAAGATGGGTGGCGCGGCAAACCCTACCACGTCAACGGTCAGCCTTTCCGGTCATCGCCATGTCAGCCCCCTGCCGCGCCACCATGCATGCGCGCGGCACAGGCTTTTGGCCGCGCCATGGCAATAGGCGCGGCCAAAAGTGTTAGTTAAAAAAACCAGATAGTGTTAGATTTAAAATTAGTTTTCAAAAAGTGTTAAAATTAAAAAAAAAATGGTGCCAGCAAGAGCAAAAGATGTCAGCACTTCTTCGTCGGCGTCTGCATCGCCGCCCCGGTGGTTATTCTCGTGGTGGGATTTACCCGGTGGTTTGACTCCTCCAATACGCCGTTGTACTCCGCGATTTTTTTTTATTTTTAACACTTTTTTAAACTAATTTTAAATCTAATACTATTTGTTTTCTCTATCTAAAATTAACACTTTTGGCCGCGCTTATTGCCATGATGTGTCGTCCTCGTGTCAGGCTAGACTGTCAGGCCATGTGTTGTATGGCCATCCATAATTATAAGTTACTTTGGATTTTCTAAGTATTTATGTAAATATACACTATGTCAAGATACATGATATTATATATATATTAAAAAACAAAATAACTTATACTTTAAAATTAAGAAAGTAATATTAATTTAATATCATAGTTTTTTTATACATTTAGTTAAACTTATTACTGATTGATTTCTAAAAAAGTGAGGTATACATGTATTTAGATGGATAGAGTAGGCTCCTAACAGACAAAGACATGTTTAGATCCATTGGCTACTAATCGTTTAGCTAGCACTCGGTGTCTCTCTCGCTGTACGCGTGGATCCCACGGGACGTTGAGGCTGAATGCCCGGATCTTCTACGGCGGACTGGAAATTCCGCAAATCGGTTCTGTACACTGGCGTGCAATATTTTTTAATAGCACATGGGTCCCACCACCACCTACCTCCTCCTCTCTCTCCTGATTTGCGCTGGCATCGATGAGCGTTGGTCTGACACCCTCACTGCCGGATTGGGGAGAGACGTGAGGTGAGGTAGTGGTGGCCCCCACGTAGCAAAGAGAATGTGCTAGCGCCCGGCGTCGCGCTAAAATCAGTGAGACGGCAGAGCCTCTCACGTCATCGGTTAGTGAATCCGATCTTCGCCACGTCGTACTCCCGCTGTGCCGCCATACATGACGCGGCACAGGCGTTTCGCCGTGCCATGGTAATAGGCGCGGTCAAAAATATTAATTTTAAAGAAAAAACAAATAGTGTTAAACTTAAAATTAATTTATAAAAAATGTTAAAAAAATTCGAGGAGTACAACGGCGTATTGGAGGAGCCAAACCACCGGGTAAATCCCACCACAAGAATAACAACCGGGGCGGCGATGCAGACGCCGACGAAGAAGTGCTGACATGTTTTGCTCTTGCTGGCGCCGGAGTCGCTGGACGCGCCCATGGTTAGCTCTGTTTTGTCTTGGGTTTTGGCTTTCAGTAGACGATTTGTCTCTATGGCTTCTTCGATTCGAAGGGGATGATGGACATGGCCGCGTGTGGGCTTGTTATATATCGTCCGTGGACTGCATGCGCGCGTGTATTGCTAGAGGACTCGCTTGCTGTCACGTACGTACCAGACTTTGTTTGCAACAAAGAGCCCGTGCAAGACACGAGTGCACGGGCACGGCATTGCAGATTTGCTGGCCTGTACAAGGTGGTTGTGGTTCACATCCACGTTCGGCTCCCGTGTGATTGCGCAACTCACAAACGTGCACCGGCCACCCTTGCTGTTACGTACGACGGTACCCGAGTATGTTGGGGATAAATAATCCGTGCAGGAGAAAAGTTTTCTGCAGTTCACAAACGTGCACCGGCCACGGGCACAACATAGCAGGCCTGTACGTACAGAATCGTCTCGTCTCGTCCACGTTTAGCTCCCGGCCGTGTCATTGCCGAACTCGTGGAGCCTGCATCTCCCATATATAAATAGCCCACGGATCACGACAGGGCCAAGTGCCAAGCCAACGCCTTCCGGTCCCAACCCCCACGCACGCAACGAGATCACCCGAGGAGAGACAAGAAAGAGATCAACAAGGGCATCGCCTCGCATCGCCATGGGAGCTCATGCGCCGGGAACCGAGCCGCTCATCGACGACGGCGGATGCTGCAGCAACGCGAGGGAACTCTTCTGGTACATCCTCCCGGCCGTCCTCGGCGCGCTGGCCGGGCTCGTGTTCGCGGCGCCCCTTCTCTACTGGCCCTACCAGACGTCCTTCGACAACGGCAAGTACCCGGAGTACAGCGTCGCCGTGGCCGGCTTCTCTGGCCTCGACGTCGACGCCGCCGCGGCGGGCCGGGCCACGCCGACGCCCACGCTGCTGGACCCGACGTTCGACCTCACCGTCCGCATCAAGGAGCCGCGCAGGTGGAGCACCGCCTGCGTCCCGCGCGGCACCACGGCGGTCGTGTCGTACCGCCGCGTGCGGCTGGCCAGCGGGCCCGTCCCGGGGTTCTGCGGCCAGAACGAGAACGCCACCGAGGTCGGCAACGTCATGGCGTGGGGCACCTCGGTGCCCGTGCCGCGGTTCGCGCGGGACACGCTCGCCGACGAGCTCGGTCACGGGGAGGCGGACGTGGACGTCAAGCTGATGGGCCCCGCGAGGTACTGCGCCACCTGCTACCAGTTGGTGATCGAGTGCAAGGCCCGCCTGGGCCGTGGCGAGGCATCGCCGCCGTGCACGGTGAGGTATGATACCCCTACCTTGCCTGACGACCCGGCCACGGGGAGGCAGCAGGCGAGGAAGCAGCTCAGGACGCCGCAGGACTCGTCGGAGTAGAAGCCATTAGCACTGATTTTCTTCTTTGTTTACATTATACAGGGAGGAAACATTGTGTGTGGTCTCTAGACTCCAGGTTTAGCAGTGGTAGATGATGCATAGATGCAGTTTACAATTGATGCTACTTTATATTAGTAGTTTCTCAATTTATGAGATTTTATTTCATTCATGTTAACGTTATCAATCATTAAGCTTGTCTACTACTGCTCTTTATCAACGTTGAGCCAATGGTTTGATTATATACGGAACTGCTCAATCAATTGGAGGGATATGAATACATGTAATCGCAACCAAAACGTTATTTGATTCAGTCGACGCGCAGAATCATACCAACGGCAGAACCTGACCAAATTCGAGCCAAACCTTCAACCAATGCAACAAGCACGAAAAATAAGTGAACAATAGTTGCAAGTTGAAACACACCTCACGGGCATGTGCTGTACTCCGCCACGATCACCGCCGTCTCAGGCCTTGACCCGGAGACGGACCTGCGGCAGCAGAGCCGGCCGGGCACGGGCACGCTCAGCCCGGTGTTCAACCTCACCGTCGGCGTCGCCTCGCACAGCCGGAGGGAGGGCGCGCGCATCGCTCCCGGCACCTCCGTCAAGGTGTCCTACTCGCACCTCCGTCTCCCCATGGCCAGCGGCCACGTGCCGGACGCGCGCGTGGGGCCCCGGGAGTCGAGGGAGCTGCCGTCCGTCGTCGCGCGCGGGCGCGAAGTCGCCGTGCCGGGGTTCCTGATGGACAGCCTCGCCGATCGAGGAGATGAGGAGCGGGCAGGCCATGTTCGAGGTCGAGCTCATCGAGAGCGATGAGTACGGGTGGCGGGACGTGGAAGGGCTGGGGGATGGTGGGGGACACCATTAGATTGACATGAGGAGGAACTCAGTTTCAATTTTTTTTCTCAAGTAATTTAGGATTGCTTGAGATGATAAGTACTCGTGCTCTTAAACTTTTGTTTCTCAGAATTTTATTGAGAAGGCAGTTCGTACTTGTAATATATTGTTTGATTTGATTGATCGATGCCCTGTTCGGCTGGCTGGAAAAACGACTGATACTGATTTGTTGTGAGAGAAAAACATTGTTATTTCGCTGAAATGGTACGGCTGATAAATTCAAGTCAATAGGGCCTGATTCTCATACAAGGAACATAAGCAGGCCCTATTGTACTTTGCTAGTTTGCTATCAGATATTTATTCGAAAAAAATAGGTACTTGATATGCTGAACAACGGCTTCTTCCTTTACTTTTTCGCGATTGGAGATTATACCCATATTTCATTAAGAAGAACTGCTTCGCCCTTTACATGGGACTATGGGATGCAATTTTCCGAAAGAATGTTGGAGCAAACGACTTTCCCATATCATTCATAACAAAAAGATTTTCGCACATAAAAAAGAGAAAAGACCAATTCACCTCCTCAACTATTGCGGTTGTTCGATTTTTCTTCCTCAACTATAAAAACAGTTTTTTACCCCCTCAACTAGTAACATCGTTTGTTTTTATACCTCAGGTGGTTTTGATGGTGGTTTTGTCAATGTAACGCCACGTCAGAAGGGAGCTCGGACTAGCGCCACGTCGGAAGGGAGCAAATCAGATGAAACAAAAAATTCAAGGAGGTAAATTGTACTAGAAGTATTTTTAAGTAATATATACCTAAAAATCATAAAAATAAATTATCAAAAAATTATCCAAATAACTTTTACATGAAAAAATAATGCAGTTAAAAATCTTAAAATCTAATTTAATCTTAGAAAATTTGTTTTACCTTGAAAACCATGAAACTAGTTTTAGATTTTTTTTCCCTAAAATCATGCTCTATCTTATGGTGCCTAGCTTCAAATTGTTTAAATTTTGATGCACCCATTTGGTTCTTATTATTTGCTAGTAGAAGCTGTCATTGATCATCCTCTCTGGATTGGGCGGTCTTGCGTATCTTACCTGGAGCGCCGCGGACAAGGCGAAGCAGCCGCGCTACCAAGTCGCGGTCGACGCCGTCGCCGGCCTCGACCCGTCGGCGGTGCTGAGCCAGCGGCGGCCCACGCTCGACCCGGAGTTCAACCTAACGGTCGGCCTCGCCTCGCGGAGCTTCACCAGGGGCTTCTGCTTCCACGACGGATCGGTGGTGCGGCTGTACTACGACGGCGTCCAGCTCGCCGGCGTGGCGTTGCCTAGCCTCTGCGTGGGTCCGCGGAGCGACGAGGGTCCGTGGTCGCCTGGGGCAGCGGCGTTCGTGCGCGTGTCGCGGCTGGTGAGGGCCGCGCTCGCCCGGGACCTGCGGCGCGGCGCGGCTGAGTTCGACGTCGCGCTCACGGTCAAGAAGCCCACGGAGGACGGGCGTGGGAAGTGGTGACATGCAAGGTCAAGGTGGGCCGAGCCGCCGCCGCGTCGCGGCTCCCTGCGCCGTGTCTGTAGTGGATGCCCCGTCGCCGCTGACGCACAAGGATGTGGGCCTTGTGAGCTATGGCTTTTCTCCGGCGCCGGAGAACGGCGGAGCGGATTGATCACAACTTTTAATTGGCTGGAACAAGGTGATCGTGGTCGCTCCGGCCGGCGTGTGTACTTCTATGAGACATCGATGGAGAAATTTATTTGTTTGATTTGATGAACTTGTGCTCGTGTCAAACTGTCAATAATATTCTACTTGTGTTTTGTTTGGCTGGCTCTGTAGCAACGAGAGCTAAACCATACAGATCTCCGACGCGACGCGCTATGAGTGATGAGATCACAACCGTGATCTGCATGAAAGGTCGTACGTGCTACATAAACTTGATGTTTCTTTTTCGAAAATTACCACGGTATTGAAAGAGGACTTTACAAGGTTGTTATGTTTAAAAATTTAACAAAACAACCTGACAATCTCAAGATGAGAGGAAGAAGCATTATTGCAAGACATCAAGCACCACACCAAAATTTGACTCCCTCTTTGATCTTTGAATCAACTGATGAAGCATGGAGTGTTTGCGCTCAAAGATGCACACATTTCTTCTTTTTTTTTCATAGCACTTCAAGTGTAAATGATCATCATTTGTGTTTTTATATTGCGTAATCATATATCTTACGTATTTAATTAAGTTTTAGCTGCATTATTGCATAATTTCCTATCATCACTCGGGCAACTATATGTCCATCGAATTAACAAAGATATGATCATGCAGATGTAACGACTCGTCCTCCGCTGTCAAGCCACCACAAGCCATGTACGGCCCTGGTCATGCTCCCCGCCTCCCCCTTTGTCATGCTCTCGTGCTGTGTCAGCAATCCTCCGTCCCAAGAGAACCCTGGTGCTGAGCCTTCTTCAAGTCAAGAGGAGAAGCCCAGGAACCGGAGGCCCAGGAAGGAGAACCCAAGATACGTCGGTGGCCCATGGGCTCGCTGAACGCTTGCAAGCGTGCAAGGCCTCTGTAATCGATTAAAAGGGAGAGACCCAAGGGAGAAGGCCAGCATTGTAATAACCAGACTGGTCAGCGTTGTAATAACCAGATTCTAATTTTCCTCCTAAAGAAGAACTCCTTCGCCGTATCCCTGTTCTTCTTCTTCTTCTTCTTCTTCTTCTTCCCCAAGCACTCCCTTCTTCTCCCCGATCCAATCTCAATTCCCCTTCCCTGCTGCCGCTCCTCACATGCTGGCACCCCACCACAAAACAAAGTATTGCCTCCGTTTCAAATTATATTTTGTTTTTACTTTTGTTGTTAACCGAAATTCTCTAAATTTAATCAAGTTATAAAAAAATACATCAACATCCATGACATCAAATTAGTTTTATTAATTTCTCCATAAAATATATCATGATAATACATTTATTTGAACTTGTAGATATTAGTAGATTTTTCTAAAAACTTGCTTAAAGTTCAAGAGATTAGACTTAGGACAAGACTAGATTGATCTCTTGTACGTGTTAATTAGTATCTATATCTTTTGCATGCTCAATCAACTAAGTTCTAAAGATTAATTTTAGTTGTTCTTGTTTTGAGTTTTGAGTAAGGCGCATAGTAAAACAAAACTAATAGGGTCTACTTGTTGAAGTAGAAAAACCCTGAATTCGACAAGTTTATAAACTAAACCAATATAACCAACAAGGCACAAAATCACGGTGTGGAGGGGAATTGAACTTTGGTCTACTATAGTTTGGACATTGGAGTTGCATCTACTGATCATCTCACTTATTTCGTTGCTTTTATCGCCAATGGCAATTTGTTAACCCAGGTCAACAGATTGGACCACGTGACAAACCACCAAATAGTGAACCAACACCATATGATTGGTTCAATAACCGGTCTAGCCTTTTTTTCATTGTAAGGGTGTGAAATTAGGCCTTCCACAACGTCGAGTGAAGCCAGAAAAAAAAATTAGAGCCCACATGTGAGTCCAACGTCCTGCTATGTCACAACTTTGGTATCCATTGTGGGTCCCACAAAAGACTTTTTTTTTCTCGAATACGCAAAAAATTTACGTATCATTGTATTGAGGAGAAGAGTTTAAAGAAAGAAACATACAACGCGCTTCTATCGAGCGCCGAAGGAGGTCGACCTAACACAGCCGAAGCTGGACCATCCTAGCAAAAGACCTCATGTTTTGATATTACATAAAAGGAAAC
The DNA here is from genome assembly GCF_019320115.1 of Miscanthus floridulus. NCBI lineage: Eukaryota > Viridiplantae > Streptophyta > Magnoliopsida > Poales > Poaceae > Miscanthus > Miscanthus floridulus. The sequence continues at coordinate 189,007,360 of NC_089587.1, read as the reverse complement.
AACCAATATCGACGCAGCTTTGTGGCCTAGGTGGCCTTGCGTCTTCGCGGCTGCCTAGACGGTGCCTTTCCAACGGCCGGGAAGAGCTCGTCCAACGCCTCGGCTTCGGACGCTGTCAGGTTGCCGTTGAAAAGCCTGTCAAAGGCCTCCAACTCCGAATGCGAATGGTGCAGCTGGATCCCTGGTGTAGCTCATACGCTGCATAATCAGCACCTCACCTCGCTTGGAAGCTGGCACTCGAAAGAGGCTCTGAGCCGTCAACCACCTGCTCCACCTGTCGTCCTATCTAATCCGTTTTCAGAGAGAATGGCTTGTTGAATTTGGTAATGCTATAACCGGGGCAGAGCCGTAGAGCTCATTGCAGACTTCAGCGTATCAAATCAGTCTTGTGAACCAAATAAAGATGGTCCCCTTCGTGAGCAGTTTTTTCTATAAGCCTTCTTGAACAGGTTGACGAGGAGCTTTGCAATAATGACAAAGTGTCCCACAAACTTGCTAAAAGAACCAGCAAGACCCAAGAAGCTGTGGAGTGCTTTCACAGTGGAATTGTTGGGATGGTTCGGCATTTTCACTATTCCCTCTCGGGGACAAATGAACGAATTTTCTTATATGGACACAAAATAATCGTATCTAATCTATTTTTATATACTTTGAGACCTTACGCGAATTCAATCCTAGCTAAGTAACACGTACGGAGTACATCATACGTACAAAACTTTTAGGCAGGAGACGGCTCTGCACCCCATGAATCAGAGCTCAGAAAGCCCTATCGTCCGTCTCGAAGTGCCCACCGTCGACCTCCTCCTCCTCCTCGTCGCCGATGTACAAGTACGGGTTCTTCTCCACCGGCTTGAAGTTGTAGAAGACGAACACGTAGAAGGCGAAGCTGGCGCCCTCGACTGCGACGTCGACTCCCCACCGGTACCCAGTGCCGGTACCTGTAGTTGAGCAGCGCGAGGAACTCTGACACGATGATCCGGGTGAAGTAGAGGTAGCCGACGACGACCAGGTAGAAGCGCTTGAAGAGCGTGAGCTTCTTGAGGTTGCGCGCCGCCTTGCCGTCGGTCCTGGCGGCCTCGCGCAGGCCCCGGATGGACCAGAGGATGGGGAAGATGACGGCGCAGCAGCAGATGACGTCGATGAGCAGGAAGACCCGGGTCCACGTGATCCAGCCCCGCCGCGTCGGGCCCGTCTCGCCGATCACCACCAGCAACAGGTTCTCCATCACTTGCAGCGGGATCACGATCATCAGCAAGCTCTTTTCGCGGTCCTGCAACATCGAAAATGCCACTTTGGGATCGGATGCATCATCGCAAGCGGTGATCGACGATAGGATTCTATCTAGAAATTGATCTGACCTGGAGGTACGGTTTGAGGAAGGACCAGCCGGTGCCGATGAGGACGATGACGGTGAAGAGCAGGATGCCCTTGAAGAAGCCGAAGACGTAGAACGCGACGTCCCAGCCGTGCGATGAACCACGTGTCCTCGGCCGCGCAAGCCGACTTGAGCGCCTTGAACAGCAGCAGCGCGCCCATCACGGCGTGGATCCGCTCCGTCGTGGCGTGCTGCCGGACGCACGTCCACACCCACCCGGCCAGGAACGCCAGGTACACCGCCGCCACGCCCGCGTAGATGCCCGGCAGCGGCTGCAGCCCGACGGAGAGGTAGTCCCTGATCATCCCGCCGCCGGAGGCGTCGCGGCGCACGTTGTACATCTCGGTGCGCACGTCCATGGTGACCTCCACGCCGCCCTGGCAGTTGCTGAACACGAGGGCGTACGCGTCGGGGACGTCGATGGTCACGGTGGTGGTGACCCCGCCCGGCGGGACGTCGCTGAGCCAGAGCATCGGGAGCGCGTAGTCGCTCGTCAGCAAGCAGAACCCGCCGCCGCCTTCCGGATCGGCGGCGTAGTACTGTGACTGGTTGTTGATCCATGGGAACTGGGCACCGGCTATGAGCACGAATCCCAAGAGGCTGGAGTCAACGCTGGTGAGGCGTGACGACCCCGGACGGAGTTGCCACGTCGCGCGGCGTATGGTGACCGCGGCCCTGCCGCCGCTCGCGAAGCCGAACTCCTCGAACAAGATGATCGGCCTGGCGTCGGACACGATGGGCGTTATCTTGATGTCGGCGTGGGCAACCCGCACGAGGAGGGCGGCGGTGGCGACGGCGGTGGTGTACATGGAGTTTGCCCGCGAATGTAATTAAGTGCATATCGTCATGCAACAACGTAGCTTTAGATCGATCGTCGTGCATGCATCTCAGATTGTTCGTTAGAGAACAGGAACCATTGTGGCACGTGCATGGCGTTCGCTCGGGGAACAACGGCAATGGCCAATGGAGATGGACAAGAGGCTCATCGATGAGCATGGCGCGTTTTAGGGAGGGCCACGGAGCATGTTGTACACGTAATGAACCTTCAGCCATTCGGTATCCATATGTAAGGAATTAATGGAATTCTCTGATACTAAAATGTGGTCAGCAATTCAGCATCGTTCAGAAGTACAAGAAGATCGGGCAGAAGACAAGGAACCACATTACATATACAGGTACTATAAACAGCACATGATTACTCAGTAAAACAAATTGTCTGACACGACAATACCAGTACCAATACTTCATGAGTCATTAACCTAAAATAATATGGAAACCGAAAACTAGGCAAGGGATATAGTACCATTATCTAACAAGGGAGTACGTAGTAGCATGTGAGTTTGCACACATCATCAAGCAAACTGATCACTGGAGCATCAAGACGAGACTAACAACCGTAGCCATTGCCGCCGCGATGGCGACGCCGGCGGCAGCGGCGATCGCTGCGCCAACACCGGAGGAGGCGTTGGAGCACGAGCACCCCGACGGCCCGGGGCGCCCCCCGCCGCCGCCGCCGTGGCCCGGCTGTGTCGGAGCTCCAGGCGCCGAGGCCGCCGGGCCGGGCGCCGCGGCCAGGGCCGGGTGCACCATGACGCGCACGATGAGCCTCTGGCCTTCCTCGCAGTGCCCTGGCTCGCCGCTGATGAAGCAGAAGAAGCCGGGGCGGTCGAGGCGGAACTTGGTGGCGCCGTCGGCGAACGCGGCGAGCGGCTCGCTGGCGTTGCAGGCGTCGAAGGCTAGGCGGTCGACCACCAGCACGGAGTCGTTCGCGTACTTGAAATCTGCGAGAGGATCGGATCAACCATATACACGTAGTTATCATACTTGCATCGCATCAATGCATCATGAATCATGAATGGAGAAAGTGAAATGGTTCTTAGGCTACTAGCTACTCACAGAGGTGGTCGCCGACGTGGAAGCGGTTGTTCATGGCCCACCAGTCGTAGCTGGTGTTGGCGTCCGGGACGCGCCACCCGCGCGGCCCGCCCACGCGGAACTCCAGCCCCGCGGGCGGCGCGGCTGCTGCCTCCGCGGCGACGCCGCCGGGAGCAACGAGGAGGAAGAAGACGCCGGTGAGGATCATCAGCGCGGGGAGATCGCGGGAGCTTCCTGCGGCCACCGCCATGGATCTTGCTTGCACTTGCAGCAGCGGTGCACTCGCGCTGGGAGCGAGGTCGAGAAGGATCGAGCCTCTCAGCCTCTGGTTCGGGGCAGTGGCTTGGTGCTCTCGCGCGCTTGGTGTTGCGTGGGATGGAATGGATTGGAACTGCAGGTGCGGCCGCGTTTTAGAGGGCCGGGGCTTGCAGGCTCGCACGGTTGTATGACCTGCTCGTCGCCGGTTGTAGTTTGACTGCGCGCGCGCGCGCTCTGTGGATTGGTGGGGAGTGGGAGCGTGCGTGTGGCGAGGGGGAGCGCGGAGCCGAGGACGTGGGCAACGAGCCAGGGGCGGCGGCAGTTAACGCTCTTCATGGCACCATCGCTGGCTTGCCAACCTCGATGATCCACGCGCGCACTGCAATCGTGCAATGCATGGCGCCATGGCGGTGAGTGTGTCCTTCGAGCTGGAAAGGCCCGGAACGTACAAGGCGCGGATCGCGAGCAAGTGCATATTCACCAGGGAAAGAATAGTGGTCTGTCCATGGCAAAGTTATTTTTGCCCAGACTATCTCTAACAACGACACATAAAATACAAGACCCATTGGATATTTGGATAGCGCTATATATAAAGAGTTCAATACCTATTTTTTATATTCCCCATCAACAAAACTCAAAAGAGAACCATTTCTGTAAAATAAGTTTCTAGGAGAGAGGGCATTCATATTTAGGTTATGCCTCTCCTGTTATCAAAAATAGATTTTCCATATATGTACTCTGTTAGAGGCTAATATAGTACCATTGAAGACTCATTTTGGGTTTGGGCGCCCTTATGGACACTCTGTTGGAGGTAGTATAAGGGCATGTGCCCCCATGAGATTCTCTCTCTAGCTGCACACACATCCCAATATACATCTCACGATGATGCACATGAGAGCACATGCCCTTAAGGGCAAGTTTTCTGCGTTTGTCGGTCCATAGGGAGCTACAGGGTATCTAGCACTATATATTAAGTCATGTGTTCGTAAGTAATTATCTAACATCGAGAGAGCATAACATAACTTCTCCTAAATTTATACAGTAGTCTCCTAAATTTATACATGTCGCCGTGAATCAACAGGTGTCGATAGCTGCTTTATAAATAAGGATCGGACATTGTTCCCACTAAATTTCTTTTCCACATCTCACAACTTTGAGCGTCTAACAGTGCTTAGCATCGAATCCGAGATACGGCGAATGCATAGGGGGTCCTCCCAGGTGCAGTGATAGGTGAGCAATTTTTTAACTCTAGATAGTTTTTTTACGAATTATATAGTACAGCCACAGACATTCACACGCACGTATATTCAGTCATATAAACACAGGAACGCAATGGGAAGAAGACTGAGATGATATCACCTTGCTGTCAACAGACATGCCTCTATGAATATCGTAAAATAAATAGTAGTGCTATTAGCGACATGAAACATTGTTGGATGAAAAAAGATTCTAATATAGATTAAATGTTCTTTTTATTAATGTTTGACCGAGAAATAAAAAAACAAAAATTGATTTTTTTAAGTCGGCGCATATATTGACAATTGAAGATTATAGATGTGTAGAATTTGTTGAATGTATTCTATTTAATTACTTAAGTTTGGATAAAGAAAAGTTATGCTTGCCGCAATGGGAAGAAATGAAAACTCTACACTAACTCGGGCTACTGTAGCCGACTAATTTGTGACACTAACTTTTCCCCCGATGGGCCTTGTAGATAGTGTGTTTCGTGGGCCCAAATTACGTTTCCTAGGGCAACCAATTTAGCGAAGCAAGGTTACATGTCACTTCTGTGTTGTATCACCAAGGAAATCAGATCTGTGTGGTTCGCGCGCCCAAACTTAACGTTTCCACTCACAAAGGGCCATGGCCTCATGGATCTAATGGACTGGGCTAGGCAGATTTGGGCTTCATCAGAACATTAAAAAATATGTACCTTGTTTATTTGCCGTTCAACCTGGATCAGGAATATATATCGACTTTTGCTATTTATCTGTTGACAGATTTTTTTACTAAATTTCTCAGATTTCTATATGTTTAATTGTGCTTTAGAATTTATGCTACAATTGTCTATTGGGTCACATGTATAAAGAATCTGACAAATTTGATCACAAAAAATTTATCGGCGGAAAACTAGACACTCCCATATACTACCTCCGTTTTCGTTTTTGACCATACGTTTTTTTCTGCAAAAGATTTTTAGATACATCAAGTTTTCATATATATGATTCTTTATTTAACATACTTCATTAGTGTTATATACATTGAAGTATCTAAGATTTTTTTTGAAGAAAAAACAGATGGTCAAATTTGCTACAGTAAAAAAATTGCTGACAAGTAAACACAAACGGAGGGAAGTATATATATACACACACATACATACATATATATATATATATATATATATATATGCGTGATAATAATTGTGTAGATAATAACCATTTTTGTTAGATGCTCCTGGCGGCCCTACACAATTCGTTTCGAGCATTTAGTACGTATATAGTAACATTTATTTAATCACGAAGTTGTTCATGACCTACACTTACAGGGTCCCTTTCTAAGTCGCTATCGTTAATTGGCACCTAGAGTATTATCATTGTTATTCTTTGTTAACAAAATCTTCTCTGTACCCAAGACGGGGCACACGATCTGTGTCTGCTTCCGGATTCTAGCTTCTAATCAATTTTAAGCAAAACAAGATCTACGGATTCTTGGATGGAGACTACTCTACGAAATTCCTTTTTTTAATGCTTTCATACACTCCTAGCTGGAATCCCTTGTTTGTGCTGTTTCCCACTGCATTCCAACGTAAGTTGATCGGAATATTTGTTATTTGAATATAGGTCTCTGATATGCCTGATTAGGCTGCTAACAGTTTGCTATAGGTGTCAAGATTCGTTCATCCAGAAGGCTCTCGGAGATGTGTATATAGACCATTTTTCCAAATCGATATGAGCTCTGTTGACGAGAATTTTGCGTCTCTTCACTTCAGCAACCAGAATGTCAACCCTCGGAGCTCTACTCCTCCTCAGCTTCAGATTCCTCGAAAACGTCTTGTCCGCCGATTATGCTCTCGCGACGGAAAATATAACCGTATCTCGGCTGCCATGCATCAAAGGTCCTAGGAAAGAGCTTTACTGTTTACGTTTGTGTTCCATGGGGCCTGCCAATTGTTCAGGGCATACATGTTTCCAGAGCAGCTCGCTTTGCAGATGCCCCTGATTTGCTAAAGAAAAGGCGGTACTGTTTCTGATGATTCACTGATACAGTTTTCATAACGGCGCGTTTATGTATCCGGTGTTGGATTTGGAGGCGGCAGAGATAGATGCGAGCCTGCGTCGTCGTCCCTCTCGCCGTTTCCTGCATGGAATTTCGCTTGCAGTTGCAGCACGGACGACAAATCATTCGTAAACGCTTTCTCAGTGATAAGTAAGATCAGATGCTTCTAGCCTAGTACTCCTAGATAGCAAAGCTTATTAGGCCAGTCTCAATGGAGGTTTTATCTCCTAGTTTTAAACACGTCTATATTTTAGAAACAGTGCAGAAGAGTTTTATTTCCATGAAACTCTCTCTACTCCCATAAAACTTTTATCTTCTCTCTTCATCGAGACAGTGTCATGTCAGCGTATTTAATGTCCATAAAACTCTATAAAATGAGACTGGCCTTGTACTCTCTGCACGAATGCTTGCTGGAGTAGCAACACATTTATCAGTACCCCGGCAAACGGCAATTATATGCCGCATATAGACAGCGCGGCGCATTCGACCTTCCTCCTTCCCTTTGATCCGGTGCGGATAGGATCTATCGGAGGCCGGCCGGCTTTTGTGCGCCTCGCCATTTAACAATCCCCCGTTGCCGGACACCTGTCGCCGGCTGGCCGGCCGGCCGCACGCGTAAGCCCCTGTCCCTTCCCGAAACGGCAGCCACGACCACGAACGCCGCGCCAGTTTATACTCCGAGCGGCCGGCCGAGATCCCAATCCCAAGTGAGCGAGCGATCGAGTAAAAGCGACGGCGTGCGGTGGGATGGATATCGGCGCCGTCGTACGGCCGTGTGGCGGGGGGACCGCCGGCAGGTGGGCGCGCGCACGGGGGAGCACAGCGCGCATCGCCGCGCCGGTCGCCGGGACATAGCAATATCATTCGACGTACGTTGCTCGGAACGTACGTGACACTGACTCACTGAGTGCGGTTTCGCTATAGCAGGAGGCGATCTAGCAATGTCATGGAGGGATCGATCCGTCGGCAGAAGACTCCACGGCATGCATGACCGTGCCGTGTACCGAAGTCACCCCTCCGTTAATAAAATTAAGTGAAGTCTAGACTCTAGTCTAGCTAGTAAAAAAATATATATAACCAACGCTATCGAGTCTCGATCCGGACTGGACTACTGCCCTCCCAGTCTCCCACGATGATCTAGTGCTGGTCCACCAGTGCTGCGATGCGATGACCTGCCAACATAAGATCTCACCTGACGTCTGCCAACAAACGTGGGAGGCGGTGAATTTACGAGGTCTGTCGAAAGAATATTGCGTAGCGTGTTCTGATACTAATAAAAAAATAAATTACATAATCTGTCAGTATTCCATGAGACGAATTTTTTAAGCCTAATCAATCCGTCATTATCACATATTTACTGTAGCACCACATTGTCGAATCATGGACTAATTAGGCTTAAAAGATTCGTCTTACAAATTAGTCGCAAACTATGCAATTAGTTTCGTAATTAGTCTATATTTAATACTTTATTCATGTGTCTAAATATTCGATGGGACAACGACTAAAATTTAAGAGGGACATCCAAACACCACCTAAGTTGTGAGTCTACCCCCAAAGTCTTTTTAGCTATTCCAACTACAGTGTCACAACTCACACGTGTGACACGATCACATACTCCCTATGTCCCAATTTAATTGTCGTTTCCGGTTTTCGTGCCACAAGTTTGACTCAATTTGTAAAAAATACTAGCAACATTTGTATCTTCAAATAAATTTATTAAAAAACTAGATTCAAAGATCTTTCCGATGATACTAATTATGTACCATAAATAATAATATTTTTTAATATATATTTTGTTAAAGTTGTTTCTCGGGAAGCGAGAACGACAGATATTCTGGGGTGGAGGGAGTAGCACACAAGTTAATTACTGCTGACAGCTTCCGTTCCTTCCTATCCTCCTTGAGAAAAAACCTTACTTTCCTTTTTCATATCATTACAAAAAGGCGACGCACGTTCACGATCAATGCCACTTGCTTCTTTAATTACCTTTTTTCCATGGTTTTAATTGCCACGTTTCGAAGTGATAAGTTCTTCGGGTCGTCCCACAGCTGTGTCGAAAACGACTTTTTAGGCCCCGTTCGCTTCTCTTATAATCTGTCTTTTTTAACTTATTTTTTTTAGCTAGAACATTATTTTTCTCTCACAATAAATTAGTCGGTACAGTATTTCAGCTTATTTTTTTAGCGAAGTATCATACTTCAGTAAGTTCCCGAATAAAACATGGAGCATAAGACTAACCATGTCCGTTCCAGTATTTAATTAATGAAAAACTTTGGTCAGGACAGTTGGACACCATCAACTCTTAAATTTGTCCAACCATTATGAAAGTGTGTCTTGTGGTAATTTTATTTATTTTTCAGATTTTAAGAGAGAAGATGGGAGAAATATTTTTTCTACCCTTGTCGCCGTTCAGAATGGTTGTCTCGAGCTCTGGTCGCCCGTCGCCCATGGACCCGCCGCTAGAGTACGCTCCTGGCACCTTCATATGTGACTGTGGCGGGCTCTAGCTAGCGTGTGAAATGGCTCATCGGAGAGAGCAGCTGCTATATGCTAGCTAGAGAGAAAGATGGAGAAGAGGAGTGATAGATATGTAGTTTTTTTTTTTTTTTTTTTTTTTTTGCTTCTTCTTGTTGCTTCTATAATCATGATTTGTGAGTAATTCCTTAGATTTCTCATCTTGATCGGTAATCCTTGCCGAGCAAGGCTTGAGTCGTACTGCACCTCTCTGTGTATGTATCTGCTCCCTTCTTTATTTTCATCAAATGGTCTCGGTGGAAATATATAAGAGTAGATCTTTGTCGGGTTCATGAACCCGGGGTCCCCAATAGATCCGCTTTTCTGCAAAAACTCGGCCCAACAGATGGCGTAGCGACAACGTTCACCTCCCGGGCCGGCCTAGATACATAATGACAGGCCGGGATAACGATCCGGTCCCCGAACGGAAGGCCTGGCCAAGGTGGGGACACAGTCCGACTCCGACCTCCTTTTTTGATCCGGAATACGCCGGACCTCTGCTCGCGGCTCTTCCTCGACCCTGGAAGACTTCTTCTCCCTCTCATTCTTCTCCTTTCTCCTCTGTAACCCGCACTTGCCCTTGGTCTATAAACAGGGAAGCAAGGTGCCCCATGAAAGGGGGACCAATCCGATCCATATTCGCACAAGAGCACGACACGAACACACGGCTGAGCAGCAATCGAGCTCTCAGCACCCGTTTATTCCTTCCACTAGAGGTTTGGGATCATTTTCCTCTCTCGCCTGTTTGTAACCCCTACTATAAACTTTTAGTACTAGTAACACGAGCAACAGTGACGAATTGGACGTAGGGACGTTTTGCCCGAGCTAGTATAAACCTTGTGTCCTCTAAGCACATCATCCGAGCCAGGTGCACAAATACAAATTTACTCGTCGGTAATCCAAAAACACCCATAGTTGGCGCGCCAGGTAGGGGCCTTTTGCGCGTCTCGACGTCCACATCAGGCCTCGGATGGCTAGTCACGGCGTCAGCTGGGTCCCAGACGCGCACGTGTGCTTTAGGAATCTAGACTTCATCGTTACGACGGAGAGAGAGTTGGCGCAGGCTCCCGCCGCCGTCCAGCCTCTCCACTCCACCAGCCTCGACGCGATCGCCGAGGGGCTTGAGGAGCTGCAGCTGCACGCACCGGAGGCCCGCGCCCCCAGGAGCGACCAGCTCCTCGGCTTCGATTACAGGAGGCTAGAGCGTCAGCTCGGCACCTTCCTGGGACCCCGACCGTCCCGGGAGGACCTGCGCCGCCTCACCTTCTCGTTCACTAACATCGTGACACAGCTTGCCGGAGGAGAGCCGCTCTCCCCGGAATACCTCGTCCGGAGCGCCCCGACAACGCTCCCGTTCGGTCTGCGCAACGCTGCAGAGACCGTTGGCCACGGCGCAACGCACACCTCCATTCCCTACGAACGACGAGTTCGTGGGGATGACCGGATATGTCGTGGAATCTTTCCATGGCCTCCTCGCAGGAGAATCGGAGTCGTCCTCTAACTCTGACTCCAGCAGGGCAGCCCTCACCCCTCTCATGAATATAGCAATTGAAAATAACACTACGCCTCAAACTATTAAACATGCTGCTGCAACTCCAACAACTGCAGATGCCACTCGCTTTACTGCCTTGCAGGCCCAGGAGAGAATAGCAAATGCTACTCATACTACTACAATGCAGGTCCAAGAGGCTCCTAAGATTTTTATTTTTTATTTTTTGTGATGCCTCCGTTGATTCTCAAAATCCTACTACAACAAACCAAACAGGGACTGGAATATGCATTCTCACTCGACCAGCTAGAAGTACCTCCCATGTTTCTTTTTTTCAGGTAGCGATTCCACAGGTCTTAGGAGCCACCGGAGGCTGAAGCTCATGCCCTCCTTTTTGGTGCAAAGCTAGCTTTAGCTCTCAATCTGCAGGCCGCAACTCTGTCCACTGACAACCAAGTACTAGCTGCTGCTCTGCTTGCTGGATCGTCACGCACTCATCCTAGACATTGGTCAGGACATTATCAAGCAAAAGGCTACAAAGTACACATGATTCATTGGGAGGCAAATAAGATAGTTGATAGCCTTGCTAAAAAGGCAAGACGAGCAAGCATCTTGAATTCAGGTCTTTTTTCTTGCCAGACACTTGCGCATCATCCAACTTGTAAAATTAAGCTTGTGCTACAAAACAATGACACCCCATCGCCGTAACATGTTTGTAACATGTCTGTGATGCAATGGAATTTTTAACTTTTCAAAAAAAAAAAAAAAACAGTACTGTAGAGCGCCACGTCCAACGTGCAGCACGTTGTTCCATGACCATGGTGCTAGCTGGGGTGTTTTCAGACGTCACTAGCCCATCATGTCCAACTAGCAAACGCACAGATCGATCGCTCTCAAGCCCCGGCGAGCGCTAGCTAATTTCTCCTCTGGCATCATGCCCCCCACGAGGGCCACGACCCCAGAAACCGATCGAACACATACGGCCGTGTGTGCCTCGAGGGCCGAGGGAACTCCTCCGATTCGTCCGTCGTCGTCACCCTTGAGCTCTTTTCCTCCCGTGCTAAGTAAAGCGCAGATCGTGACGTCAGCGGCCACTCTCGGTCACGGTCTCCGCACACGCACGCGCTCTCTCGCTTTCTCCCCCCTCCTCCCGTCTGGCTGTGGGCACGAACGGACGGCCGGCCCAAGCCGAGTGAGCGCGCGCCGCACTGATCGGTCTCGGTCGAGTCCAGCGGGCAAGCGCGTCGTGCTCGTGCGTGCCCGCAGCGGCGTGGCGGAGCGCGGACTCACTGGCTGACCCCGGGTCAGAGCTCGTTTTGCGCTGTTGCGGCGCGGGGTGGAGTTAGGCCGATCGGCCCCCGCCAGCCGTGTTGACGGCGATCGGGGCGACCCACCCGACTCGCCGAGTCCGCCGTACAGGGGAGGGAGCCAGGGAGGGCGCGCCCCGGGGGGACCAACCAGCCACCAGGTGACGCGCGGCCGGGCGCGTGGAGGACCGGACGTGGCGACCGCCGAGCGGGCGCGCGCGCCGGGGACGACGTGGCGCGGTCAGAAGGGTGGTCGTGCACCGCCCGGAGCTATAGCCGGGCGGGCCATGGCCCTTTTCCTCGATGGCGACGGCGGCGCTAGCGGATTAGCGAGGCGAGGGCGAGGGCGAGGCGCGCTTTTTCCGGCGAACCGCGTCCCGGCCGCCGCCCCCGGATAATTATATCGATCTGGCTTGAAGCCACCGGGATCGGACGCGCGCAGCGGCGGCCAGGTGTTTAACGAGTTAGGCGCGCGCTCGGGCTAAACCACGCGATCGCATCCGAGCAGATTTAGGATTATTTTACCTCATCTTGATCGATGGAATCGATCGACCTGCTGCTTGGTGAGCTTCAACTTTCTACTCTATCTACCATTTAGCAGTGGAATTACGATGGACTCCTGGATTTACCGGCCGGTGCCTCCACGTCAATTACCAGCCTGGATCGGAGGGGATTTATTACAGTGGAAGAAACTTTCGGTTCAGCAGTTTGGACAACTTGCTTGTCTATGAACTCTAGCAGTTCGGAATGCACAAGGCCAGTCTTAGTAGAGGTTTCATTTGTATTTAATAGCCTACCACATATGCATTTTTGATGATATGGCGATGTTTTAACGAGGAGGGAGAAGAAATGAGTTTCATGGGGTAAAATTTTCTTGGCACAATTACTAATTCTATATGAGTCTTAGAATTAAATGTCTATGAAACTCTAGAATGAAACTTTGCATCGGGAGTGGTGGTTTCATCCAAAATTTAATTTCATCCTATATGACATGGTAATCTTGAAAACAACGTAATGAAACTCTCCACTGAAACTGATCTAAAGGTGTGTTTGGAAGGGATCCAGATTCTCCACAGAAACGTTTTGCACAGAAATTGAATCATTTGATGGAACCGTTTGGCCGACTTAACTGATTCAGGTTCCATCTATTATCTATCCATCTGCGGGCAAGTCAGCCGCTGCCTCCTCTTCCTCTTCTTCGTGAGCACAGTCCGCTCGCCAGTTCGCGCCGCCCAGGAGCGCTCCCTCGCCCGTCCGTCCGCGCCGCCCTGGAGGCGTTCCCTCATCCGCTCGTCGTCCACGCTGGGAGGATCTCCGTCGCCGCGCCGGGGAGGAGCTCCGATCCCTCTCCCGCACCGCCGGGAGGACCCCCCCTCGCTCATGCGTCTGCGGCAGAGAGGACCTTCCTGCCCCCGTGTCCAAGCCGTGCATCGAGAGGAGCTCCCTCACGGCCTTACTCGCACCGCTAGGAGGAGCCCGTGGGGCCCGCACGAGCACTCCCGCCGGCGCCGGGAAGGAAGATGAAGATGGAGCTAACGGAAGGCGGAACGAAACGGGCGAAACCGGGTAATCACGGTTTCGCGTTTTTACAAAGGAAGTGTGAAACGGTTCCGATCTTCTGAGCTCTAGTATCCCCTTTGGAAGAGTTTCTCCCGATTCTCCAAAGAAACCGAAACGTTTTCCCATCCAAACAAGGGGCCTTAGTCATGACCGCAAGGAGAACGTCATTTCGAATTTGGACTATCAAATTCTGAAGAAGGTCGTACACGTGAAAACAGACATGGCTGATGTCTACTAGACTCGAGCCACATGCATGAGGTATGAAACCTTGACCAGCACGAACTGGTATGTACTCCGTATATGGGTATGGTAGGCCATAACGCAAGTTGGGAGCCCAAGTCAACTGCCAAACTACGAGAGCGATACCGTGCATATCGAAACGAGCTAAGCATGCAGGTCAACTGTGCTGGGTCCAGAGTCCAGCACAATGAGCACCTGGGCTGGGACAAGCTAGGCCTTATTTAGTTGGCGAAATTTTTTGAAAAATGATACTGTAGCACTTTCGTTGTTATTTGACAATTAGTGTCTAATCATAGTCTAATTAGGCTTAAAAGATTCGTCTCGTGAATTTCGTCTAAACTGTATAATTAGTTTTATTTTTTATTTATATTTAATGCTTCATGCATGCATCCAAAGATTCGATGTGACAGAAAATCTTAAAATTTTTTGCAAAATAAAGTGGAACTAAACGGTACCCTAGCAAGAGTGCTTGCTTGCTCGGCCTTATTTGTCTGCTGGTCCATGCACCATGTAGTTGTGTCAGTGTTACATGGCTGAGGGTGACTTTGCCTCCTTGTACGGACCTATGCTGATTTCCTGTAAAGTTTACGTGAGATTGCCTCAGAAGATTGGACCAGTACTGTTCACATGTACGCCTGCTATTTCAGTTCTCCTGTTCAGCATCTAGATCAGCAGTAGCTGAAGCGGCACACCACCAGAATCGACTGTATCATTATTTGACACGGAGCGATTCATACAGAGATCACTTCATACGATCCATAATGACTCCATCAATCGCGAGCAAAAAAAAAAAAAAAAGGTTGCGATCCCGGTTGCTGCCGCACCCGATCAAGATAGATGGCGTTGGCCGCTGGCCTGGCTACGAGCTACGAAACACGGACTGTCTTTGTCCCGATTTTTTTTTTGTTTTCAGCTTTTTTTTTTAAAGTTTTTCATAAATATACCTATGTATCCTTTTAAAAAATAGACTCTGATCTCGACGCCGTGACAATTGGCGTCGAGCTTACACGTCTCGGCGCCAATTGCTTTGGCGCGGAGGTCCAGGGTTATTTTCTGCGTGTCGTTGACGTGGCTGCTTGTGTGACGCGGATGTGGCATGAGCTCGACGGCGTGGATCTTGACACCGAGCTCGGCGCCGTAGATTTTGGCGCCGAGCTCGGCGCCATATTTTCTGGCGTCGACCTCGGCGCTGCTTTGTCTAGCGCCAACCTGCCTGACATGGCTGGGTCTAACGAGCATGTCTCCGGAGTACTATTATGTCTGCAGTAGAGCCATGTCCTGGTAAACTAGAGGGAGTAGTACTGGCCTGGTAGACTGTACGAGCTCGTAAATGAACACCCAAGCCAAGGAGAAATGCCATATATCAAATTTTGACTTTCTGTTTTTAAAACAAGCAACTTTGACTGAACAACGCTCGCGTAATAGTCAGAGAAACAGTAGCCCCTCGTAGTAGTACTCCGTCCTAAAAAATAATGCAATTCTCGACTTCCTGAGGAGTCAAATAATTTCAACTTTGATTAAATTTATATAAAAAATACTAACATTTTTAATACAAAATAAGTATCAATAGATTAGTGACGGAATATATTTTTAGAATAAAACTTATTTCAGACATAAATGTTAATATTAATCACTGTAAACTTAGGCCCTGTTAGTTTGAACTCAGCTATGGTACAATATTTTTCTCTCGCACAACAAATCAACGAACATTATTTTTCAGTCTGGCTTTTCAGCTAAGCGAACAGAACCTTGGTCAAATTTTAGGCAAATTGACCGACACGAATTCTATAGTTGCGTTCTTTTTGGGACCACGGTGGGCTGACCCAGCCCTTATTACTCCTTTTTTTCTTTTTTTTTCCTTTATTTTTCCACTCCATGCTGTTGTTTTGCAACTTTTATTATATTGGTATGGCGTCGCCTTTCCTCGTCTTATCACTGCCTACGTGTCGCCTAGGCTTATGGTCACTGCTTTAAGAATCAGCCCACCCGACTGCCTAAGTGATCTAGTGATTTTTAAGACATTGCTTACTGTAACCTAAAAAGTCTGAAATATTCCTTCGGTAGTCTTTTTAAGAAACCTTTCTGTTCATACACTAGGTGGTTGGGTTTTAAAAAAAGGATATAATAAGTGGTAGGGTATAACCATATAACAGATATGTTGTTTCTGTCTTACTTGCCTTCAACGAGCAGGACATCTGATAAAACAAGCAAATAGTCATATACATAAACCTGAAATTAGTGACGTGCAGGTTGATGACCAAGTAACTGTAACCCGGTGGTCCAAGCGACATGTAACACGAGGCTCTGATAAAGAGGTCAACAAATATCGTTGAATGGAGGAAGAACACTGTTGAAACACGAGCTCCATCTTTTGATGAAAAAGAAAGAGAAAGATGCATGTCAAAGTAAGATATTGCCTACATCTGCCTATCTGCTAAAGATCCCATTTCACACCACTGCCCAGTTTTGAATTGGACCAATGCAAAAATAATATTGCTCCAATTGTCATCTTGTAACTTCTAATACTGCAAGCTGCCGTTGTCCTATTTCATGTTTACTAAGAAAAGACAGCTCAATATTGAAGCGAAGCTACTATGGCTGTAATACCTGTTCAAATTCACAGAAAGGACTAAGTATAAAAGGTGCTCAATGTTGATTGACTATTATTAAATGACTTGCTAATATGCTCTTAGTATTATTGAGAACTTAAAATAACTTGAAGACAGTCAGATCGAGTAAATTGCAGATAGTGAGCTTAGGTGATACACTTGAAATATTTTGCCCACTTATGTACTAGTTGTCCATTTTCATCCTACAGCTAGTGGCACATACAGAATCTCACTTACATGGCGTTCATTATAATGAATTGAGAACCGAGCAATTGTTCGTTTATTAGAGTACCCACCTGAGCTCGAACCCTGATGTTCAAAGACTCCGGGTACCTCACTGAGAACTAGTTTCAGCAAATTTCCTGGCCAGCCAGGGTCTGTTACTCCCTTCTTAGCTGAAAAGAACGTAGAGGAACCCAAGCGGAGAGAGAGAGAGCAGAGGAGTATTAATATCCTTCAGCCTTCACGTCCATTATGTCAACAACTGTGCTATGACATTTACATACGAGTACTACCTTCGTCCAAAAAGAACGTAACTATAGGATTCGTGCGGATCAATTTGTCTAAAATTTGACCAAGCTCCTGTTCACTTAGCTGAAAAGTCAGATTAAAAAATATTGTTCACTGATTTGTTATACGAGAGAAAAATAATGTACCATGACTGAATTCAAGCTAACAGGGCCCAAGTTTACAATGATTAGTATTAATATTTATGTCTGAAATAAGTTTTATTCCAAAAATATATTCCGTCACTAATCTATTGATATTTATTTTGTATTAAAAATGTTAGTATTTTTTGTATAATTTTGATCAAAGTTGAAATTGTTTGGCTCCTCGTAAAGTCGAGAATTGCATTATTTTTTTTAGGACGGAGTACTACTTTGAAGGGCTACTATTTCTCTGACTATTACGCTTGTGTTGTTCAGTCAAAGTTGCTTGTTTAAAAAAAAAAAGAAAGTGAAAATTTGCTGCTACAGCCAGCTACTATCCACACTAAAGCTCAAAATTGTCATGAACCGCATGGGGATGTGAGCCCAAAAAATGCATGGCGTTTCTCCTTGGCTAGGGTATTCATTCATGAGCCAGTACTCGTAGAGTCTACCAGGCCAGTACTACTCCCTCTAGTCTATCATGACATGGCTCTACTGTAGACATAATAGTACTCCGGAGACATGCACGTTAGGCCCAGCCATGTCAGGCAGGTTGGTGCCAGAGAAAGTGGCGCCAAGGTCGACGCCAGAAAATATGGCGCCGAGTTCAGCGCCGTGGATCTACGACGCCGAGCTCATGCCACGTCCGCACCACGCAAGCAGTCACGTCAACGACACGCAGAAAATGACCCTGGACCTCGACGCTAATTATCACGGCACCGAGGTCAGGGTCTATTTTTTAAAATGATACTGCCAGGGACTTATTTGTGAAAATCTTAAAAAAGGCTGAAAAACGAAAAAAATCGGGTCTTCATCCCTGTCGTGGCTACTCCACGCAGCGCCGAAAAAAACAACCCAGGTGCCAAGCTAGCTGCGCTTTTCGGCAGGAAAATGCTACAGTAAGACGGTTTCCAACGGCGTGACCTAAACACAAAACGCGTCCTGCACAGTGTTTAGGGTAGCCAAAACCATCCTCCAACGGAAGACCGAAACCACGTACGCATTCTGGGTACTCGGCGATTCGGAAGGCATTTCTGCGTCTTCGAAGAGAGACGACGCAAACATGTAGTGGTGGGCCCGTCGGAGCTGCAGTGGCGCAGCGCCCTGCCCCGCGCTGCGGCCCACCTCCCCGCCGCCGCGCGCAGCAAGCTTGCCCCGGCGCGCGGCCTGCCTCCACCTCGGCCACGCCATCCTCCTCACCTCCGCCATCTCCCTCCTCCGCACGGGATCGAGCGTGGGCGCGTTGACCTGCTCTGGGCGGCAGCCCGGGCCCGGCGCAGCAGCCTGCCTCCACCTCGGCGCGGCGGTCCACCACCACCTCCGCGCGTTGCCCTACTCCGGTGCGGCGAGGAGGAGGCGGGGGTGCGTGGATCTGGGCCCCGCCGCTGCTCACCCTGGCCGGCGAGGCGAGCTGGCCCCAGAGCGGCCGCCCAGCCCTGGCACGCCGAGCCCGCCCCGGCGTGGCGTCCTACCTCCCCGCCACCGCGAGCCTCCTCGGCGCGACAGGGAGGCGCGGGATCTGTGGCCGGCGAGGAGCAAGGAAGAGAGAGAGAGAGGGCAAGGGGAGATCGGGAGGAAGAGGGAGGGAGGGAAAGAGAAGTGACGAGGGGGGAGAGAGAGAGGAGAGGAGATATTTTTACCGGTGTACAGTGATTTGGGTTGTCCATTGGAGAAGATAAATTTTAGGTGCGGATCCTTTTTACCGTGCAACAGCCAAATCAGATAAATGGATGTTGTGTTTAGGTCGGTAATCCGTCATCATATCCATTGAGAAAAAAAGAAGCGTGGGGGGCAGGGGGCATCTCAGGCATCCTCCGGCGGCCTCCCGTGGTAGTGGCAGTGGGATACCACTGACAGCGACACGGCCTCGGCAAAGCCCGTGCTGGATATATATGTGGCAATAGCTTACTCCTTTGCCGCATCACCTTAGCTTACTCACTCACTACACATCGCTGGGGAGACAACTCGGGAGGATTAAGGATTGATTAGCTCTCTAAGATCACTGAAGTTGAAAGATTAAAGCTCCATCTCTCCTGACTTGAGGTAGACAGAGAGATAGAAAAGAGGGGACGAGGCAGGAATGGAAGGGCAGTTTGGTTGGGGAAGAGAGGAGGGAGGGTGGAGGAAAGGGCCATGGACGGCGCAGGAAGATAAGCTCCTGGTCGAGTACGTCAGGCAGCATGGAGAAGGGAGGTGGAATTCTGTCGCCAAGCTGACTGGTAATGAACACTGCTACTGATTATTCTCGTTTGTTCTGACAGTTTTTTTTTTTGAGGGAAACGTTTGTTCTGACAGTCATTTGTCTCTTTAGTTTTTTTTCCTTTCTTTACCAACTCACCATAGCCAACCTACCTGAAGCTGCAAGTTGCATACTTGCATTTGCTTATTCAGCTAGTTGATGCAGTCAAACCTCCAATTACATGGGAATTTAGATTATATTTATTCCCCTGCACACGATTGCCAACTTGCTAGAGGTCTATCGCCTCGTTCGTTTGGCTTATAAGTAGTACTTTTCAGCTAACGAACAATATTTTTCTCTCACAACAAATCAGCCAACAGTACTTTCAACCATGACTTATCAGCCAAGCAAACATGCCACGTGATTCTATTTTATACTCTTATTAGTCTTAACCTTGTCGATCGGGCATGATGCAGGTCTGAAGCGAAGCGGCAAGAGTTGCCGGCTTCGGTGGGTGAACTACCTGAGGCCCGACCTAAAGAGAGGCAAGATCACGCCGCAGGAGGAGAGCCTCATACTCGAGCTCCACGCCCTGTGGGGAAACAGGTAATAAATCCCTTCTCGCTCTCACCGATCAGCTGGTACCTTTTCAGTTCACCGATGATGATCAGCTGATCACGTTATGCTCTGATCATGTATACACAGATGGTCAACGATCGCGCGCAGCCTGCCGGGGCGGACGGACAACGAGATCAAGAACTACTGGCGGACGCACTTCAAGAAGGGCAAGCCGTCCAAGAACATCGAGCGCGCCAGGGCGCGGTTCCTCAAGCAGCGCCGCGAGATGCAGAGCCAGCTGCTGCTGCAGGGACAAGACCAACAGCAGCAGGAGAAACAGATCGATCACGACGACGACGACGATGGCGACGCCAGCAGGGAGACGGTGCCGGCGGCCGTTTCACTGGCGCAGCAGAACGAGGAGGACCTGCGGATTCTGCAGCAGGACATGGACGACCTGCTGTTCCAGTTCTGCCCAATGGCCACCTGCACCTCCTCCTCCTGCCTCCTCCCCGGCGGCAGCGCGTCGGCGAGCGAGGAGGGGTCCAGCGGGGATCACCAGCTCGACGGCGGCGCCACGTGGGGGTGGGGCAGTCTGTGGAACCTCGACGACGTGGTGGATGACGTCGATGGCGGCGCCTGCGGCTGGGACAGCAGCTTCCCATTGCTGCAGGATCAAGGGCTCGCTTTCTACTAGCAGCTGCTTGCCGTACCCTACAACTTTATATAGCCCGCTACAATTAGATGTTCTTTTCGTCTTCGACTGCTTCCTGCTGCGGCCTATGTGTGGAGGGTGAGAGCGAGAGGTCACTCTGATTGTTGCGTTGGAAAACGATGCAACACCAACCAAAGCCCACTTCGAGCGAGTAGCATGTCTTCATGACTTGTTTAGCTCGTCTTTAACCACTTTTTTCCCCGAGGGATGAGAGTTTTTTCTCCTTATAAGATCATGGTGTGTTGAAAGTGCAACTTAGCTCATGTACTTCCATTTTACAACCCACCCAAACTCAACATGTGTTTAGGTGCATAGTTATTTTGCCATGAGAGCATCTTCAAGAGTTTGGTAGTATCACCAATAATTCCTAATAGTGGAACTATTGTGACAACGTGGACAAGGGACCGAAGAGAGGGAGCGGGGTTCTAAATAGCCCGAAATAGCACAGCTATAGTTTCATTATAACTTTTTCATAGGATCTACTACTATGATATTGCTAATTGTACATCTATTTTGGACTGATGCCTCTTCTTTGAAGAGGGCTGAAGCTAGAACTTTTTTCATTATCTAAAAAATAATTGTTCAGCTATTTTCACTAATGACACTCACTACTGGAAACTACGAGTTTCCCTACGGGTTTTATTATTCCCTACAGTTTTCTATCAGTCTTAGGGAATTATCTGTCTCCCTAGGGTCCCATTCAAAACCGTAGGGAATCCTATATTTCCCTAGGAACTGCGTAATTTCGTCGGGAGCAGAAAGAGGAGTGGTCCTTCAGCAAGCCATGCCATCGCCAACGTGGAACCTTTCCCTAGCAGGTGGATAGAAAATCCTAGGGAATCAGATCGGAATCCTAATAATCTCTAGGGCGCCACTTTCTCCTGCCGCCGCCCAAAGTTCAGTTGCCTCCGTCTACGTCTAAAGCCAGCACAAGTCCACAACAAAAAAACGAAAAAGAAAAGAAAGAAAGAACACTCGTATTCTCTTCTCCCATCGAAGCACGCGAGCCGCCCGGCCGCCCCAGAGCGCTGTAGGGTCGAGATGGCGGACTAGAGGGGGTAAATAGTTCTTTATATGATTAGTCACGTCAGCTAACCGAAATAAGTGCGGAATTAAAACAATCGGTCTAGCCAAGACTATACCCCTCTATCTATGTTCTCTAGCACCTTGCAAAGATCCTAATTAAGCAACTAAGGTGCCGGGCTAGCTAGAGTTCACCTATCCAATTCTAGGAGCAAGGTCACACAAACCTATGCCACTAGTACTTTAAGCAACGAGTGAGCTCCTACACATGCTAGTAAGCAAAAGCACAAAGCCAACTAAGCTCACTAGCAATGCTCAATAACAAAGGCAACCAATGCCAAATCAGAGAGCGCAAATACTTAGCTACACAAACTAAGCAATATGACTAACAAGGTTACACAAACCAAATTAGCCATGCAAGGGAGCTACTTCTTATGCTACACAAGCAAGAAGATAACTAGTGAGCTACACAAGCTAACTAATTACAAGAGCAACTACACAAGCACAATGTATGTGAAAGTAATTACAAGTTTGTGTAACGAGGATGCAAACCAACAGGAAGAATAAAGTTGACACGGTGATTTTTCTCCCGAGCTTCACGTGTTTGCCAACACGCTAGTCCCCGTTGTGTCGACAGCTCACTTGGTGGTTTGGCGGCTAATTGGCATCACCCGCCAAGCCCGCACGTCGAGCACCGCAAGAACCTACCCCGAAAGTGAGGGTAGCTCAATGACACGCTTTACTAGAGTTGCTCTTCATGGCTCCCACGGAGCAAGCACAATGCCCCTCACAAAGCTCTTCTCCGGAGCACCACACAAGCTTCTTGCGGCCTTCAACGGAGACCACCACCAAACCGTCTAGGATGTGACAACCTCCAAGAGTAACAAGCACCACCAGTTTGCAACTCGATCACCTAATGCCACTCGACGCAACCTCACGCTGCAATCACACTAGAATCGCTCTCTCACACAATCGGATGATCACTATCAAGCATATGTGACATGGAGGGCTCTCAAGCACTCTCAAGCATGTACACAAAGTCTCCCAAGGTGCTCACAAGCCATGGCCGAGACTCCCTTCTATTTATAGCCCCATGGGCTAAAATAGCCGTTACCAGTTCACTGGGTGTTTTTCGGGTTGACCGGACGCGCTGGTCATATCGACTAGATGCAGGACCTCAGCATCCGGTCAACGGATGCTCACCACGTGTCACCTCTGTTCAACCTCAGTCGCTTGATCTCAACGGTAAAGTGATGACCAGATACAGCTATGAAAGCATCTAGGCCCCTAGTTGGATTTTGGTGATTAATGTCAATACAAGATTACTATGACTAATATGTATTTTGCAGAGGCAATTAAGTTAGGTCATGGTAATGGAGATCGATTGGGCAATCGAGGTTGTCATGCCCCTACGATGGAAATTATTTCGGTTTTCAAAGGATGGACGACAAGGTTAAGGATAACTAGTTCTAAGTGTCGATTGGAGTTGGAGAGACACTTAGAGTAGTTTAGGACTTTGTTTTTCCTTTGGCCGTACTAAGAAGGGGGTATGAACGGGTAGCTTGACCTAGTTGAGTCTAGTGAGTTAGGTGTGGTGCACACTTATTTAAACTAGCTCTAGGTAGCTCCTATGAATGCCTAAGATCCTTTGGAGCAAACTTCATTCACATATGTTCGAAAGTTGGAAGTGAATGGAGGGTCAAACACTGACCGGACGCTGGCTCCGGTGCGACCGGACGCTGGCCGCAGGGTCCGGTCAGTTCATTTGACCGTGAAGAACAAGTCTGGAGTGACCGGACACTGGAAGATCGTGTGACCGGACGCTGAGGGCTAGCGTCCGGTCGACTCCAGTAAGGGTCTAGACTTGGGAAAGAGTGACCGGACGCGTCCGGTCAGTGGTGACCGGACCCTGAGTATCTAGCGTCCGGTTGTTTACAGTAAGCATCCAAGAGCGACCGAATGCGTCCGGTCGGTACTGACTGGACCCTGACAGCGTCCGGTCATCATTTGAAAACTGTTCACAGGTTGAACTGACCGGAGCGTCCGGTCAAAACGATCGGAGCGTCCGGTCATCCCACAGAAGCTCATAACGGTTCGTTTTTCAGGCTGCCTTATAAATAGAGGCTCCACTTGTGAGTGGAGTAACTTTTGCTCATTCCAACAGCTGAGAAACACGTTTGTGAGTGCTAAGAAGAGCAAGGTCCTAGTGAGGTGTTTGTGATTTGAGAATCCAAGAGAGTAGCCTCACTAGCAAATCAAGAGTAGCAAAGTGTGCATCCATCTTCTCATTAGGCTTTGCGTGGTCAAGTGAGAGTTCGTGCTTGTGACTCTTGGTGATCGCCATCACCTAGATGGCTTGGTGGTGATCGGGAGTTTGGTGTTCACCCGGCGGAGCTTGTGGGTGACCCAACTCAAGTTGTGAGCGGCTTTGGGTGATTCGCCGCGACGGAGTGTCGAAGAATCAACCCGTAGAGAGCACTTGATCCTTGCGCGGATCAAGGGGGAGCTACACCCTTGCGCGGGTGCTCCAACGAGAACTAGTGAGGAGTGGCGACTCTCCGATACCTCGGCAAAACATCGCCGCGTTCCTTTTCTCTCTCTATTTACTTTGAGCACTTACTTTGAGCATTTACCTTGAGCAATTCAATACTTGTTTTACATCCATAGAATTGCTTGCTAGAGTAAGTTTGGAACTTAGGTTGCGAGGTTGTTGTGCATTAGTTTGATATAAACACTTTTCAAGGCACAAGGGGTTAATTGGGCTATCTGTAGGATTTGATTATTGCAAGAGAATTTAGAATTAGCCCAATTCACCCCCCCTCTTGGGCATCTTGATCCTTTCAATTGGTATCGGAGCCTCGTGCTCACGTTTTTAAGCTTAATCGCTTAGAGCAAGATGTCTCACGGGGATAGACCTCCTCCTATCTTTGAGGGAGATGATTTTCCATATTGGAAAATCCGCATGGAGGCATACTTAGAAGCTCTAGATGTTGGAATTCTAAGAGCCGCCTCTCAAGGGTTCCCAGCACCTAGGAATGCCGCACAACTTCAAGGTGATGAAGTGAATTATGAAAAATGGAATGCAAAGGCTCGCAACACCATCTTTTGAGGCCTTTGCAAAGATGTGTTCAATCGTGTAAGGAACCACAAAGACGCCCATGCACTATGGTCGGACGTTTGTGCGCTCCATGAGGGAACCAAGAGTGAGCGTGAGGAACGCTATCATCTTGTGATTAAAAAGCTAAATTCTTTTGAGATGTTTCCCAAAGAAAGTGCTAATGAAATGTATTCTCGATTAAATGTTCTTGTAGAGGAAGTCAATGGGCTTGGACTTACTCAAATGTCACCATCCGATGTTGTGAGAAAAATCTTGAGTGTCCTCCCCATTGACAAATATGGGCACATTGTGACCGTGCTACATCAAGGTGATCTTTCTGCCGCTACACCGACACAAATCTTGGGAAAGATCAATGCTCATGAGATGTACATGCACATCACACCACAAGATGGCTCATCCTCTACAAAGAAGAAAGAGAAGGACTTAGCATTCAAAGCTAGCCAAGACAAGGGCAAAGCAAGACTTGAGTATGAGAGCTCAAGTGATGAAGATGATGAAGAAAGCCTTGCCCTCATGGTGAAGAAGACCACCAAGATGCTAAAAAGGCTAAACAAGAGTGGCATCAAGTTTGATGGCAAGAAGAAGAAGTTCTTCACTAACTCAAGAAGAAAGCCAATCTCTGAGATGGATTGCTACAATTGTGGCGAACTTGGCCATCTAGCTCATCAATGCACGAAGCTCAAGAAAGACAAGTTCAAGAACAAGGGCAAGAAAGATGATTCAAGCGATGAAAATGAAAAGAAGAAGAACAAGCCATACAAGAAGAGAGATGGCAAAAAGAGGGAGTTCTACAAGAAGAAGAAGAGTGGCAAGGCCTATATTGTCGGTGATTGGCTCACGGACATTGATTCATCAAGTGGATCATCCGATGATGATAGTGACGATGAAAAGGTGGCCGCCATTGCTATTGATCTTGCATCTTCACCGCCATCATCGCTATCATCCTCTACACACCTATGTCTTATGGCCAAAGGTGAACACAAGGTAACTAAGAGTGATGATAGTAGTGATGATGAACATGCTAGTGATGATGATAGTGATAGTGATGATGATGACTCACCTACATATGATGATCTTGTCAAAATACTAAGAAAATATACTAAGATCATTAGAAAGAGTAGAGCTACAAATGAAAAACTTGATGCTAAAAATGACTCACTCTTAGCTAAGTGTGATACATTAGAAAAGGCTAATGATGAGCTCAAAGAAACAAATAATTCTATATCATCCAAACTCAAGGAGCTAAAATCTTCTAAGAAAGAGCTTAAAGATAAAAATGATAAACTTGAGTGGGTGCACAATGAGCTTATCACTAGTCACAACAAGCTAAAAGATGAATATACAACTCTAAAGATCGATTACGATACCCTTATTATTGCACAAGAATTCTTACCAAATGAGCCACATGATGCTACTAACCATGTTGTTAAGATTGATATAGCTACCTCATGTGATGATTTAATTGATGAAAGCATTGAGCATGGATCTAGTAGCAAAGGCAAGCAAGTGGTTCAGTGCAATGACTATGATGAGTATGTCAAGCTCAAGAGTGACAATGAGAAGCTCATGAAAGATCTTGAAGAGATGAAAAGTCACAACACCATCGTGCTAGAAACTCTTGATCATGACAAAGAGGTGATCCTTGAGAATGAGAAGCTAAAAGAAGAAAACAAGAAACTCAAGGAGGAGAAGAACAATGATATTCTCAAGGAAGAGAACAAGAAGCTCAAGATGGAGAAAGAGCATCTCAAGGTGGGATTGAGCAAGTTTGCTAGAGGCAAGCATCTCCAAAGTGAGCTACTCATGAATACCGTCATGAAGATGGATAGAAGTGGCATTGGATATATGGCAAATGTAGAGAAGAAGAAGGCTCAAGCTCAACACCAACAATCAAAGCCAAAGCCAAAGCCAAAGAGATGTTTTGAGTGTGGACAAGAAGGCCACTTTGCTCATGAGTGTCAAACTCCACCACCACAACCCTTGCCCAAGCATGCTAGACCCTTTGCTTTCAATACTCACTACATGCTTAGAAAAGATTCGAGTGGAAAGATGAAAGTCATGTTCTTAGGTCCCCCAATAAGAGTAGGCCTAAGAAAATTTGGGTGGCTAAGTCACTTGTTGAGAAGGTGAAGGGCCCTCAACAAGCTTGATCTCTAAAGCTTGAATCTCTTGTGTGTAGGTGAACTACAAGACCGGTGGAAGTCATTGGGTTATTGATAGTGGTTGCACTCAACATATGACCGGTGATCCTCGTATGTTCACCTCACTAGATGAAGAGGTAGATGGACAAGAGAAAATAACATTTGGAGATAATGCAAAGGGCAAGGTTAAAGGATTGGGCAAAGTGGCAATCTCAAATGATCATTCCATCTCCAATGTGCTCTATGTTGCTTCATTGAGCTTCAACTTGCTATCCGTTGGGCAATTGTGTGATCTTGGCTTTCAATGCTTATTCACCGAGAATGAGGTTGTTGTATCCAAAGTAGATGACAATCAAGTGATATTCAATGGATTTAGATACAACAACTTATATCTAGTTGACTTCACCTCCAAAGATGCAAACTTGAAGACTTGCCTATTCACCAAAACAACACTTGGGTGGCTATGGCATAGAAGACTTGCTCATGTTGGGATGAGCTCACTCAAGAAGCTTATGAAGAATGATTTGGTGAGAGGATTGAAGGATGTGAAGTTTGAGAAGGACAAGCTTTGTAGTGCATGTCAAGCCAGCAAGCAAGTTGCAAACACTCATCCAACCAAAGCTTTCATGTCAACCACAAGAGTGCTAGAACTCCTACACATGGATTTATTTGGACCAACAACATACAAGAGTTTGGGAGGAAATCTCTATTGCCTTGTGATTGTAGATGACTATTCAAGATATACATGGGTGTTTTTCCTTCATGACAAATCCAAAGTTGCATCTTGTTTCAAGAAGTTTGCCAAGAGAGCTCAAAATGAATTTGAAGTGAAGCTCAAGAAGATAAGAAGTGACAATGGCAAAGAGTTTGACAACACAAATATAGAAGCTTATTGTGAGGAAGTTGGAATCAAACATGAAGTCTCCGCAACCTATACTCAACAAAATGGTGTAGTTGAGAGGAAGAACCGGACTTTGATCACTCTTGCAAGGACAATGCTAGATGAGTACAACACCCCTGAAGCTCTATGGGCGGAAGCAATCAACACCGCATGTTATGCATCCAACCGCCTATTTCTTCAAAAGTTCCTTGTCAAGACACCATATGAGTTGCTCAATGGGAAGAAGCCGGACGTCTCCTTCTTTAGGGTGTTTGGTTGCAAGTGCTACATCTACAAGAAGCGGCAACACCTAGGGAAGTTTCAAAGGCGTTGTGATATTGGTTTTCTTGTTGGTTACTCATTGAAGTCCAAAGCATATAGAGTATTTAATTATGCCACCGGCTTGGTTGAAGAAACATATGATGTGGAATTTGATGAATCTAACAGCTCCCAAGGAGCACATGAGAATCTTGATGATGTAGGTGATGAACCATTGAGGGAGGCTATGAAGAATATTCCGGTGGGAGACATCAAGCCAAAAGATGATGAAGATGATGTACAAGTCATTAACCAACCTTCTTCATCAAATGTACCACAAGATGGCGAAAAACTTGGGAGAGTAGAAAATGAAGATACTCATATCTCCCATGAGCAAATGGTGGCACAAGCACAAGATGTTGATGCTCCACAACCTCCTCCTCAAGTGGTCAATAGAAGAAATACACCTCTCCTACAAGATCATCCACAAGATCTCATCATAGGGAGTCCAACAAAGGGGGTGATGACTCGATCTCAAAAACTTACTTTATTTATTGCTCATCACTCTTTTGTATCTTGCTATGAGCCTACCAAGGTAGAAGAAGCTCTTAAAGATCCGAATTGGATCAATGCCATGCATGAAGAGTTGAACAACTTCACTCGCAATAAAGTTTGGAATCTTGAAGAGCGACCAAAAGGTACAAGGGTCATTGGAACAAAGTCGGTGTTTCGCAACAAGCAAGATGATCAAGGTGTTGTTGTGAGGAACAAGGCAAGACTAGTTGCAAAGGGGTTCTCTCAAGTTGAAGGTTTAGATTTTGGAGAAACCTTTGCACCGGTTGCAAGATTAGAAGCCATCCATATCATTCTTGCATATGCATCACATCATGAAATGAAACTATATCAAATGGATGTGAAAAGTGCATTCTTAAATGGCTTTATTAATGAACTAGTCTATGTTGATCAATCTCCCGGGTTTGAAGACCCTAGATATCCTAATCATATTTATAGGTTGTCCAAGGCACTATATGGGCTTAAGCAAGCCCCAAGAGCTTGGTATGAGCGCCTTCGGGATTTCCTTATTGAGAAGGGCTTCACCATTGGGAAGGTCGACACCACACTATTCACCAAGAAGCTTGATGGACATATCTTCATTTGTCAAGTATATGTTGATGATATCATCTTTGGATCAACAAATGAAGACTCATGCAAAGAATTTGGTGAATTGATGTCTAAGGAGTTCGAGATGTCAATGATTGGTGAGCTTACATTCTTTCTTGGTTTTCAAGTCAAGCAAATGAAAGAAGGCATCTTCATCTCTCAAGAGAAGTACACAAAAGATCTTCTCAAGAGATTCAAGATGGATGAATGTAAGCCAATCAAGACCCCAATGCCTACCAATAGACATCTCGACCTAGATGAGGGAGGTAACTCGGTTGATCAAACTCTCTACCGTTCTATGATTGGTAGCTTGTTATATTTAACCGCATCTAGGCCCGACATCATGATTAGTGTGTGTATGTGTGCTAGGTTTCAAGCTAGTCCTAAGGAAACACATTTAATTGTCGTGAAAAGAATCCTTAGGTATCTTAAGCACACACCAAGCATTGGCCTTTGGTATCCCAAAGGAGCTTTATTTGAATTAATTGGCTATTCTGATTTGGATTACGCCGGATGCAAAGTTGATAGAAAGAGCACATCCGGTGGGTGCCATTTGCTTGGTAGATCACTTGTGTCTTGGTCCTCCAAGAAACAAAATAGTGTGGCTTTGTCCACCGTCGAAGCGGAATACATTGCCACGGGTGTTTGTTGTGCACAAATATTATACATGAAACAAACTTTACTAGACTATGGAGTAGTTCTAGAGAAAGTACCTCTTTTGTGTGACAATGAAAGTGCGGTAAAACTTGCAAATAATCTGGTTCAACACTCTCGCACCAAGCATATAGATATCCGCCATCACTTTCTAAGAGATCATGTAGCTAAAAATGATATATCACTAGAAGGTGTAAGATCCGAAGATCAATTAGCGGATATCTTCACTAAACCGCTAGATGAGGCTACTTTTTGTAGATTGCGGAATGAGCTCAATGTACTTGATTTTAATAACTTCACTAAAAATTGAGCTCGTGTTGTCCCTTGCATTCATTGTAATATACAACATGTTTAATTTATGGTAATGCATATAGGGCTTGTCTAACATGGTTAAGATAACCGCCAAAAAGCGTGTGAAGAAGCTTAACCTTGGATCAAACTTGACAAGCAACTAGATTTACTTACAAGTACTACATATGCATGAATGTTGTTTTGTCGTTTTGTTCCATTTGCCCTCTTGTTGCCTATTTTCTTAAAAAGAATTATAGCCTAAGGCAAAATATTTTGAAAAATATGAGGGTTTGAGAGAGGTCACTCACATCAGTCCCAATTGGTGTTTATTTGGATCTTATTCATGTTGGGACTTGATTGGGAAAAGGCAGCGCGAAGGAAGGTTGAAGGTTTGCTAAAAAAGGTGCACCGGACGCTGCACCAGACGCTGCTGTTCAGCGTCCGGTCAGATCACAGGAGGTGAACTGCTACTGAAGGAGTGACCGGACGCTACGTCTGTGCGTCTGGTCAGGAAGGGTTCAGCGTCCGGTCGATCGAAGGATGATCAAGTTGTACTGACCGGACCCTGCCTGCGTCCGGTCATGGACCACCAGACGCGTCCGGTCCCGATTCCAGAGGATTTGGACCTCTCTAGAATCGACCGGACGCTGGGTGGTAGCGTCCGGTCGCTACCACCGGAGCGTCCGGTCAGTGGATCTCGCGCGTCTTAAGGACTCTTTTCTCCGTTTCCTTTTCTGTCACGATTTGGGGGATTACTTAACCTACCCGCGTCCTCTGTCACCCGCCGTGACCTAGCTCAAGCCGCCGCCGCAGCCTAGCCGCGCGCCACCTGCACCTGTCACCTCACGCCTGCGCTGCCGTGCCCTCGTCTCGCCATGCCACCGCGCTCGGCCCCCGCTCGCCAGCCGCGCTCTAGCCGAGCCCGCAGCCGAGCTATGAGCCCCGTCCTCGCGTGCCTCCACCGGCCCGTCGCAGCCACGCGCCGCCGTCCCGCGCGCCACCGCGCCTGCTCAGCACCACACCGTGCTCCAGCCTCCTCGCGCCCCAGCTCGCCGCTCCACCGTCGCCAAGTCTGTCCGTCTTTCACGCCGAAGTGCCCTAGCCCTACCATCCCCTTGATTGGTAAGGCAAGCTTTATTTTTCAATCTTGATCTTCAATGGTGACCTAGATCGATTTGCAGTCTCTGATTCTCCATTACATTCAGGACATTTACCCTAACCCTAGCCCGGTTCCGAGGATCCCCCGCGTGACATCTTATCTATTCTCGGTTCGCGGATCGTCAGGTAGAAAGCCATACGATTCAATTTCGCATCTACATTGCTTTCTCTATTAGGGTTTCGCATCTATTAGACATATGGTATTTATTTGTATATCCATCTATTCTATCGTGCAGCGAGTCGGTTCCGTTGTGTTTCATCTGGCAGTTGGCAGTCAACTCAGAGCCAAGCTCGCGAGTAAGGATCGAGGCCAAGCCTCGAAAGCGGCAGTTTGACAGTTGATCTTCATCAGCGACAGTTCAACATCTTGTCAGTTCAGATGGCTCGCACCAAGAATGTTGGTGGTGGCCTAGGTGATGATGATCGGAGGCCCCCGCCTCGCCAGCCAGCCGGATCTAAAGGCAAGTCAACCAAGCAGGTAACATCCAAGAAGCGGAAGTACCCCGATGCAGAGACAGCGAGAGCAGTAGCTGTTGCGGAGGCCGTAGAGCGTGCCGAGAGAGGTGGTACCCGCAGCGGAGTTGTTATTGCAGATCAGCCAGTTTCACCCATAGTCAGAGCTACGATCGAGGATGTTGAGCATCGTCACGGTAGTCCAGCTGGGACTGCCACGCTTGCAGGACGACAGGTTGCCATTGAGGAGGGTCCGTCAGCACAGCAGTAGCCCCCACCAGCAGAGCCTCAGCTAGCCCAGGAGACTTAGGAGGGTCAGGAGACCGAGCCGGCACCTCAGCTACGCCGCTCGAGTCGTACCAGTGCTGCAGTTCCACCGAGGCCAGTTACACAGCGCAGGGGTTCACGCCCTCCGCCCAGACCACAGGGTCTGCCTCTAGTGGTTCATCTCGACTTGAGGGCCACTATAACTAGGCAGGTTCAGCAGCTGCAGTTTGTTGAGTTTGAGGTTTGGTTTCCTCCGAGGAGGGATGAGAGAGCAGCTGAGGGGTTCTACACGCCACTGCAGGAGGATTTCTACAATGCATATCTTAACAGTGGGGCAGTGTTCAGATCACAGAGGGTCTGTCAGATAGAGTCCATTGTGGCAGCAGCCGGAGAGAGCATTCGGCAATACTTGTCATATTTGCCAGGACTAACAGATTTGATTGGACGGACGGGCATATATGTACCTTCTTGGGTCCGTTAGTTTTATGCCTCGCTCTACATCGATCCTCATCACAGATTCATTCACTTTGCTTTCAAAGGCAAAGACTACAGAATGACTAGTGGCAGAGCTAGGGAGATACTGAGACTACAGGAGTAGCCTGTAAAGATGCATGAGGTTTGCTATGGACATCAGGAGCCTCCCAGGCGTCCTTATGGAGGGCAGGTGCCCCCTACAGATTTAGTGTGGCATTGCTTCAAGGAGCCTTTTGGAGAGGGGTCGAGCAGGAACCCCAGTGACTTGACTCCTACAGCGAGGATACTAGAGGCCATCATCAAGAGGACACTGCTTCCCAGGTTGGGATACAGGGAGGGCCTAACTCGCTTACAGCTCTGGCTTCTCAATGCCATCATGTAGATGACAGCATTTGACATCTGGGACCTCCTTCTTTCAGAGATGGAGGACACTATAGCTAAGGGGTTCAAGGGTCGCAGGCAGCTTCCCTATGCTCACTGGATCACATTCCTCATCCGCAGAGTTGTGCTTGATAAGCCCCCTGGCATGATGGATGAGTATACAGGTGCCACTACAGAGTTCCCAGCCTACAACCTGTCACAGAGGATCAGACACACCACTCCTCAGGCACCCAGACAGCCTAGCCATCATCCCGACGTGCCAGAGTCCGCAGCTCAGCAGGATGAGATCATCAGAGGGATTGCAACCACTGAGGAGGAGGAGCTAGAGGCACAGTAGGAGTTGAGCGAGTATAGTGACAGCTCCGACGACGACTACCAGCCTATACCTCAGATGCCTCCACACAGACATGATGCAGAGGCCGGTAGCTCCAGTTCTGCACCACCTGCTTCACAGACAGACCCCGCTCTCGTAGCTATTCTTGAGTGGATGCAGCAGGATCAGACACGACAGGCACAAGAGACAGCTACCAACTTCGCACAGTTTCAGGCTCGTCAGGACGAGTTTCAGCGGCAGCAGCAGCTCCTTCAGCACCAGCAGTTACTTATGCAGTAGTAGCTCATGGGATTCATGCAGCATGTAGTGACAGCCATTGGGATCCCACTGCCACAGACTTCGCCCTAGCTTGCACAGCCTCCTACCACTTCGACGACTCCAGCAGTATAGCCCATCGAGCTCTAGAGTCAGGGACAGCCTCCAGCTCAGTTTACTTCACCTCCTGTACAGGTGTCCCAGTGGTTAGCCTCACCTGGTGTAGCCCTGCAGTTCACTCCTTATCACACGGGTTTCTCACCAGAGTAGTCTTCCTCGCTATTCGTGCCTGACACGTCAGTCTCCAGGAGTCTTGGAGCATCTTTCAGCGAGTTGACCGGCATGCCTACTCTGCCTCACATGCATACTGCCGGTCCGTCTACAGTAGCTCCAGCTATCATGACTACTCAGAGGCTCCCCTCGTCTGTCGCCTCATCAGATCCTACGACAGACATACTTGCAGCTTCACAGGCAGCACCAGCCCCAGCTCAGACCCAGACCGCTTCAGCGACACTTCCTGCTTCAGAGGGTCAGTCAGTTCAGAGCTCAGGGTCCGATGATGATGGCGCCCAGTTCCATCTTGCTCCACGTACTTCAGCGCCCGACTCGTCCGCTGCAGCCCCGCCAACCGACCCTTAGGTTTTGGTGTTTGACGCCAAAGGGGGAGAGGGTTTGAGTATGTAGACTTAGGGGGAGCGAGTTTTAGGGGGAGCTAGTTATCTAGTATTAGCTTATTATATACATTTGGAGTTTTATTTGTGTGATACACTATTACTTATGCATTCGTGTGTTTACTTTCATGCATACTATTATATATATGTGATAGTGCTATCTACGTGATTGTGATATTCGACATGTGTGATTTCTACTTTGCATTATCTATATGTCATATCACTTATGTAATGCTCATTTGCCTTTTGCTTCCGCGTTTATACTTCGAAGCAAATGAACTTTGTTATTTGTACTCATGCTTAATTCATATCCTTTGAGTACATTGTGTTGGCTTGGGTCATATAAGCTTGACTAACTCTTTTGTTCTTATTGACAAAAGCTTATATGAACCAAGCCCGTCAAAAACCTCACTCCACAACATACTCGAGGTAGTATTGTCATCAATCACCAAAAAGGGGGAGATTGAAAGCATCTAGGCCCCTAGTTGGATTTCGGTGATTAATGTCAATACAAGATTACTATGACTAACGTGTGTTTTGCAGAGGCAATTAAGTTAGGTCATGGTAATAGAGATCGATTGGGCAATCGAGGTTGTCATGCCCCTATGATGGAAATCGTTTCGGTTTTCAAAGGATGGACGACAAGGTTAAGGATAACTAGTTCTAAGTGTCGATTGGAGTTGGAGAGACACTTAGAGTAGTTTAGGACTTTGTTTTTCCTTTGGCCATACTAAGAAGGGGGGTATGAACGGGTAGCTTGACCTAGTTGAGTCTAGTGAGTTAGGTGTGGTGCACACTTGTTTAAACTAGCTCTAGGTAGCTCCTATGAATGCCTAAGATCCTTTGGAGCAAACTTTATTCACATATGTTCAAAAGTTGGAAGTGAATGGAGGGTCAAACACTGACCGGACGCTGGCTCCAGTGCGACCGGACGCTGGCCGCAGGGTCCGGTCAGTTCATTTGACCGTGAAGAACAAGTCTGGAGTGACCGGACGCTGGAAGGTCGTGTGACCGGACGCTGAGGGCTAGCGTCCGGTTGACTCCAGTAAGGGTCCAGACTTAGGAAAGAGTGACCGGACGCGTCCGGTCAGTGGTGATCGGACCCTGAGTATCTAGCATCTGGTCGTTTACAATAAGCATCCAAGAGCGACCGGACGCGTCCGGTCGGTACTAACCGGACCCTGACAGCGTCCGGTCATCATTTGAAAACTATTCGCAGGTTGAATTGATCGGAGCGTCCGGTCAAAACGATCGGATCATCCGGTCATCCCGCAGAAGCTCATAACGGTTCATTTTTCAGGCTGCCTTATAAATAGAGGCTCCACTTGTGAGTGGAGTAACTTTTGCTCATTCCAACAGCTGAGAAACACATTTGTGAGTGCCAAGAAGAGCAAGGTCCTAGTGAGGTGTTTGTGATTTGAGAATCCAAGAGAGTAGCTTCACTAGCAAATCAAGAGTAGCAAAGTGTGCATCCATCTTCTCATTAGGCTTCGTGTGGTCAAGTGAGAGTTCGTGCTTGTTACTTTTGGTGATCGCCATCACCTAGACGGCTTGGTGGTGATCGGGAGTTTGGTGTTCACCCGGTGGAGCTTGTGGGTGACCCAACTCAAGTTGTGAGCGGCTTTGGGTGATTCGCCGCGACGGAGTGTCGAAGAATCAACCCGTAGAGAGCACTTGATCCTTGCGCAAATCAAGGGGGAGCTACACCCTTGCGCGGGTGCTCCAACGAGGACTAGTGGGGAGTGGCGACTCTCTGATACCTCGGCAAAACATCGCCGCGTTCCTTTTCTCTCTCTATTTACTTTGAGCACTTACTTTGAGCATTTACCTTGAGCAATTCAATACTTGTTTTACATCCATAGAATTGCTTGCTAGAGTAAGTTTGGAACTTAGTTTGCGAGGTTGTTGTGCATTAGTTTGATATAAACACTTTTCTAGGCACAAGGGGTTAATTGGGCTATCCGTAGGATTTGATTATTGCAAGAGAATTTAGAAGTAGCCCAATTCACCCCCCTCTTGGGCATCTTGATCCTTTCAAGCTACTCAAAGTGACCGGACGTAGGACCCCAGCGTCCGATCACTTCCAGTAAGCTTCTAGAGGTGAAAATTCATGACCAGATGTGTCCGGTCGGTCACGATCGGACGCAGCATTAGCGTCCAGTCATTTCTCCTCTTCTCTATGCTACCACGTCAGCAAGACCGGACGTAGCCATCCAGCGTCCGGTCAAAGACCGACGCTTGTGCCTTCACTGCTGCCACTAACCGAACGCAAGACCCTAGCGTCTGGTGCACACTGTGAAACCCTGTCTTTTCTATATAGGGCGCCGGTGGAGTTTAGAACCTTTCTCGCCTCCATTCCATCGCCGAGTTGATCCACATCAACTCCAACTTCATCTCCTTTTTGTAAATGTGCTAACACCACCAAGTATACACCACCATGTGTATGTGTGTTAGCATTGTCACAATCATTTTCCAAAGGATTAGCCACTCAACTTATCACACCACTCGATCCTAGCGACGATGCAAAGTTAGATCACTCGAGTGGCACTAGATGACCGATATGCAAACAAGTTTGCCCCTCTTGATAGTATGGCCATCTATCCTAAACCCGGTCATCAACTTCTCTACACACCTATGACCGGTGAAATGAAATGCCCTAGGTTATACTTTTGCCTTGCACATTCCATTCCATCTCCTCTAATGTTGATGCAACACATGCACCAACACGATCAACAATGATATGATCCACTTCATATCATCACGTGATTATATTGGTTCATTGATCTTGACTTCACATGCTTTTAACCGTTGCCTTTGTCCATCGGCGTCAAGTCTTGCTTAACCTTCACCGCCACGCGGTCCATCGCTCCAAAGCCTCCAACTTGCCCTTTACGCTTGCAACTGGTCCATCAAGCTAAGTCATGTCTTGATCTTCTCCACCTTGATCACATGACTCAATGTCATGTCTTATTTGCAATGAGCTCCTTCATCATCACATGTGTGAGCTTTGCAATATCTCTAAGCCATTTTCACCTTCATGGCATATGTTGCTCACACATATGTACCTGTGGACTAATCACCTATGTATCTCACATAAACATAATTAGTGCACCTAGGTTGTCACTTAATTACCAAAACCACACAAGGACCTTTCAAGCTCCCCATCGCCTGCCTGCCTAGCGCCTGGTCGGCCGGTCGCCCCCAGCGACCATGCATCTTCCCTAAGCCACCGCCCTTCATCCCTGACCCAAGCCGCCGCCCTTCCTTCCCAAGGCCAACGCCCTTCCTCCCCAAGCCGCCGCCCTCCGCAAGCCACCGTCCGACCTTGCTAAGTCGCCACCGTTCCCATTCTCGATCTGCTGTTGCCTCCCATTCCCTCTCTCCATGTCCTATTCCTTAGATCCGAGGAAGCAAAGGATGGATTGACAGAGGAGGTAAGGTATGTTCTTGGGATTCCTAGTGCATTCTTTTGTGGACATCAGTAAGAGGATTGACGAACAATTGATAGGGATGTATTATTTTTAGGTCCTCCCATTCCATAGTCGAGGCACCCTTCTACTGCTTGGTCTTGCCTAAAGCTCTGTTGTGAAGGAAGTCACCACATGTTCACATCTGCATAGGAGGGCAAGGGAGTCTGACTTTCAGTTGTGCACAAAAAGAGGGCAAGGGAGCACCACATCTGTAGAAAGAAGGCTTCACGGTCTGCTTGTCACTCCTGAACAAAGGGTTTCAAGAGAGAAGGAAATTTTCCTTTTCTTGGTTCTTTTTGTATTGTTAATTAAGTCAAAACAGAATTGGCATGTCTAAATTAATTTGCACGCTAATATGATTATAAAAGCTTGTGCATGAAAAATTTAGGCAAGTGAGATG
Organism: Miscanthus floridulus; assembly: GCF_019320115.1. NCBI lineage: Eukaryota > Viridiplantae > Streptophyta > Magnoliopsida > Poales > Poaceae > Miscanthus > Miscanthus floridulus. The sequence goes on along the minus strand of NC_089587.1, from coordinate 188,969,366 downwards.
AAAAAGATGGTATGTTTGAAAATGGCTTGCCCATTATCTACACATGCCGCACTATTTGAGGCTGACTGAATCCTGCAACCTACAACCTACTCCATTGTCATTTGGCAATAATATTTGAGCACCAATGCAACCGACTTGACCCTTTACTCATAGTATCAAGGCTATGAAACTGTATTTCTGACACAAAAATATTCATGCCGAAGAATATTTATATTTAAGTGCATAAATCCTTTTTTGTAGTCTTATATTGCTGGTAGCTAAAGCTATTTGTTATTTCACTACATTTTGACACTATTGCAAGTAAATAGCATCATGCAAATGCATTAATTTGTGTGGCACTGGAAAATGAGTGCAGCTACTCATTGTTTACATAGTTACATATATGAAGCAATGCAACAGAAAAGTGATACAAAGATCACTTGTAAAATTAAATTTAGGGATATTTTCGCAACATCTAAACAGAAAATGAGTGCAGCTGTCTCTCTTTGTAAAACGAGACAACAAAGCTACTAATGGAAGCACATGTATACCTCATTTGATGCAGTCTAGAAATTTGCTTAGTGTTTTCTGTAGTTTGGCATCTCCCTAATTTTGATACTAGTAATCAGTATATGTTCTATATAAACTTGTTTGACTATTAGTATTAGAAGACATGCACTAAATTATGTGAACAATTACTTGCAAATTTTCGGTTTCAGTTCATTGTCACAACAATAGCCATGTCGATAGAAGACTGTAGTTGGATGTATGAAGGCTGGAATGACAATGGTTGTCATTCCTTGGATTGGGTGCGAAATACAAATGTTTTTCTAGACCAGGCTTTCGGTCATGTTTCTAATTCTAAAAAACTTAGAGTAGTTTGTCCGTGTTCAGATTGTCGCAATAGAGTTAGACGCAGAAGAGCCGTCATGAGCATGCATTTGTCCAAAAGAGGATTTTTGCCTAGCTATAATATATGGACTTAACATGGTCAACAACCTATTAGTCAGCCTACAATGGAGTATGCGTATGATACTACTGATGGTTTAGATCAAATGTTAGCTGATTTCGGTGATGCAATGCATACAGATAGTGTAGAAGGCGAACCAACAACAGATGCTAAGGCATTCTATGCCTTGTTAGCAGCTTCAAAAGAGCCGCTCCATAGCTACACTAGTGTTGCACTGCTGAAAGGTCCTAATGGCTAGAGGGGGGGTGAATAGCCTAATAAAAATTTCTACAACAACACTTAACCAAATGGTTAGACAATTATGAGGCGAAGCGAGTGTTGCACTAGCCTACTTAAAATGCAAGCCACCTACCACAATTCTAGTTTAGATAGTGTCTATTCACACAATAGCAAAGACACTATCCTATGTTAGTGTGCTCTCAAAGACTAACTAAAGAGCCACACCAACCAAGCAAGCAAGCTCTCACAACTAGCTACACTAAAGAGCTTGTCAACTAGTTTGCGGTAAAGTAAAGAGAGTGGTTAGGATAGTTATACCGCCGTGTAGATGAAGAGCCAATCAATCACAAAGATGAATAACAATGAAGACCAATCACCTCGGAATCAATGATGAAGACAATGATTTTTTACCGAGGTTCACTTGCTTGCCGGCAAACTAGTCCTTGTTGTGGCGATTCACTCACTTGGAGGTTCACGCGCTAATTGGCTTCACACGCCAAACCCTCAATAGGGTGCCGCACAACCAACACAAGATGAGGATCACACAAGCCACGAGCAATCCACTAGAGTACCTTTTGGCGCTCCGCCGGGGAAAGGTCAAGAACCCCTCACAATCACCACGATCGGAGCCGGAGACAATCACCACCTCCGCTCGACGATCCTCGCTGCTCCAAGCCGTCTAGGTGGCGGCAACCACCAAGAGTAACAAGAGAAATCCGCAGCAAAACACGAACACCAAGTGCCTCTAGATGCAATCACTCAAGCAATGCACTTGGATCACTCCCAATCTCACTATGATGATGAATCAATGATGTAGATGAGTGGGAGTCCTTTGGCTTAGCTCACAAGGTTGCTATGTCAATGAAAATGGCCAAAGATGGTGAGCCACAGCCGGCCATGGGGCTATAAATAGAGCCCCAATCAAATAGAGCCGTTATACCCCTTCACTGGGCAAAACGCGTTCTGACCGGACGCTCCAGTCGTGTTGACCGGACGCTGGACCCCAGCGTCCGGTCGCTCGCAGACGACCACGTGTCCTGATTCCAACGGTCACTTGACCTGACCGGACGCTCCGGTATAAACTGACCGGACGCTGAAGGCCCAGCGTCCGGTCGTTTCCAGTAAGCTCCCGAGCATGACCGGACGCGTCCGGTCGAATGGGATCGGACGCAGCCAGCGTCCGGTCACATTCCAGCTACTGTGTCACCGTACGTCAGCGCGACCGGACGCGGCCTGCCAGCGTCCGGTGCATTCAGATCCAGCGTCCGGTCAGTTGACCGACGCTGGCATCTTTGCGACCAACTCGTTTTCATTTCTAACTTCTTCACCCTTGCTCCAATGAGCCAATCACCAAGAATTTTGCATCCGGCGCAATAGAAAATAGACATTTCATTTTTCCAAAAGCGCCTTGTGCACATGTGTTAGCATATTTTCACAAATGTTATCAAGGGTGTTAGCACTCCACTAGATCCTAAATGCATATGCAATAAGTTAGAGCATCTAGTGGCACTTTGATAACCGCATTCCGATACGAGTTTCACCCCTCTTAATAGTATGGCTATCAAACCTAAATGTGATCACACTCTCTAAGTGTCTTGATCACCAAAACAAAATAGCTCCTATGGTTTATACCTTTGCCTTGAGCTTTTTGTTTTTCTCTTTCTTCTCTTCAAGTTTAAGCCCTTGATCATCTCCATGCTATCACCATTGTCATGCTATGATCTTCATTAGCTTCTTCTACTTGAAGTGTGCTACCTATGTCATGATCACTTGATAAACTAGGTTAGCACTTAGGGTTTCATCAATTCACCAAAACCAAACTAGAGCTTTCAACTGCTAACAGCTATAGCACGCTTGATGGTAGTTAAGTCACAATACAATCTCCCTATAGAATGCATTAATAAATTATTGGATTTGTTTGGTGATGTTCTGCCTGAGAACCATAAGATGCCAAAAACTTTGTACAAGTGCCAGTGTCTTCTTTGTGGTTTAAAAATGCCTTACATCAAGATAGATGCTTGTACAAACAATTGCATGATATACTACAAATAAGATGAGAACAAGGATAAGTGTGATTTCTATGGGGAGAGTAGATATGTAGTTACTGAACCAGCACACCAAGGGCATAAATGAAAACCAATACCACGTAAGGTTCTATGTTATCTCCCACTCATACCAAGGTTGCAGTGGTTGTTCATGGAGCCAAACACTGCAAAGCACACACGGTGGCACAAGGAGGGTAGACATGCCAACACAAATGTTACGGTGCATCCTTCTGATGCTGAGGCATGGACACATTTCAATACGTCTTGCCCAGAGTTTGCAATGGACCCGAGGAATGTTCGGATTGCTATGGCGATAGATGGCTTCAACCCATTTGGCTATGGAAAAGCTCAATATTCTTGCTGGCCAGTTTTTTCAATTCCTCTGAACTTACCTCTAGCTCTTTGTATGAAGGAGGAGAATATATTTCTTAGTTTAGTGATTCCTAGACCAGAGCATCCTGGCAAGAATATGAATGTCTTTATGCGGCCACTTGTTGATGAGATCAAGGAAGCTTGGGCAGGAGTTCTCACCTATGATAGCTTCTCAAAGCAAAATTTTCAAATGAGGGTTGCATATCATACTTCCATCCATGACTATCCTGGATTGGGTATGTTCTCTGGATGGTCAACACACGGTGGCTTGGCCTATTTTGATTGTATGGCAGATGTGGACGCGAGAGGAGTATGCTGCACGATGCCAACCTTGGTGTAAACAATCTTGCTGGGACATTCTGGCCACAGAGTGGAGCAGTCTAGAATTCAAGCAAAGATCAGAGAAAAATCGTGCCAATCGCTACAGCCGTAAGTTTAAACCGCACAAAGAAGGGTCCAACTCTATTGCAACAATAAGAGAGAAATTGATTAGTGTCTAATTCCTAAATTCTGTACCAGACTGGATAAAAAAAACTTCAGTACCCCCTCCGCTGGCTGTCCTGGTTTTGTTTGCTGCAATTTTTATTATTATTGGGAGTAATTCCTCTTTATTCTCATTGAATTTATCAGGTATCATCCCTGCGCACTGATTCAAGATGTATCTCCAGTACTACATCAACGAGAAGGGGGACAAGGTCTACACCACCAAGGTTTGTGTATGAGCTTGCGCTTAAGTTTCTCTGAATGGCTGATAATTTTTGGGTGTTTCTTGTTAGCCTCTGCTAATTTGGGTATCTTTGTTCTTGCTTTGCAGAAGGAGTCGCCTCTTGGCGTGCCGACGCAGTCTGCTCACCCAGGTACACTGCCTTTGTTCACTGGAGTTACCTTTGCTGCTTCTGTTATAACTTACCTGTCAAGATATGATAGTTGGATAGTTTTCTTTTGTTGGCTATAAGGATGCAGAGTCATGGTTGTCTAATTATGAGCAGTTGGCATGTTTCTAGACCCCCTGACCGATTTGTGTCATTCATCCAATAGTATGTTGTATCTTCAATTTCTTCTGCGTTTAGATTCTGGATATTTTGAGCAGACAAATAAAAAATTGCTTGCACAACTTTTAAGAATGGAGTTAAGAGTACCGGTACCTATCAAAGCTACAGATCATTCTTTCTTTTCCTGTGACAATTCCCTGTGCTTTATATGATCAATATGAACTCACTAGGCATTCGCATAATCTAGAGTTCTAGTCAATCATGAATGGCTTTACCATGAGCACTGTCTGCCAGGTTAAAGCATCATTCTGTTGTATCATTGGACTAGATGTAAATAGACTGTAGAGAGAGAGAAGCTATCGTACTTTACCTGAGGCGAACACTTGTATTGTGGATGTATAGGACCAAACAAAGATGTAACCTGCAGAACTGAAACATGTGGAATTCATTCTTTTTTATGGTTGCATTTGTGGTTTTGATTGTTTAATAATTTGGGTGACCATGGACCTCGCATCATGATTTACTAAAATATTTCCTTGTGGTGCAGCTCGCTTCTCACCAGATGACAAGTACTCTCGCCAGCGGTTCCTATTGAAGAAGAGATTTGGACTTCTGCCAACTCAGCAGCCAGCACCGAAGTACTGAAGCTTCAACTGTCCAACCATGCATGTTCAGTTAGTGTCACGGCTTGTTGGTTGGAATGTTGAATGGGTATTAAGAACATAAATCAAACACTGCTAGGCACTACTATGGCATCTCTCCAGCACATTCAGGCTCTATATGTAATGCTATGTGATTGACAGGTCGTGTCCTTAATATGTACTTGGTGCGTGGGCCAAAACATCGTCTTGCCGTCCTCTTTTGATCTTGACTGTTGACATGCTTAGTTATTGCTGGTTCATCATGTTCGTATTTCCTGTGATAAGATAGGGCAACGGAAATGATAAAGGTTTCCGCCTGTTTTCATCTCTACCAGCAAGCCCACTGGTGTGTAATATAAGAGCCTTTGAACGTTTCCCAGTTGGCCAATTCACGTGTGCTAGCTGGTTGATGAAAATTGGTTTTTGGCCGATGTTGGAAAAGATGAAACCTCAACCATTTTTGTACTACATATATGAAACTATGAAATTCAACTTCTATCTTCCGAAACAAACTGGAGCATGAACGAAACGATGTGAAAAGTGAACTCGCATCTCATAGCTCAACGATCAATCTTGTTTACCTAATTTGCACAAGACTTTTTAGCGAAGAATATTGTTTTTCTCACGCAACAAATTGGCATAAGCAGAAGCATAACTTTCACATCAAATCAGCATAAACAATAATATAAGCCAAATTTCAGCGAGCCGAACAGGGCCTAATGGTATATAAAGAAATGCACAAATTACATGCGCGTGACATTTATAAATTTGGAAGAGCATTGCGCATACATGACTGCGCTGATTGTGGCAAGACTGGACTGATGACTCCAAACCATAGGCAAGGAGCGAGGTCTGATGACACCAAGCCATGGGCATGGAGCGAGGTCTCTAACTCGGTGGACGTATTGCTCTTCAACGCCTTCACCACAATCAATATTGGAAACGGGAAGAAGACACTCTTTTGGCACTGCAATTGGCTTGATGGGGAGGCACCTAAGAATCTCGCGTTGCATGTATTAGAACTAGCAAAACGAAAAAAAAAAACTGATGGAGCAAGGCCGATGAACAATGCTTGCATGAGAACTATTCGTGGAAACATCACAAGCACGGTGTAAATTGAGTTCATGTCCCTCTGGATCCGGATGCATGAGGTCTAGTCTAGCTACAACACGACACGAGGTGTGTGGCACCAGTGTGTTTACCTAAATGCTAAACACTACGGTCAGTCACCCTTCATTAGTTCATTTAGCGTTTAGTAGGTGTAGACGGTAAATTAGACGGTTTAAATGGTTTGCCCTGCCTAAATATGCGTACAAACACTAATTCCATCTAAAATTTTAATATATGACTCGAGACATGCACACGGTTCGTACAATAAGACAGATAATTAGACTGACATAATGACATAGATAGTAGACATATAGTTCTCACATAGTTAAATGATTAGATGTCATTACACAGTACATTAGACATTAAATTCTAACAAGTGCATAAATATCAAAGAGACTTGAATTAGCTCTCTGGTGGCACAAATACCAAGTTACTTGCACTAGAGCAAGTATAATAAGGGGGTGTTTGGTTTCTTCTCCTAAACTTTAGTCGCTGTCTCATTGGATGTTTGGACACATGCATGGAGTATTAAATATAGACTAATTACGAAACTAATTGCACAGCTTGTGACTAATTTACGAGACGAATCTTTTAAGTCTAATTAGTCCATGATTTGACATTGTAGTGCTACAGTAAACATGTACTAATGACGGATTACTTAGGCTTAATAAATTCGTCTCGTGGAGTACTGACGGATTCTGTAATTTGTTTTTTATTAGTATCCGAACACCCCATGCGACACCCTCATGTGACACCTCCTAAATTTTAGTCACAAAATCATACTACTCAGCAGGCTCTATGTCATCAAAATCCTACATGGAGGTGATAGAACTAAGGAGAGAGAAGGAAGCCAACTATTAGCTAACAGCCTGGCTGCAGACACAAGCAGCGAGAAAAAGATGTTTTTTTTTTTCCATCCTCTCCCAATCCCATGCATCTTTTTACTGTTGCTACTTATTCCTTGCAGCCAACCTACAAGTCTGCTTATGGCCAGTTTAGTTTCACATCGAATCTTTAGACGCATGCATGAAGTATTAAATATAAATAAAAAATAAAACTAATTATACAGTTTAGACGAAATCCACGAGACGAATCTTTTAAGCCTAATTAGACTATAATTGGACACTATTTACCAAATAACAACGAAAATGCTACAGTAGCACTTTGTCAAAAATTTTGGCATCCAAACATGCCCTTAGTATACAAACCGACTGTAACTAGTCTGGCTGCCGGCCCGCTTATTATCCTTGCCACCTGCGGCACAAGTGGCGTTGCAGGTGAAAAAAGACATGGAGCAACGTAGAAGAACGTTCAGGTTATCCGTTATCCATGTAGCCCGTGCCTCTCCCAGGTTGCTTGTTCTGGCTAGGTTTCAGCCGTGGCTGTGTTCTCCGCCCAAACTTGTGTACCGTTATGCCCTGAATTGTATCTTGTGTTTTGTCTTAATTAGAACTCTTTCCTATCTTAATTAAAGGTTAAAAGGCAAAGCTCTTAAGTCTTAACATTGGCTAATTTGCCTGAACTGAACTCCGCTGAATTTTTGGGTGATACATATAAACTAACTAGTGAGCACATTACATAAACAGATTAGTATTAATCAACTTAGTTTCCCCTTCCTCCAGAAATGGATCCTTCGTCTCAGAGCAAATTGTGCGCGGGGTGTAGGTAGTAGGAAACACACATGGAATAGGAAACCAAAATGTAGAACCAACTTATGACAGGCGGAATGTACAATAATAGCCCTGTTTTACCTCAAAAAAGCAAAGATTATACTGCAATAAGACCATATTGATTAGACTGGTCTGTGCATCAATAACTAGCAAAACTACAACTACACTTAATCAAAAGATGATTTCTCCATTGAAGTAACCAGAGTAACAGCCACATTGTTTGGGGACAAAAAAGGTTATACCGTGTGTGAGCAAAAAGGGTGTATTGCCTTGTTGCCAGTAGAAGAATGTATGCACTCTATTTTTTTCACAGAGGGACCTCTCCACTACTCTGGAGAGGAAACCATATCTACCTCCCTGGACAATGGATCGTCATCTTCGTCTTCAGAGATATCATCTCCAGTGCTGGTGATATCTGTATTGCTTGCCTGTCTAACAAATTGACCTCGCACCCTAGGCCTTGTTTCAGCAAGTTTCTTCCGGTTCACATACCTCACCTTCTTGTCAAAGCAGCGCTCTTTCCTTTTTTGCCTGAATTTGGCAAGTGCTGCAGCCCTCCTTTCAGAGCGATTGCATGTTTCCTCAGGCATTGGTGTGCTTGATGCCGATGACCACACATTTTGCGTTGGTAAATGACTTGAACTTGAGTGCATATTCATGCCAGCAGGATTCAACTGAAATGATGATATCATAGGTAAACCATGGCATTGAGGATAAACATTGTACTGAGGAAGCATCGTTGGTGGTGTGTGTGCTTGAGCATTGTTTATGTTTGCTTGAAAATTTTGCACTGATGAAACTGCCATGTTGTGCTCTACCATCCCTGGATAATAAAATGGGAAATGGTATACAGGTGGAGTTCCTGAAGTATCATTATGGCCTTCATTGCTTCGCTCCATATGTATGTTAGAGGAAGAAAAACATACCATAGGGTACTGCACAGGCATCTCAAAAGTTTCTTTATTCCGAATATTTACATCAGTACCGGTGTCGCTTCTATCGGTTGCACTAGAGCAATTACCCTGGTTATCCAAAGAATCTAACCAACTGCCACCTCTTTGTAATTTGCTATCAAACGAGCTGGTGGTTGGGGTGCTTGTCTTAACATATGCTAGAAATGCAGACGACTCAGCAATCCTCAGGTTGGTTTTTATAGGGCGTGAAAACATTCTTCCCGGAGAGGCTGGCAATTAAAATAATTAATCAGAAAACAGATGGAGAAATAGAAGTGATTAACAATAAAAAAGGAAGACCGGTAATTACAGGCAAGAATAAAGGTCCGACTGAAACATCTTACATGCTTGGCTGGCATCTAGGACAGAGCCTGGTACACCCTCCATCTTGTCTCTCTGGTCGGGCTCAGCAACAGAAGGATTAGACTGAAACACGCCAAGAAATGGAAGGGCATTTATACAAGTATATTGTTAGCATCTCATCAACATACAACATATATAGAGCCAAAGGGCAGATCTTTGTGGCAACATCAAAGAGCAGAAATGGAACTATACTAAAACAGAAAAAAGAATATTTGGACTGCAACAAGCTTCCAAACGAATACTGGGTTCATTACCTCGTATTCAAGTTGATTTGAGGTGCCTGTTTCTTGATTCATGTTTTCTTTAGGCCTATCGTCTGTCTCGTCTGAGAGGAGGGTGGTGCTGTTGGTATTGGCATCACTAGGTTCTGAGAGCACCAACTCGAAGTTGTCATGGAAGAAGTTTTTCTCGGGCAAACCAAGCTGCCAACACCAGTACTCAATTTAAAGAATAATTCATGCAGGTACAGCAACGCCTACAAGCATCTCAGCTTAGAGCAACGCAGAGGCTAAGGTGAATCAGCATAATGCCCTTTACCATCCGTCTCCGCCGCCACACATGGGTCCAAAGGTTCAGCAGCTCATTCGTGCGCAGCGGCTTCACCAGGTACTCGGCCGCACCAAGCCGCAAGCACTTGACAACAACAGACACCTCATCTCTGTTGGACATCACTGCACAGTTCCATCAAACAGGAGGATGGTCACAGCAAGCACATCACAGTAATCGGCACAAGGCACAGGATAGAAAGGCAGCCTACTGATGATGGGGATGTGGCGCAGGTCCTTGTTCCTGGCAATGTACTTGAGCATCTTGAAGCACTTGGAGACCGGCAGATCAACCTCAGCCAGGATGATGTCGATCTCGCCTCCCTCGTAGTTGAGAATATTGATCACCTGCCGCGGAGACTTGGCGCAGGTTACTGAAAAAAAAAGGGTTCACCATCCCAACAGCACAACAGTAACCACACATGACGAGCAACAGATTCCTATCATTAGAAGCGAACGTATTGGTACTACTAATGATTAAGACCTCAGTGAGAAGGAAACATAATCCTAATTAGGGAAATCCCGACGATTAGAGAAACCAAGTGCGAGGGCTACAAAGGTTGACCAAGACTAACCATGGTACGAGCAGTTGCAGAGGAGCCTCAGCACCTCCCGGGAGCTGGTGGCGTCGCCGTCGCAGAGGAGAATCCTCACCTTGCTCCGGTCCACGAACTGCTGGCCTCCCCCAACCCCCACACCGCCGCCGCCCACGCAATCCCCCTCGCCGCCGCCCACCATACCCAAACCCCAAGCACACCAACCACGCCTCCGCCAAGGGGACCGGGGACAGGAACCGAAGCGTCGGATTCAGAAGCGGCCGGAACCAGAGACACAGGCGCAGTACGACAGAGCGGTCGGTGGATCTGCAGACGCCTCCTCCTCCATCCCCGCGGCCGCCGGTACCGCCCAATAAATCCGGCCGGGGCCCCTCGCGGGCTACCACCGTGCCTGCAGATGGCTGGTTAGCAGGTATACTACTATCAGCGGCGGCGGCTGGGGCCGCCGGGGGCCGCGGCGCCCTCCTCCGCCCGTCGCGGTCCGGCCCGCACCATTATCCGCGCCTAATCTATTGAGGGGCGGCGGCGGCGGGGGATGGCGTCCGCTCTTCTCTGCTGCGGTGCTTCGCTGGAGCAGGATATTTTCCTCGCTTTTTCCGCTTTGCTCAGCGAGTAGTGGGGTTGGGGCAAGCAGCGGCCGAGAGGAGGAGGACGGGGATGAGCCAGAGCCAGCCGCACGGCGCCGCGGGCGCGGAGTAAAATAAAAGCAAAGCGACGGCTGGGCGCGCTCGGGCGAGCCGGCCGCGCGATCTCGGCCGCCCGTCCCGACGTCCCGCGTGCAAGCAGCAGCCAGCTGAGCCTGAGCGGTTCGGATCGGGGCCCAGCATCCGGCAAAGCAGTGGCGAAAATATCTAGCTCGCCTCCGTTAAACGCTTCGCTTTTGGCTACGTGTCCGCGAACTAGTCGTCACTGGAATATCTAATCCTCGTCGGCCATCGGTAGTGCGTGTGAGATTAGTAAAAAAGCCAAGGTGGAGCCATGCCCACGCTTCGGGTTACTGGACCGTGTAACACTATTTACGGAGACGGACAGACCGGCTAGGTGGGCCAGACGTGGGCCTCGTAGATTTCGGCTTTCGTTTCGGGTGATGATGGAACGAAACGAGAGGGGACCGGACGCTAATCTCCTTCTGGTGGCCCGCCCCACGCGCGCCGGCGCTGGCTAGAAGGCTAGAGGCAGGCTTCCCCGCGCGGCCAAAAAAAAAAAAACTGAAGAAACGTGCGTGTACGCTAGGTTCCCGTCGTGACGAGCAAAATTTCGCCCGCGCGGCCGAGCCGCCGAGGCTTTGGGGACGACGGACGCGTGGCCCCAGTGGAGTCGGGCAGCTGTATGGCGATCTCTTTCGTTCTGCCGATCGGAGACCGAGTGGCCCGCGATGGTGGCGGCTCATGGCGCGGGGGGCCCTCCACTCCACTCTTTCGTGCGTTCAATCTGGACGATTCAGAAAGTTTGTTGCGGTGTGGAGGAGATGCAAAAGCCCGGCAGCCAAATCGGCAATGGGCCAGAAGCGGAGATGATGCTGCGGATGCGGATGGGTCAACTCAGGTGTCAAGCTCACGAGTACTACGTGTCGACCATTGCGGTTTCAGGCTTTCAGCCTAGCAGGAACTTTGGTTTACACAAAATATATACGGGACGACTTCGGCGTCCGGACACAGCTCCCGCACCCGGGTCGGACGCAGGCAACTCCCTTTGCCTCGTGCCAAATCCCGCTCTAGAGACAGCGTCCGTTTCGACGGAGCTCTGCGCCTCGCTCGCCCGCATCGCACGCCAGCATCTAGAACCATGCCCCCGTGTCCACACGTGAACCACGTCGGCACCACGGCAGCAGCACCAGGCCTGCCCGCGTCCGCACGTGAACCACTACGGCGCCCCGACAGCAGCACAACCTGCACGAATTGCAACATGTGCAGCATCTAATCTACTTTTGAAACATAAAGACAAAACATTTACAACATATCACTGAAACAGATGAAACATTTAAAACATGCATGTATAGCCATATCAACATATACAACACCCGGATCCACTTTTGCAATATAAGTCTAAACCATCCGAAACACGTGAAAACAAACACTTAAAACATGGGTGTGCAGTGATAGCAATATATGCAACATCCAGATAAAAACACTTCATGCGTCTGAAACAACTGAAACACTTTAAACATAGGCTAGAAACATACGTATATTGTCATTGCAACATATGAAACATCCTAGTTCTATTTTTGCAACATTCAGATAAAACACTTGAAACATAAGTCCAAAACACCTGAAACACTCAAAACACGACATCACCGGCGACGATGACTCACCTAGTGGGGGACTACGGTAGCCAACAAACTCGGATTTAAGGGGGTGTTGATAGCAATGGCTGGCGACCTCCTGGTGGCGTCGGGCGGTGGTGGCGCTTTGCACGCCATGGCCACGCCCAGCGAGGTGGACGCCCCACGCGGCACGGGATAGGACGTGGCACGATGCAAGATTGGGGCGGGTGCGGCGCACTATGGGGCGCGGCAGCGAGACAGAGCAGGCGGGCGGACGGCGCATCGCGACTGTTGTGGGCGGATGCGCGGTCGACGCGGCACTGCGTTCGGACGACACAATGAACAGCCTGTTCGCTTCGTCGTATTTGGCTTATAAGTCATGGCTTATCAGCCAACGAATAATATTTTCCTCTCATACTAAATCAGCCAACAGTACTTTTAATCGTAGCTTATAAAGCCAAACCAGCCCAGACGAAACAGACCGGAAAGTGATAGCGGTCACAAGTGGGGAAAATATTCAGAAGCGGAAGAATAGACGTTACGTGTTGGGCCCAATCGATACGCAGACCGAAGAGCGGGGGCGTCTAGACCGACACGCCCAAATAGACGTCCTCGTCAAAGCAGTATTGGTCCTCAGGACATTCTCACGAGTTTAATTAAACCTGATGGTGTCAACTTTCAGCTTAGTCGAGTGAGACATGAATTGGTATCGACTTTTTTTGCACAGCAGGTCTACAACGTCTCATACAGTCACCATTTCAGATGACAAGTTTAGGTGACACAAATCACACGGTACACTTTACTGACACGAAAATTAAGAGGCATACACATTGAGCTCGCAGTCCAGAGGATGATGAGGTAGTGTATACAGAGTTGCAGAGAGGCTCGACAGAAAAAAAAAAAGATTAAAATACAGTCGACATGAAGAAACGTTTAAGTCTATTCATCTTTATTTATTACTACGTATTGAGTTTAGTACTCCATACAACACAGCCACCCAGCGAGCGGGGTGACGCTGTAAAACATGTCTACAAAGACGGAGTGGCAGTTGCAGAGGCCTTTGCATTGACAATTGCTCCAGCCTCGGTCAGCAGAGGCACCAGCTTCCCACCGTCATGCATTGCCATGGTTGCTGCTCAGCACGCGGTAAATACATCGTTAAAAAACCAATTCAGATGTAAATGAGAAACCAAGTGAACGCAACTTTAGTTTCTTGCGAGAATGACATCGACAGAACTACAGAAGGTAAACTCACCGTCACAGCCACCAATGCGCTCCCCTTTCACAAAGACATTGGGAACAGTTTTCTGACCAGTCCATTCAGCGAGAGCTGATTGCAGCTCAGCGCCATCACCTTCGCACAGTGATTAAAACGATAAAATTCAGCAAACAGTTCTCATAGAATGCATAAGTTTGTTATCTCTTGATGAGTGCTCGAGACATGTTAAAATGGTTCATGTAATGTTCACTGTGTTCGGTCACATTTATAGATTCACACAAATATTCATTGGTGTAGTTGTGTTAAGACGGTCTAATCAATCTTGGAGCAATCATTTCGCAACGTGTTAACAATATTAAAGAGATTACTCAAACATGGTTTGCAGTTGCAGAAGTACTAAACTAATCTCCAATTTGATTGAATGGTAGTATGTTCATTAGTTCATGGACACTTTCAGCATTGCAGTTTGATCAGAACTAACTTTTGCAATATCTTTCAGTTGATACATGAGCTGATAAGTCTACCAGTCGCTTCTACAGCCATCATCATTTGGTATCGTAAACCTTACCCTTCATTTGTTGGTTTATTTTATGACAATTGAGATTTGGGAATCAGACTATTTGTGAAGTATAGAAGTGAACCAAAAATAAAGAAGTGTGCTAAAATTAAGAAAAATACTCACTTTCCACATCCAACTCAATGGCCTTGTAATTTGCCCCCAGCTGTGCTAACAATTGCTTCACTCGGGTGCAGAAAGGACAGTAAGTTTTGCTGTGGTCATAAGATTAAAACATAAGGAATTTATATACAAAGTAATTATTATTTGAATTACTATAAGTGTCTATAAGATTAAAACGTAAGGAATTTATATACAAAGTGTCGGTGTTTCGGACCGGGGGTCCTCAACCGACTAGTGAATTTGTTCTGCGTGCTCCCGATTCCGGATGGTGATGCAAAGAGACACAAGGTTTATACTGGTTCAGGCAATCGGTGCCCTACGTCCAGTCTGAGAGATCGAACTTGTATTCCTTGCACCGAAGTGCTCGTAGTAGGGGGTTACAAGCTAAGGAAGAGAGGGAACTAGTCCCAGGTCTCGACAGGGTGTCGTGTAGACCGTCTGAGACGTTGCTCTCAAGCGGCTGGAATGTGTGCGTGTGTGTTTTTCGGTCCCCCCCCTAAGTGGCCCTAGTCCTCTCCTTTTATAGTTGAAGGGAGGGCAGGGACAGTACATGTATTACTGTGCGGCATCGTGCCAACAGGGGCGGCATGTCCGAACCCTGTGGCCTGTTCCTGTGGCGGCGTGGCCGTCGGAGTAGTCCGTCCTGGGAGTAAAGGGGCGGCGTGGTCGTCACATCAGGTCCTGTGCGTCGTGGGAGCCCAGGGAGTGTCTCGGAGCAGACGTGGCGGCGAACGTGCAAGCCATGGTGGACAGATTGTGCGCGAGGCTGTGGCCTGGTCGGTGCCGAGGCTTGTACTGCGGTGGGGGGTCTCGGCAGGCACGAACCCCGAGACTGCCGAGGCCCTGGTGTACAGTGCCGAGGCCTCGAGCGGGCGGCGGGTCGTGGGCACAGTGGTAGGACACAGTGGCCGGTAACCCCCGTCATACCCTGTCCCAGGCGCTGATTGTGGGCATAGTGTTGGGACATAGTGTTGGGACACAGTGGCCGGTAATCCCCGCCGTGCCCTGTCCTGGTCGGTATGGCGCTGATGCGACTTCGGGTCGCGTCGGCCATTCTGTGACGTTGAGCTGGTGTCCGGCTGAGATTGCGGGAGTGGTTGAAAGTATTAATGAGACGTGACGCGCTGTCGGGAGGGTCGGCCGAGGCGGGGGGCGAGGGACCACGGACGAGCCGGCCTCGAGCGATACGGAGAATGCTCGTTGCCGAGGCCTCGCGCGAGAGGCCTTGCGCGATACGGAGAACGCGACCTCGCGCGAGACGGAGATTAGGCTCCTTGCCGAGGCCTCGCGTGGAAGGCCTCGCGCGATACGGAGAACGCGCCTCCTGCCGAGGCCTTCTGTGGAGAGCCTCGGGCGAGGCGGAGACGGCGTTCCCTGCCGAGGCCTTCCCTGGGGAGCCTTGCCAGGATGCCGAGACCTCCTTCTCGGGGCTCGAGGCGAGGAGGAGGAGGACCCAGTGGGCCTGATCGCGACGGGGAGGGGCCCACGACTTACCTTTTTGCTTTTATTATTTTTTAGATGGGACTTGGGCAACCCATTTGATGTTTTGCTTGGGGTACCCCATTCTAAGGTACCCGATAGTAGCCCTCGAGCCTCGGGGGGAGTGCGTGCACTCCCCCTGAGGGTTTGCCGAGGCTGGGTCCATACCTGCTCCGTAGGAATTGAGGTTTGTCGCGCGCACCCACCGGGTGTAGCCCCCGAGCCCCTAGGGGAGTGGAGTTACTCCTCCAGGGGTTTTCTTCATTTCCGTGTCTGAACGAGTAGTTCTTATTGCATTTGCCAAGCCCCCAAGCGCAAGTTCGGGTTGCGGGGGTCTCGGCGAGGCTGCAGGGAAAAAGGCCTCTAGCCTCTGCGCGGAGCGAGAGGTTCGTCAGGGGTCCCCTGACTTTGGGTATGATCCTCACGCTTCCTTTCGCTCGGAAGGAGGGGTGGAATGTGCCAGGCTACCCTCGATGGGCACGAGCATGGACACTTCCGGTGAGCTGTTAGCGGGTAGTCCGAGTGGAGGCCCGAGCCCCGTTCGCTGGGGGACGGCTAGTAGTCCAGGGACGCACTCCAAGAGTACCGGGGGGTTTCTCTAGTGGGTGCCGAGGCCGTTCGCGGGCCTTGGTGGCTCGGTGCCTCCCTACGGTGGGATCCCATTCGGATACTTCCCCGCCGGTCTCGGACACGACTTAGGACGCCCCGAGCGACCGTTCGCTTGGGTCTGGGCCATTCATAGGCTCGCCCCGATGTCGTCCCTGACTCTGTTGCCCTAGGGCGGCTGTCGAAACCTTTTGGAGGCCCAGCCTTCGAACCCCTGGACCGTAACGGGCTCAGCGCCCTTTTATCGTGTTTGTAGTGAAACTTCTAGCGCGGTTTTGGACTGTTTGTCTTTGTCTTGGGTGTTCTGGCCCTTTCACCTGGTCTTCACGTGTCCTTTTCATTCGAACGGAGGGTTAGTTTGCCGAGCCCATTCTGGTCTCGGCGAGGTTGCAGGAAGAGCCCCTAGCCTCTGCGTGAGAGGGCCGTCGGGAGTTCTCCTGACTTTTTATACGCCCCTCGCGCATAAGGGTTTGTTTGCCGAGGCCTCTTTGGGCGCGAGCCCGGGTCGTGAGGTCTCGGCATATTTGCAGGAGGAGCCCCCTAGCCTCTGCATAGGGTGAGAAGGCCATCGGGGGTTCCCTGACTTTTTATGCGACCCTCGCGCTTCCTTTTCACTCGGAAGGAGGGGTGGAATGTGCCTCGCTACCCTCGATGGGCACGAGCGGTGGCACTTCCGGTGAGCTGTTATCGGGTAGTCCGAGTGGAGGTCCGAACCCCGTTCGTTAGGGGACGGCTAGCGGTCCAGAGACACACTCCAAGAGTACCAGCGGATTTCTCTAGTGGGTGCCGAGGCCGTTCGTTGGGCCTCGGTGGCTCGGTGCCTCCCTACGGTGGGATCCCATTCGGATACTTTCCTGCCGGTCTCGGACACGACTTTGGGCGTCCCAAGCGTTTCGCTCGTTTGGGTCTCGGCCTCGTACAGGCTCGCCCGCAGTCACCCTAACTCTGTTATCCTAGGGCGGCTGTCGAAACCCTTTGGGGTCTAGCCTTCGAACCCCTGGATCGTAATAGGCTCAGAGCCCGGTTCCTTCCTGTGAAAGGAACAGGCCGCGGGAAATATCTTCCCTATCGGCTCGGCCGCGGGGGACGCGCCTTTTGAGGTGGTTTCGTGGGGAGGTGAAACGACGCCTGCTGCCGTAGTGGCCGAGCGCGACGTGATGGATGGGACATAACTGTCCTCGCATTTAATGCGGGAGACGTGGGTGCGTGGGCCGCCGAAATCGGCTCGTGGTTAACCACGCCGGACGGGGAAAACCTCCCCGATTTCATCGCCTGTTCGTTTCACCTCCCCCTGCATAAATACCCGAAGAGTCTCGCCCCTCCTATCTTACCTTGCCTGCCACCTCCGTCGAGCCGTCGCCAGAGCCGCGGGTGCTGGGAAGAAGAGGAGAGAAGAGCGAGCCTAGGGGGAAAGCAAGAAAAAAGCGAGAGCGTGGAGGGAGAGAGAAAAACTCACCGCCGCGCCCGATTCCTCCATCGCATCCATGGCCGGCAACATCGTTGTTGTCGAGGCGGATCCTTGGGATCCGTCGGATGTCACTGAGGAGATGCTCCAGTCGCTTATCGACGGTGGACTCCTCCGCCCAGTGACAGACTCTAGTAGGCCGGAGTGGATTGCTCCGTACGGCGAGCTAGAGCCGAGGCCCCGCGACGGCTATGTCGTGAGCTTCGTCTCCTTCCACGAGCGCGGCCTCGGCGTTCCGGTGGGCCGGTTCATGCGGGCGCTCACGCATTACTATGGCATGGAGCTCCACAATTTTAATCCTAACTCCATCGCTCAGGCGGCTATCTTTGTTGCCGTCTACGAGGGGTATTTGGGGATCGCTCCCCATTGGGATTTGTGGCTCCACCTGTTCCGGGCGGGGCATACTACCAAGCCGACGGGCACGTCGGGCAAGAGGAAGGCATCGAGGGCCGGAGGCTGCACCCTCCAAGTGCGTCAGGACCGCCTGCATCTCTACATCCCGGCCCAACTCGCGTCCTCCAACCGCCGGTGGTACACGAGTTGGTTTTACCTCCGCAACGACGACGGAGGACTTCCCCCTTATACCGAGCGGATTGTGGGGAGTTGCCCAGAGAAATGGAAGTGGGGCGTCCCAAAGGTCGACCAGCCCAAGCTGGAGCCGCTCCTGGAGGGGCTGGTGAGGCTACGGAACCATGGCCTCACCGTCGCTGTGGTCGTGGCCGCCTTCCACCGCCGGAGGGTGCTGCCGCTGATGGCTCGGCGGTGGCGACTGTTCGAGATGAGGCCGGGTGAGCCCGTCGAGGGCACCCGGATGTCTTCCTCCGCCCTCTCCGACGAGGAAATTCACCGTCGGGTGGGGGAGACGGTAGATGTGAAGTTGAGGGGTGGCAACCTGACCCCCTTCGCGATGCGTCCGTCGCGGGGGTTCCTTTCGCTGGTAAGTTGAGCGCCGCTGTAGCCTCTGAACCTCCTCGATCTCCCTTTATCCTTTGTTTCCTTATGCGCGTTTGTCGTTTCTTTAGGGGATGAGGGACGTGCGCTCCTCCCCGCCGCCTGTTCCTGAGGACGCGGGGCAGCGGGCGATCAACCGCGCTCATGCTGACGCGCAGAAGAAGCGGAAGGATGCTAAGGCGGCGAAGCGCACGAAGCATATCCTTGCGCGCGAGGCGTTGGATAAATGCTGCCGTCAGCAACGGAAGGATGGTCTCCCGTTGGAGGAATCCTCGTCGACGTCGTTGTCGACGGAGGCCTCGGACGGGAATGACAAGGGCGAGGGGGGGGGCGAGGCCCCCTAGACCACCTTCCAGACATCGAGGAGGTGGCGCTCGGGGCGTCGATAAGCAGCCCGGCACCCCCGAGAAGGGGAGAGGAAGCGGACCTGGGGCCGGCGGTGGCCCCCTCCGGGGCCGAGGCCGACACGCCTGAGGCGCGGGCGTTAGGCAAACGCGCCGTCAGCCCTGTAAGCTCGGCGGTCATGACGGAGCCGGTGGCGGTGGAGGCGGCGCCGCCGGCCCCGCCGAGGGTCGAAGGGGCGCCGGGGTCCGCCGAGGACCGACCGGCGCCGATGGATGCGGATGCGACACCACTGCCGCCGCCTCCGCCGTTGCGGAGGAGGTTTGCTGTGGTGAAGCTGGGGCTGCCCCGTTCAAAGTAAGTGTGTTTTTGGTGGGGTTATGGTGTCTTCCATTCGCTTTTTTGGTCTCGTGCTGACCCTGTAGGTTGATTTTCTTTAGTCGGAAGCGGCCTGCGGACGACCTCCCCTTGACGCCCCTTAAAGCGCTTAAGGCGAGCCCCAGCTCCTCTGCCCACTGGGTGGCGGAGGCACAAGCCACCATCCAGCGTGGCGCGGCGTCGGCGAGGGTCGACCCACAGGAACCGGCTGCCCAGGGAAGGGTTGCCGAGGCGGCCCCTAAATGGTCGGATGGGGCCATCGTGCCCTTTGTTGCCGAGGCTCCCGAGGCCTCTGGGGCTGAGGCGATGGGGGCCCCGGTGCCCATGACCGCCGAGACCACAGTGTCCGCGGCCGGTGCTTCTGCGTCTGCCAAGGCCATAATGACAGAGGCCAGAGCCCCCGAGACCGCCGAGGCCGTGATTGCAGAGGCTGGAGCTCCTGAGGTCACCACGGCCGTTGTGACGGCAGCGAGGCTGTCTGTGCAGGAGGCAGAGATGTCGGCGGTGGAGGCCTCGGCCGTGCCCTTGGCTCAGGGCCCACTGTTGTTGTGGGAGAGTGCCCAGGAGACGGAGGTCTATTCGATCTCCTCCGACGATACTTCCCGGGCGCGGGAGGTCGTCGGTGCCGAGGAGGCCGATGTCGTGGAGCAGCCGGCGCCGCTCTTAGACGAGGGAAGCTCGGCCCTCATGCGGGTGCGACCCGAGCCCCGCGGGTGGGATCACCCGCGGGTACTGTGGCGGAGCCGGGACAACCCTGAGGGGGAGCCTCTGTTCGCCCTCAAGGACATGGCCGAGGGCGGGTGCTTGAGTACCTTCGAGCAGTACCGCGAGCTGGCGGAGCGGTCGCTACGGACCGCTGTCCATGGTGGCCGACGAACTGCCCGGAGTCGCCTAGGTTCGTGTTTTCCCTTTCTCGCGCGACGTTGTTCTTTCCTTGGTTTTGTTGCAATCGAGGACCTTTGCTCTGCTTCCTCAGGAGCTCGAGAGCCGGTCCCTTGGGAAGTCGGTCTTCCTTCGGCAGGAGAGGGGAATCTAGGACCAGCTTCAGAGGCAGAGGGGCCTTCTTGCCGATGCTAACGAGCTTCTGTCGGCCCGAAGCACGGAGGTGGAAGACCTCCGCCTTCGCTGTGCCGATGCGAAGGTCGAGGCGGCCACCGCCCAGACACAGCTTGCCCCCTTGGCGGCGCGGATCAAGGAGCTGGAGGAGGAGCTTACCCGTGCCATCAGCGATCGGGATGCCTTCAGATCCCGAGCTGAAGAAGCGACGGCCTCGAGCAAGGCCCTCGCCGGGCAGCTAGGGGCAGAGGAGAGTGCGCACCGGCTGACCAGAGGCGCTCTGAACGAGGCCCTTGCTGCGGTTGAGGCCTCACGAATCGAGGCTGTGGTTTTGAGGGGGACGGTCGAGGGTGAGTTTGAGTCCCCTTGTTTTGTTTTCTTTCCCTTATGCTTGCTCCCTAACTTCCTTGTATGACGCAGAGCTGGGGAGTGAAGCTTCTAGGGCGGCCGAGGCCTCTCGAGTCGAGGCCCAGCGGTTGAAGGAGAAAGCCAAGGCCTGTCAGGCCGAGACCCGACGCTGGGAGCTGAAGGCCAAGGGTGAGCTCCGTGGGCTTCCGTCCCTAACTTAGGTTGTTTTTTCTCTGGCTCGACCTCATTCCATTTTCCGTGGTGCAAAGTCAGAGGCGGAGATCATTCGGGCTGTCGAGGCTTCCAGCGCGGTGCAGACGGTGCTCGAGACCGAGATCGGGGAGCACGAGGTGCTAAAGTGTGCTGCCCTTTCCGCCTGCGAGGCCCTGGAAGTCGAGGGGGTTCAGTCGGGCAGCTCCCTTGGGAGCCGCTTGATTGCGCTGAGCAGCCAGATGCGCGAGCGGCTCCGAGGGGCGCTGCACACGGGTGTCAAGCGGGCGATGGCCGTCTTCTCCTCTCACTACCTTGGCGTCGACCTCCCGGCCATCAGTGATGGCTATGTTCTGCCTGATGATGACGAGGAGGCCCACGCGGTGGTCGCGAAGCTGCTGGAGGCGGCGGAAGGCCCTGGCACGGCGCTGGCGACGCTCTTTGAAGAGGAGGTGGTTCCTCCCCTACCATCTGCTGGCGCTGGAGGCCCTGAGCCTTGATCTAGGCCCCGGGGGCTATGTAAAGATAGAATAGGGGTTATTTTTGTACCATAACGTTTGTGGCCGTCGAGGCCTTTATTTCTGACGTATTTGTGTTTCTTAGTTGTTTTTCTCATGTTTCCGAGCCTTTGCCCTCTGCTGCTCCTGATCAGATTTCGTTTGCAAAACACCCCTTTGGGGCCTAAGCCGTCCCTTGAGCGAGAGGTATTGAGGGAGTGCCGTAGCCCGGGGGCGTAGGCCGTCTCGCGACTCAACCGGCCTCTTGCTTAGGAAACAGACCTTGGTCCAAGGAGTCTCTACAAATGATTCGTCAGAGCCTGCTAGAGACTTGGCGTAGGAATTTTTTTGAAAAGCAACTAAAAAATAGTGCGTGGGACCTAGGGGAAGTCCCCCATCTAGCCCCCGAGGGAGGCTTGGTTCTGCCGAGGCAGAGCCGAGTCTCCCTTATTGTGTTTATTGTACTGCCAAGACCTACGGTGGGCTCGAGGGGTTTCTCGAAAAATAAAGACCAACTAAAGAACGCTTTTTAATTGCATTTCGAGAAACGACATATACAATGCTTGGAAATTTAGGGATAAAAGCGATATAGCTGTTCTATGTTCCAAGCGTTGGTGAAGATTTCGCCCTTCTCGTTGGCCAGCTTGTAGGTCCCGGGCTTCAGGACTTGGGCGATGATGTACGGTCCTTCCCATGGCGGGGTCAGCTTGTGGCGACCCTTGTTGCTTTGTGCTAGCCTCAGCACCAGGTCGCCTACCTTTAGGTCTCGGCCTCGTACGCGTCGGGCCTGATAGCGCCGCAGGCTCTGCTGATACTTGGCCGAGTGTAGTAGCGCGACGTCTCGGGCTTCCTCCAGCTGATCGAGGGCGTCCTCTCGGGTTGTGCGGTTGCTTTGTTCGTTATAGGCTTGCAGCCTCGGGGAACCATATTCTAGGTCGGTGGGGAGGATGGCCTCGGCCCCATAGACTAGGAAGAAAGGCGTGAACCCCGTGGCTCGGCTCGGAGTGTTCCTCAGGCTCCAGATGACCGATGGGAGCTCGGCGAGCCATTTCTTGCCAAACTTTTTCAACCGGTTGTGAATTCTTGGCTTGAGGCCTTGTAGGATCATGCCGTTGGCACGCTCTACTTGGC
Organism: Miscanthus floridulus; assembly: GCF_019320115.1. NCBI lineage: Eukaryota > Viridiplantae > Streptophyta > Magnoliopsida > Poales > Poaceae > Miscanthus > Miscanthus floridulus. Next base: position 188,946,326 of record NC_089587.1, on the reverse strand, counting down.
CATTGGTCCTTGGGTGTCCTACGGCCGACCAGGCCACACGGATGTGGTGGTCGTCGCAAAACGTCAGGAACTTTTTGCCGGTGAACTGCGTCCCGTTGTCGGTGATGATGGTGTTGGGGATCCCAAACCGGTGGATAATGTCAGTGAAGAACAGCACTGCCTGCTCGGATTTGATTCGATTGATCGGACGGGCCTCGATCCATTTGGAGAACTTGTCGATTGATACCAGTAGGTGGGTGTAGCCCCCGGGGGCCTTTTGCAGAGGCCCGACCATGTCGAGCCCCCACACGGCGAACGGCCATGTGATGGGGATGGTTTGCAAGGCCAGGGCCGGGAGATGTGTCTGCCGAGCGTAGTACTGGCATCCTTCGCAGGAGCGTACTAGCTTGGTAGCGTCGGCGACCGCCGTCGGCCAGTAGAACCCTTGGCGGAAAGCGTTCCCTACGAGCGTCCGAGGCGCCGCATGGTGCCCGCAGGCGCCTGCGTGTAAGTCCCAAAGCAGGGCTTGGCCCGCCTCGGAACTGATGCATCGTTGAAGGACACCTGAGGGACTTCGCCTGTATAATTCGCCATTGTAGAGGGCGTAGGTCTTGGCTCGGCGCGCAAGCCGTCGTGCTTCAGTTCGGTCATCGGGAAGCTCCCCCCGATCAAGCCAATCGAGGAACGGGACTCGCCAATCCACGTCCTGATCAGTCTACGGAGGCTTGGTGCTGACTTCCATGACCTCGGGCTCGGTCGAGGGTGTCTCGGCAGCAGAGGGGGCATCGGGCTTTGCCATGGGTTCCCTAGGTGGGCCCTCCTCTGCTGTCGAGGTGCAGCCGATGGAAGGTTTGTGGAGGTCTCTGGCGAAGACGTTTGGGGGGACCGGGGCCCGTGCCGAGGCCATCTTTGCCAGCTCGTCGGCGGCCTCGTTGTACTTTCGCGCGACGTGATTTAGTTCGAGACCGTCGAACTTGTCTTCTAGGCGTCGCACCATCTTGCAGTAAGCCTCCATTTTAGGGTCGAGGCAGTTTGACTCCTTCATCACTTGGTCTATGACGAGCCGCGAGTCGCCTCGGATGTCGAGGCGCCGTGCTCCAAGCTCGATGGCGACCTGTAAGCCATTGATGAGGCCCTCGTATTCGGCCATGTTGTTGGAGGCGGCGAAGTGGAGCCGCACCATGTAGCGCATGTGTACTCCGAGGGGCAAAATGAAGAGCAGACCCGCGCCTACCCCGGTCTTCATCAGGGATCCGTCGAAGTACAGGGTCCAGCACTCCGTCTGAATCTGAGCAGGTGGCAGTTGAGTATCTGTCCATTCAGCCACGAAATCGGCCAAGACCTGAGACTTGATCGCTTTTCGAGGCGCAAAAGTCAAGGTTTCCCCCATAAGCTCGACAGCCCACTTGGCTATCCTGCCCGAGGCCTCCCGGTTATGAACTATCTCGCCCAGGGGGAAGGATGATACCACAGTCACTGGGTGTGACTCGAAGTAGTGGCGTAGTTTGCACCGGGCTAGGACCACGGTGTAGACTAGCTTCTGGATGTGGGGGTAGCGCGCTTTGGTCTCGGAGAGCACCTCGCTGATGAAATAGACAGGTCGCTGGGTAGGCAAAGTATGCCCTTCTTCCTGCCTCTCTACTACTACGGCGGCGCTGACCACTTGGGTTGTTGCGGCGACGTAGAGTAAGAGGGCCTCGTCCATGGCCGGGGGTATCAGAACAGGAGGATTGGTGAGCAGCCTTTTGAGTCTGTCGAGGGCTTCCTTAGCCTTGGGGGTCCAAGAAAAATGCTTGGACTTTCTCAAGAGTCGGTACAGAGGCAAACCTTTCTCGTCGAGGCGCGAGATGAAGCGGCTCAGGGCCGCGAGGCATCCCATGACCCTCTGCACTCCCTTGAGGTCTCTGATTGGTCCCATGCTGGTTATAGCCGAGACCTTCTCTAGGTTGGCCTCAATGCCGCGTTCTGAGACTATGAATCCCAAGAGCATGCCTCGGGGGACCCCGAACACACACTTCTCGGGGTTGAGCTTGATGCCCTTCTCTCTAAGGCATTTGAAGGTTACCCTCAAGTCATTCACGAGATTCTCAGCCTTTCTGGTTTTGACCACGATGTCGTCTACGTAGGCCTCGACGGTCTGCCCGATGTTGTCGCCAAAGACCTGGGTCATGCACCGCTGGTACGTGGCTCCTGCGTTTCTGAGGCCGAAGGGCATCGTCACGTAGCAGTACATGCCAAACGGTGTGATGAAAGAAGTCGCGAGCTGGTCGGACTCTTTCATCTTGATCTGATGGTAACCAGAGTACGCATCGAGGAAAGACAGGGTCTCGCACCCTGCGGTGGAATCAACGATTTGATCGATTCGAGGTAATGGGAAGGGGACCTTTGGACAGGCTTTGTTCAGACCGGTGTAGTCTACACACATTCTCCATTTCCCATTTTTCTTCTTGACTAAAACGGGGTTAGCCAACCACTCTGGGTGGGATACTTCCTTGATGAACCTGGCCGCCAAGAGTTTCTGTACCTCCTCTCCTATGGCCCTGCGCTTTTCTTCATCGAAGCGGCGCAGGCGTTGCCTCACCGGTCTAGATCCAGCCTGGATGTCCAGGGCGTGCTCGGCGACTTCCCTTGGTATGCCCGGCATGTCCGAGGGACTCCATGCGAATATGTCGGCGTTCGCACGGAGAAAGTCGATGAGCATGGCTTCCTATTTGATGTCGAGGGTGGCGCTGATCCTCAGCGCCCGGTCGTCGGGGCAGGCGAGGTCGACCGGGATGAGTTTGATGGTTTCAGCGGGCTCAAACGCCCCTGCGCGACGCTTGGAGTCAGGCACCTCGCCACTGAGTTGGTCGAGGTGGGCGATGAGGGTCTCGGCCTCTGCAAGAGCCTCGGCGTACTCGATGCACTCGACGTCGCAGTCGTACGCATGTTTGTACGTGGACTCGATTGTGATGACACCATTAGGGCCTGGCATCTTGAGCTTGAGATAGGTATAGTTGGGCACTGCCATGAACTTGGCGTAGCACGGTCGCCCCAGAATGGCATGGTAGGCTCCCCCAAACCCGACTACCTCGAAGGTGAGGACTTCCTTGCGATAGTTGGAAGGGGTGCCGAAGCAGACAGGAAGGTCGATGCGCCTGAGGGGTTGCGTGCGCTTCCCTGGCACGATGCCGTGGAAGGGTGTGACATCGCCTCGTAGTTTCGACTGGTCGATCTCCAAGAGCTCCATGGTGTTGGCATAGAGGATGTTGAGGCCGCTACCTCCGTCCATCAACACCTTGGAGAGTCGGGTGTTGCCGATGATCGGGTCGACGACCAGTGGGTATTGCCCGGGGTTCGGAATACGGTCGGGGTGGTCGCCTCGATCGAAGGTGATCGCCTCTCGAGACCAGTCGAGGTACTAGGGGGTGGCCACCTTGACCGAGAAGACTTCTCGGCGTTCCCTCTTGCGCTGCCGCGCCGTAAGGCATGCCGAGGGCCCACCGAAGATCATGAAAGCGTTGCGTACCTCGGGGAACCCGTCGTCCTTGTCTTCGTCCCGACCGCCGGCACCCTTCTGCTTGGCGTCGTCGTCGAGGAGCCCGAGCCTGGCGTAGTAGCGCCGCAGCATGGTGCAATCCTCGAGAGCGTGCCTGACCGGGCCCTGGTGGTAAGGGCAGGGTTTCTTGAGCATGTCGTCGAAGGGCCTAGGGCCTTTGGGGCCTCGGGGATTCTTGCGCTCTGTGGTCGCGACCAGATCAGCTTCCAGTACCTCCTGCCTCCCTAGGCGCCCCTTTTTCTTTTTCTTAGGGAGGTGGGAGGCTGAGGCCTCGGGGGCCTCTTCCCTCCGCTTACCCTTGGTGTCGGCGTCGGGGAAGATGGCTCCGACGGCCTCTTCCCCTGAGGCGAAGCTGGTGGCGATGTCGAGGAGCGTGGCAGCAGAGCGCGGGACGTTGCGACCTAACTCTCGGACCAAGTCCCGACAAGTGGTGCCGGAGAGGAAAGCCTGGACGATCTCCGAGTCGCCGATGCTGGGTAGCTCGGTGCATTGTTTGGAGAAGCACCGGATGAAGTCTCGGAGAGACTCGTCCGGCTTCTGGCGACAGCTCTTGAGATCCCAGGAATTCCCAGGGCGCACGTATGTGCCCTGGAAGTTCCCGACGAAGATCCTAACCAAGGCGCGCCAGTCGTGGATTTGCGAGGAAGGGAGATGCTCGAGCTAGGCTCGCGCCGAGTCCGACAAGAGCAAAGGGAGATTGCGGATGATGAGCAGGTCATCGTCCGCGCCACCTAGCTGGCAGGCCAGGCGGTAATCGGCGAGCCAGAGCTCCGGGTTGGTCTCGCCGCTGTACTTCGCGAGATTGGCCGGCTGTCGGAACCGGGCGGGGAAAGGAGCAGCGCGGATGGCCCTGCTGAAGACCCGAGGGCCTGGCGGCTCAGGGGAAGGACTGCGGTCTTCACCGCTGTCGTAGCGACCGCCTCGGTGTGGGTGGTAGCCCCGAGCGGGCCCCTCGTTGTCAGTGGCGTCGTCGCCTGCTGACCACCTCATGGTCTCCCTGCACCTCGCGTCGATTGCCGAGGCGGTCCAGAAGCACGGGGACCCTGTGGGCTATTGGCGCTCGGTCGGGCTCGGGACGAGCCGGGGCTTCCCTGTCCTGCCGAGGCGGTGCCGTGAGAAGGTTCGAGGCGCCCCCGCGCCGTCGGGAGGCGGAACTCTCGGCCTGCTGAACCGCAGCGGTCTCTAGGAGATCGCGGAGCTCGCCGCGGACCCGCCGCCCCTCCGTGGTAGAAGGCTCGGGCATTGCGCGGACCAGCATTGCCGCAGCCGCGACGTTCTGGCTGGCGCGATTGAAGACTGGGGGTTGCTCGCTCCCTTCGTCGTCATGGATGCGGTGATGCACATCGCGGGCTCTTCGTCGGGCTCCCCCGCCTTCGCCGCGGCCTCGCTGTTCCTGTTCGAGAGAGTCTCGAAGCTGCTGCAGAAGGAGCTGGTCTTGCTCGACCTTGGCCTGGAGCTCACGGAGCTGCTCTAGGTCTGGGCGCTGAGGTCGTGCAAGAGCGACGTTCTCATTTCGTGCGGCCGGCAGGACATTGCGTGGGGGCATGACGGCGCCCGCCCCTGGACGAAGTGGGGAGCGGCTACCTGTTCCCTCATCCTCTTCGCCTGCCCTCGGCATCCCGAGCCCGACGTGAAAACACTCGCGAGTAGGGTCGTAAGTGCCTTCGTCGTCGGAGTCGGAGTGACCGAAGCAGTAATCGCTTGCGGCCAAGAACTGGCGCAAAGTCCCAGGGTCGTGGAGCCCGGAGAAATCCACTCCGGGCCATGCCTCGTCCTCATCCGAGGAGTCGGCGTGGGTGCTTAGGTCGAGACCGAAGCGCTGGCAGCGCTCTGAGGGATCCTCACGAGCGGCAGCGTAGGTGTAGGCGTAAGAAACGGCGGCATTTCTCAACCCAAAGGGGTATGGGGATGGTGCCGTCGCCGGATTCTGCTCCGCCGGGGTCAGTTCTCCAGGGAGTGGTGGAGTGGAGCTTGACGACTGGGCACCATCGCAAGCCACCGGCGTTTTCCCTTTGTCCAGGCTCAGGCCAGACAGGTCCCCAGCCAGGGACCCCGTACCAACAGCTGGTCGTAGGGTATCAGCGGGGAGTGGCGTGCCACCTCGGGTTCGCATAGCATCGGGGTGGCCTTGCTCGCGTCGTGCCTGGCGAGCGCAGCGGGAGCGGTCGCCCGGGCGCTGCCTGCGCCTGGGCTGCCGATGCGTAACTTCATTGTCGGACAGTGGGGCTCGGGGAGTGAGGAGTACCATGTCGTACTCATGCCCTAGAGACATGAACTCTAGGCTCCCAAACCAAACTACGGTGCCGAGGCGCAATGGTCGTACGGGGTCTGCCATCCGAAACCTGCTCGGATGACGAAACTGGCACGCAGAGAGCTCCTACCTGGCGCGCCAACTGTCGGTGTTTCGGACTGGGGGGTCCTCAACCGACTAGTGAATTTGTTCTGCGTGCTCCTAATTCCGGATGGTGATGCAAAGAGACATAAGGTTTATACTGGTTCAGGCAATCGGTGCCCTACGTCCAGTCTGAGAGATCGAACTTGTATTCCTTGCACCGAAGTGCTCGTAGTAGGGGGTTACAAGCTAAGGGAGAGAGGGAACTAGTCCCAGGTCTCGGCAGGGTGTCGTGTAGACCGTCTGAGACGTTGCTCTCAAGCGGCTGGAATGTGTGCGTGTGTGTTTTTCGGTCTCCCCCTAAGTGGCCCTAGTCCTCTCCTTTTATAGTTGAAGGGAGGGCAGGGACAGTACATGTATTACTGTGCGGCATCGTGCCAACAGGGGCGGCATGTCCGAACCCTGTGGCCTGTTCCTGTGGCGGCGTGGCCGTCGGAGTAGTCCGTCCTGGGAGTAAAGGGGCGGCGTGGTCGTCACATCAGGTCCTGTGCGTCGTGGGAGCCCAGGGAGTGTCTCGGAGCAGACGTGGCGGCGAACGTGCAAGCCACGGTGGACAGATTGTGCGCGAGGCTGAGGCCTGGTCGGTGCCGAGGCTTGTACTGCGGTGGGGGGTCTCGGCAGGCACGAACCCCGAGACTGTCGAGGCCCTGGTGTACAGTGCCGAGGCCTCGAGCGGGCGGCGGGTCGTGGGCACAGTGGTAGGACACAGTGGCCGGTAACCCCCGTCATACCCTGTCCCAGGCGCTGATCGTGGGCATAGTGTTGGGACACAGTGGCCGGTAATCCCCGCCAGTGCCCTGTCCTGGTCGGTATGGCGCTGATGCGACTTCGGGTCGCGTCGGCCATTCTGTGACGTTGAGCTGTTGTCCGGCTGAGATTGCGGGAGTGGTTGAAAGTATTAATGAGACGTGACGCGCTGTCGGGAGGGTCGGCCGAGGCGGGGGGCGAGGGACCGCGGACGAGCTGGCCTCGAGCGATACGGAGAATGCTCGTTGCCGAGGCCTCGCGCGATACGGAGAACGCGGCCTCACGCGAGACGGAGATTAGGCTCCTTGCCGAGGCCTCGCGCGGAAGGCCTCGCGCGATACGGAGAACGCGCCTCCTGCCGAGGCCTTCTGTGGAGAGCCTCGGGCGAGGCGGAGACGGCGTTCCCTGCCGAGGCCTTCCCTGGGGAGCCTTGCCAGGATGCCGAGACCTCCTTCTCGGGGCTCGAGGCGAGGAGGAGGAGGACCTAGTGGGCCTGATCGCGACGGGGAGGGGCCCACGACTTACCTTTTTGCTTTTATTATTTTTTAGATGGGACTTGGGCAACCCATTTGATGTTTTGCTTGGGGTACCCCATTCTAAGGTACCCGACACAAAGTAATTATTATTTGAATTAGTATAAGTGTCTATAAGATTAAAACGTAAGGAAAATTTTATACAAATAACTCATAGAGCAACTCTAACACTTCAAATAATACAAAGAGTTTGTTCTATGGCACAGCAATATTCATTCCTTTTCTTTGTTATGACACTTCATCATAACGAATGTGTAAAGTGATCATACATTAATAAATCATTTGTTATCGTCACAAACAAGTAAAGAATTACCTCATAAAAACAAAGAACAAACCAACTGAGGAAACATTTATTTATTTTCGTTTTATGAGGGCGGAAGCATGTATATTAATAGTAAAGGAAGAGGGTAAGAATGAGTCCTGAACAAAAAAAAAGTGAAAGATAATAAGTGCTACTTTACTAAATCCAAAATTTTCTAGTAGTCTATAAGGAATAGTGGAGACTTCAATCTATACTACTCCATCTGTTCCAAATTATAGTCGCTTTGATGTTTTTGGTATATAGTTTTTTCTATATATATCTAGACATACGTTATACCTAAATACGTCACAAAAATTGATGCGCCAAAAAAGTCAAAATATATAATTTCTGCAAAACTACTATATTCAGTCTTTGGCACAAAGTTGAGGCAAAGTTCAAGCTACAAGGACAAATGACAACCAATTTCCTTATCCACCCAGCCCCAATTCATCATGTCTATACCAAGCAAAACTATTTGTTCTGTCCCAGTCAATTGCAAATTCGAACGATTGCAAATTCGAAAGGGAGAAAAGAAACCTGCTACCGGATAACTACACGATCACCTATGTAGCAGATGGCCCAACACGAAGCTTTGCACTGGTTTTGCAACTGCGGTAATACTAGAAAGAAAGATTTGATTTGCAAGACCTGAAGACGACGACGGGGGAGGAGGCGACGATCTCCTTGGCCTTCTCGACAGCCATGTGGCTTGCAAAGTTGTCCGAGCGCGGAGCTAGATGGGGAAAGGAAAGAAGACGGATATGTTGTTTCCAGATCCAGAAAAAAAAAAAACTAGACGGCTGTGTGCTTTCCGTGCCGAACCCCCTCCCGTCCAATTTTATACGCGAGCGGGAGGCGACGATTTGTCGACGGCAACTGGAATTTCTTTTGCCCGGCCGGCGGCAGCCGCGTTGACGCACCCTGCACGCTAGCAAATCCATGCCACGAACGCACTAACGCACGACCTGAAGAGAAATTGTGGCTCGTCCTTTCCTCTCGTCCCAGTCGCAACTGGATGGAACATTCTGGATCCACGATTGAACAGCATGCTTTCGCCGGGCGCAGCTGCGATTACGTTTTACGTCATGCGTGACCCCCAAGAGCATTCGTTTTCACAATTCAGCCGTACGGCGAGGGGCATGCATAGTTTTCACAATTCAGTCGTACGACGAGGGGCCTCTGACAAAGACAACTGAAGGACAAAAAAAATGGCGACCAGATGAATGAATGGGAGCCCTAAATTTTCTTTCAAAATGTTTTCCAAATCACCACCAAACGCACAAAAACAATCACAGAGATGTCTACAACCCAAATAAGTCGGTGGACGTTTCCTAGGAATACAGCGACACACCACAAAGCAAACGAACCACGAAGCACTCGCACCGAATGGAGGAACAGAAAAGAGGATACTCAACTCCTATTGAGAAGAAGCGAGTTTTCGAATCTAAAATACTCAAGCCAACTGGTGATGAGAGTACCTAGATAGGCTCCGTTCGCTTCGTTGAAAAACATTGTTCCGGTTGATTTGCTGTGAGAGAAAAATATTGTTTCTGTTGAAAAGACAAATCGAAAAATACGGATTATAAGACAAACGAATGGGGCATAGGTTCCTTGGATCGGTAGACAGTCAATGCAAAAGACTGAACACGAATCAGAGCTCAAACGAATAAACCGGAGAATAAAAAGCGAGCTCGGGAATAATAAACCGGAAATTCAGAGAGCAAAGGCTGGAAATTTCAGGGTCACAGCACAGGCAGCACCGGTCACAAAGAAAATTAACCGAGAGAGCAACTCAAGCAATAGGAATTAAACAACAATTAGCTTGAGAAGGAATTAAATATTGCACACACTATTGCTTGATCGAGACATCTCCAAAAGCCAGGATTGAAAATCACGAGAAGCTGCTGCTCCTGCTATTGGTGCTGTGCGTGCACAGGTTCCTGGATGAGCACCGATTGGTGCTTGAAGCACTGGTGCTGACTGCTGAGCACTGCCAACCTGTGACGAGCGAACTCCGGCTTGAGCCTGGTGTGCACGGCGATGATGCGCTCGTCGCTGAGAGCGCCCTGCTTCTCCTGCTCTGCGACACACGCAAGAGAAAAGAGCTCGGGCGGAGGGGATGCACACCGCCGAGCAAAGAGGGAATCGGACCAGGAAGCAAGCAGCGAACAGAGAGAAAACGAAATCAACCCGAACTGCTGTACGCCGGACTCCAGGACCGAGCCTACAGGGCGCGACTAACAAGAGGTGCTCCACGGCAGGCTGGCCCTCACCGGAGGTCACCCGTCTCCAAACAGGAACGCACGAACTGAAGCCAGACCTAGAAGAACAGAGCCTGACACCACGCACGAATAGAACGAACAGCGGGACGGCTTCAAGCAAGAATGACCAGTTTCGTCGTAAACGATCATAGATTATTCATCATGTTCGCTTATTGGTTTCAGTCAGGTTTATTCAACCAGTCAACAGTGTTTTTCTCTCACAAAAAACTAGCACCAGCACCAACCAGCGAATAGGGTGATTTACCGCTGACTAGTTTGGTGTGAGAGAAAAATACTATTCCAGCTTATAATCTACAATCGTATACGAACAAACGAACGGGCTCTCGGATCTCCTCCAAATCAAAATGATTCGCTCTCAAACTTTACACAGGAGATCACTATGGAGTTGGTGAGCTACCCGAAAGAATCATCGCCCGAAATCAACTCAAACTTCGGGAAATTTCAGATCGAAACCAAAAACACAGTTTTCTCCCAAAAACGAAAATCCCCCGATTCTGGAATTTGTGTTGGAGAACCGCCGGTGAGAAGCAGCCGGCGATCCTTGGAAGACGCACTCAGAAAACACAGTCGGGTTTTTTTTTGGTGCTGTCAACTGGCAACGTTTTTCATATATAATTGCAGTACTTAAAGAAAAATTACATGCATAAGTGGGGAGGTATTCTCCACAGAACGTGCAGCACCTAGCGCACTACTAGTCGTGCCATCCCACGACTCACCAGTTGCCGCAAGCTTAACTAAATTTAGCTACTGACTAATAAAAGCAAATGCTATTTACAGACTCCGACTCAGACTAAAACAAATGATCGGTGATGGCTGGACTGCATAACATTTCTCCCCCCCTAGTTCATGCCTTCTCCACCGATCGCAGTGACGCCGATCAGCTCACGCAGCTCCAAGAACCGCACTCGCCCCAGCGCCTTGGTCAGGATGTCTGCCAATTGCTTCTCCGTCGAGATGTGTCCCAAGACAATCCTGTTCCCCTCAGTGCATTCACGGATGTAGTGGAATTTAGTGTCAATATGCTTACTCCGATCATGATGCACAGGATTCTTACTGAGAGCTATGGCAGACTGATTGTCCACCTTAAGCTCCGGTGCTCCAGGCTCGACGCCGGCCATGTCAGTGACAAGTCGAGTGAGCCACACTCCCTGGCAGGCTACCGTTGCTGCTGCTATGTACTCCGCCTCGCATGAGGATAGAGCGACAACCTTTTGCTTCGACGATTGCCAGGTGATGATGTTCCCGCTGAGGAAGAAGACGATGCCGGTGGTGCTCTTTCGGGTATCGATATCCCCGGCCATGTCAGCATCACTGAACCCGGTCAGTCGTGCCCGTCCTTCTTCACGGCGCGTGTAGTAGAGGCCATGGGTGCGTGTCCCTGCCACATAGCGAAGTACTCGCTTCACAGCCACCATATGCTCTTCATGCGGCGCCTCCATAAACCGGCTAAGGTAGCCCACCGCGAAAGCCAAATCAGGCCACGTGTGAACTAGGTACCTCAGGCCACCAATTATGCGCTGGTACACCGTAGCATCCACTGTGGGAGTGGTGCTTGATCTGCTCAGTTTCAGGCGGGGCTCCATTGGCAGCGCACTTGGGTTGTAGGTGCCCAGACCGCCGCGTTCTAAAAGCTTCCCTGCATAGGCAGATTGGCAAAGGGTGATGCCAGCTTTGGTTTGTGTCACCTCGATGCCCAAGTAGTATGAGAGCAACCCAAGGTCACTCATGGAGAACAGTCGCATCATGTCGCGCTTGAAGTCGGTGATCGCGTCGCCGCTGGTGCCGGTGATGATCAGATCGTCTACATAGACGCCGATCACCAGCCGCGACGTACCAGTGCTGCGGGTGTAGATGTCGTGCTCTAAGCTGCTCCTCTGGAAACCAAGCGAAATCATTGATTCGTCGAGCTTGGCATTCTAGGCCCTCGGCGCCTGACGTAGTCCGTATAACGCCTTGCGAAGGCGTAGCACCTTGCCGTCGTCGTTGCCGACGATGAAGCCCGGTGGATGTGACATGTACACTTCCTCCCTGAGATCGCCGTTCAGGAACGCGCTCTTCACGTCCATATGGTGGACCTTCCAACCTTCGTGCGCCGCTAGGGCCAGCAGCGTGTGGATCGACTCCATGCGGGCCACCAGGGCGAACACTTCGTCAAAGTCCATCCCAGCGCGCTGGACATAACCCTTCGCCACCAGTTGGGCCTTGTGGCGGATGATGTTCCCGAGCTCGTCTTGTTTGACTTTGAAGACCCACTTGAGCCCGATGGCACGGTGCCCAGCAGGTAGTGGGACAGGCTCCCAGGTCGCGTTCTCTTCAATGGAACGTAGCTCGTCGCGCATTGCTTGACGCCAGCACGCCGCGCGCTCGGCTTCGCCAAAGGAAGCTGGCTCATCAGCAGAGGTGAACATGAGCTCCTCGTTTAGTACTCTAGCCGCGAGGCTAGGTGGAGACGCTGGCCCGATGATGGTGTCGATGGCGCGGAACCGTAGCGGGGCATTGTCGTCATGGTCCGCGTCCAGGGTGTCATGGTCCACGTCCGCCGGTGGCATGGTGAAGTATGGCTATGAGGCCCTGCCTGGTGGTCCTTGTGGCGTGGCTGTTGCAGTAGATCCGGGCGATGGTGACTGTGCTAGAGGTGGGGATGCTGACGGCATTGCCCCGGGGACCTACACCGCCTCGGTGACGTACTCGATGGTGAACGGCTCATTGTCGCCAGGGTGCAAGTCGGGGCTCGACGACCAGTCCCAGCGTGCCGCCTCATCGAAGATGACGTCGTGGGAGATCACCACGCACTTGGTCGAAGGATCATAGCACCTGTATGCCTTGGAGCCGCTCTCGTAGCCGACGAAGATCGTGGGCGTGCTTCGATCATCTAGCTTCTGTAGCCCCGGCTTTGTTGTCTTGACGTGCGCGACGCACCCAAAAGTGCGCAGGTAGTGGACCGTCGGACGCTCTCCATACCAGGCTTTGAACGGGGTTTTACCATCGAGTGCCCGCGTCGGGGCCCGGTTTAGGAGATGCACCGCGGTGTGGACGGCCTCACCCCAGAAGAAGCTCGGGAGTGCCTTTGCCTTCAGGATCGAATGCGCCATGCAAACGACTGTTTGGTTACGGCGCTCCACCACCCCATTTTGTTGCGGAGTGTACAGGGCAGTGAGCTGCCACTGCACGCCACGGCACGCACAGTGTTCGCCGAACTCGATGGAGGTGAACTCCCCCCCACGATCGGTTTGGAGCACCTTGAGTTTCCTGCCCGACTCCACTTCCACCGTGGCCTAGAAGTTCTTGATGGCCGCTGCCGCCTGATCCTTGCTTGACAGAAGATGGAGCCACATATAGCGACTCATGTCATCAACGAGTAGCAAAAAATACTTGTTACCGCTTGGAGTCGGTGGGGACACTGGATCGCACAGGTCACCGTGGACAAGGTCCAGGGCGTGCTCCGCGCGCCGCTTTGCATGGCTGGGGAAGGGGGTCCTGCGTTGCTTGCCGGCGAGACAACTATCATAGACCTGATCGATGTGATCTAGGTGCGGCAGTCCACGGACAATCTGCTTGGTGGCGAGGGAGCAGAGCGACTTGAAGCTTATGTGGCCAAAACGTTCGTGCCACCGCCAGGCTGTCTCCGAGCTGCGCGCCATGAGGCACACGGGACGCCTGATCACCAACTCGAGGATGTATAGGTGAGTGTTCCCACATGGTACCTTGGTGAGCAGATCCCGCGCCTCGTCGTAGATCCATAGGGTGCCATCGTAGAGGTCGATGCGGTACCCGGCTTCCTCCATCTGACCGAGGCTGACGATGTTCGCCACCAGCCGAGGGGTGTAGTAGACTCCGACGAGGGTGTGGTGCTCGCCGTTCTTGAGGACGAAGATGATGGAGCCCCATCCCTCAATCTCGACCATGGACCTGTCACCGAAACGGACCGTGCCGCCCACATTGGTGTCGAGGTGCGCGAACGCCGAGCGCGCACCGGTCATATGATTGGTCGCTCCGGTGTCGAGCACCCACCTGCGAGCGTCTCGATCGGTATGGGGCCAAGCTCAGCGAAGACTTCCGCCTCGTGGATCTCGACGCAGGTGGCGGGCCGCGACGAAAAAGAAGACGGCGCGTCGTTGATGGTCGTGGCGGTTGCCGAAACCATCATGAGCGCATGTTGCTCTTCTCCTTCCACGACATGCGCCTTCTGCTCCCGCCTCGGTTTGCGGCAGTCCTTGGCGTAGTGGCCCTTGATGCCATAGTTTACGCACTTGTCAGGGTTCCTCTCTTGAGGCTTCCCTTGACCGTCGTGTCCCTTGCCATCCTGGCCGCCGCCGGAGCTACCGCCAGAGCCGCCGCCGTGGCCACGGCGTGTCTTGTCGCGCTTGCCGCTGCCGGAGCCTTCGCCAAACTCGCGCAGCTTGAGCCGCGCCATCCACTCCTCCTCCGCGAGGAGCAGGAGGCCCTGCTTGTTGGCGGTGGACGACGCGCCTGCGGAGGCTGGCTTCTTCTTGCGCTGCTCGATGGCGCGTAGACGGCCGACAACTTCCTCCACCAAGAGCTCGTTGACGTCGAGGAGCGTCTCGATGGAGTAAGCAATCTGCTCGAGATGTTCAGGAACCACCTGGAGCATCTTCTTCATGATCTGGGCATCGGTGATGTCGTGGCCCAAAGTGCGGATGGTGTTGGCGAGAGACATGATACGGAGCGAGAAGTCGTCCACGGACTCACCCTCGTTGAAGCCGATGTCGCCGAATTGCCGGAGTAGGTGCTGGGTGTTGGCCTCCCGCACTCGGTCCACCCCGACATGAACGGTTTTGACCGCCACCCATGCCGATCGCACTGAGGTCACAGCGAGGTCATCATCGAAAGCATGGTCAAGGAGCAGACGAGCGGCGCCATCCAGTACCCCTTGCTCACGCGCTCCAACTATCAGGAGTGGGCGCTCCTAATGAAGGTTAATCTGTAGGCGGGGGGCTTATGGCACGCCGTCGAGCTGGAGGAAGGGGACGAGGTGCTCATCGAGTACCGTGAGGATCGCCTCACCATGGCAGCCATCATGCGGTCCGTGCCCTCTGAAATGCTGGGCTCACTAGCCCGCAAGCGAACGGTTTTGACCGCCGCCCATGCCGATCGCGCCGTCCGCTTGCGGGCTAGTGAGCCCAGCATTTTGGAGGGCATAGACCATAGGATGGCTGCCATGGCGAGGCGATCCTCACGGTACTCGATGAGCACCTCCTCCCCTTCCTCTGGCTCGACGGCGTGCCATAAGCCCGTCGCCTGCAGATTAACCTTCATCAGGAGCGCCCACTCCTGATAGTTGGAGCGCATGAGCATGGGGTACTGGATGGCACCGCTCGTCTGCTCCTTGACCATGCGCTCGATGATGACCTCGCCGCGACCTCGGTGCCCTCAGCGCGACGCTGGCGATTGAGAAACTCGACGACGCGGTGGTGGCGATGGCGAACGACCACCGGACAGTGGGACGGACATCGTTCCCGGACTCTAACCGCTCTGATACCAAATGTTGGAGAACCGCCGGTGAGAAGCAGCCGGTGATCCTTGGAAGACGCACTCAGAAAACACAGTCGGGTTTTGTAACACCTCTGGTGTTTAAATATTAAAATCTGACATGTCATCATATGCATTGCAAAGCATTTGGCATTCGGTGAAAACTTTGATATGCATTTACTAAAACAAGTTTACATTTGTGTAATGAGTGTTGAATTGTATTGTTTGACTCAAGTTCAAAGTTTGTCTGGGTTTTGAATTTTTCGAGAAAACCCCGTTTTTCAACATTTAAATCCTACCCTGAAAATCCATTTCAAAATCTAAGCATATTTTGGGGTTAGGCCCAAAAGCAAAAGTGTAGAGATTGGCAAGTTAAGCAAAGTTTATCTTTGGAGTTTTTCAAGTTGTTTAGAAAAATTTCGAGTAATTCAAAAAGGCGTAATTCATTAAATTTCCCGATTCAAATTCAAAAGTTCATTTCAAAATCTAGACCAAATTAGGAGATGGTTATAAAAGCAAAGTTGTAGAACTTTTGATTTTGAACAACTTTTATTTTTGGAGATTTTTGAGTTGTTATGAAAATTTAGGAGTAATTTGTGAATTTTAGCGAATGACAAACTTATAAATACTGTGAACAGTGTTCACCGCCGTAGCTACACCGCCGGCGACCTTCGGTTCGCTTCCAGGCGCGCGCGTGGACGTCCTCGGCTTTGCGCTGGCGTGAAAACGTCTCCTGCGTCGCTTTCTTGAGCTTCCTGGCCATCCTTTATAACCAGAGCCGTCGCCGTTTGCCCCCGCCCCTTTCCTCTGTTTTCCAGTCACCGCCATCGCAGCTCCGTCGAGCTTTTGCCGTCGAACCAGCGCCCACGCCATCGCAGCAAAGCGTGTTCTAGCTCCGCTAGTTCCTTGTGCGTCCAGCAAACCAGTCCTTGTGGCTTGTCTTCACCGGAAACTCACGATGCACGCCCTTCTTCCTCGCGGCCGGCAATTCCTCCGCCGAGCACGATTCGCCGCGGCTAGAGCTCCATGGTGCATCTCTATCTCTGGTTTTGGCTGATTTTGTTTCGTCTCGATGCTGTAGTACTTTATCCATAGCTGGTTGCTCATTTTGACCACTGCAGTTGCCGGTACACCATCGCCGACGACGTTTTGCTCCGCCGTGATCACCGTGATCGTCGTCACGCCTCTCCGTTGCTTCTCCGACATCGCTCCTTGCTTCAACATGTTCGGGGTGAGCCACTGGTGCTTCCTGGATCCCTTGTTTGAGCTCTACCAGTCTGTAACTGCCGGCATAACGCTGCCGTGCCACCGCGTCCGCCATGGTCGGCGTAGTACTCGGTTCGGGCCGTAATTGGTTGTGTTAGTGCCATAGATCGATGCGCTATGACGTAGTGATCATGTTAGTACTCTTGCAGTCACCGTTGGACTCACCGTCAGTGAGAAATCGCTGGTCAGCGTCGTCGCCGTCGTGGTCAGCGCGCGAGGTTAGGGATGACAGGTGGGGTCGGGTTGTCAGTGACTCAGTGTTCAAATGGATTTTTCTATTTTCAGATTTGAATGAATAGTGTCTGTTTTTGTTATTTTTGTGTAGATTTATTTAAAGCTCCAAAAATTATGAAAATTTTTGTGTGACTTCTCTGTGATGTATAGTATTTAAGAAAAATATGAAATAATGTTTTTAAGTACTTTTTGAATGTGATAAAAATTGCTTAATTTATTAATAAATGGATTTCCATAATTTTTCTAGGCTTATTTAATTGTCCAAAAATTATGAAATTTGTTTTGCCACTTACTTATCATGTAATGAACATGTACTAAAATTTTGAGCTCAATTAGAATAAGTTGATTTATTTCATAATTTTGAATTAAATAATTAATTCATAAAAGTAAATAGTAACCTTTAATGATTTAGGTTTTGTTTGAAATTTTGGATTGAGTGATGACCTTGGGTCATTAGTTGATGATGATCCTTGGCAATTGATGTATGTGTTATGAAAAAGATTTAGTTATTTGACTTGCAACTGTACCGCGAAAAAAAGTTGTATTCAAATTGTTAATTTTGCATCCATCATCGAGCATTATGTTTCGTATTCCGCATCATGTTAAACATGGCATTGTTATTACGTGTAGTGAACGAAGGTAAAAATATGGTAGTTAATCAAGCTGTTGAGGAGGTTAATCCGTCTGTTGAGGTCGGATCGAATCCTTGTGTAACGTCGCAGGAATCAGACTTTTCCATCAACGAAGGCAAGCTCCGGATGCATACAACTCTACCTTGTGTTTTATAAATTAATTTCGCTTTTGCTTTCCGTTACTGCATTAAGTGATTAGGAGTTAAGTAAAAGCCTAATTGGTGCATTACCACCCTTGTTATTCCATATTTACCATATTACTAGTTTTAAACTTGTATATGCCTAGTTTTGCTTAGCTATGCGTAGAACGATGAAAGTCGGATGACTACCTGTTACCTGCAAGTTTTAAACGGAACATTGGTTAACTATGTTAGCATGTGATATGGGAATGTGGAGTAATAAATCTAGACCGGACGGACTCGGTGTGTGTGAGCCACAAGACATGGAGGTCTTGTGAGCGGGTTTTTTCCGCCTGTGTCGATTAAGGCACGTCCGTTGTTGAATTGCATGAGGTGAGAATTTGTAGTACTAACCACATACTCCGGTAAGCCTGAGCTTGGCAATTCTATTACGAGAATGGCTACTCGTGCACTGGGAGTGGAGAGATGGCGGGAATAACATGTACCCACGTGGCCATAGGCTGAAATGGTGGAGTACTGTGTTCTCAGGTGGCGTGGACCCGTTCTTGTTTTAGAGGATCCAAGGGTAGGTTGGTATATGTAGGTTGGGGACCTGCATATGTCGTGTGGTCTGGAATCCCCAGCTGGGTTTAATCGGTTCAAATCGTCGTTGCTCCTCGGTTATGGAGACTCAACACACTGTTCATCATCGTAGTATTAATAACTGGAACTTGAATAAGGCTTGCAAAAGTGTTGGATATGAAGTTTCATGATCTCAGTGTGGATCATGTCAGTTTTGTATATAATTCTTAAAGAAGTCTTCTATATAAAGAATTTTATTAAAAGAGCTTTTATGCAAAAGAACTTTGATCATTGTTATAGCTATACCTTGAATCCCTGAGCCTACATTACTGAGTTTATCAGTTTTATTTCGGATAAGTCTTGTTGAGTACTTTTGTACTCAGGGTTCGTTGACCCTTGTTGTAGGAGAGCCTCATGAGCAGATCTGTTTTGGATCATGCTGCATGACTATCGTTCGATCTGACGATGAGAAGTAAATGTGTGATCCTTGGGCAGGATGTTTATTTTGCGTGTTAAGTATATGTTAATTATGCCACTCCACTACTACTATGGTTTGTAATAATTATTGAACTTAGTGTGTAAGGTTTGAAACAACTAGTTTGTAAACTATGTTACCGTAAGACTTCCGCTGTTTTTACTCTGGTTTTGATATTTGAATAAATATTGTAATACTGCAATGACTCTGTAACGTGATCCTGCTCGAAAATCGTGGATGATTCGGGGTTCCCCAAGGACACCCAACAGTCTTTTTAAGTTCATAGAAACATATGCATAGATGTCAAAGGTCATCGGACAGTGACAGGTGCATGTGGGCCCTATAACTTAGGAGGTTCTACCACAGGTTTTTTGGTGCTATCAACTGGCAGCGTTTTTCATATATAATTACATTACTTAAAGAAAAATTACATGCATAAGTGGGGAGGTATTCTCCACAAAACGCGCAGCACCTAGCGCACTACTAGTCGTGCCATCCCACGACTCACCAGTTGTCGCAAGCTTAACTAAATTTAGCTACTGACTAATAAAAGTAAATGCTATTTACAGACACCGACTCGGACTAAAACAAATGATCGGTGATGGCTGGACTGCATAACAATTTGTTCGATTCACTCATGGCGTAGCATCACCACATGTCCTTGCACCAAAATCCCTCAAAGAAATTTCACCCCAATCACAGGCAAATTCGACGAACGAAAATTCACCAAAAATAGCTGCGAAATCACATAAAAAGAATAATTTCAGATTTGAAAAGAGAAACAAGTGGAGCATGAATTTGATGCTTGATTAACTAAAGAGGTCCGATTACAAGTCACTCCTAACAAATCAAAGTTCCCGTTTGTTTCTGTTAGATTGATCTCCTGACCAATAAGCCCAACGGCCTATTGGGCCTTGGTCTCGCGCCCTGATCGGGGGCGCCCAACCCTACATGGTTGGTGGGCCCCATCGCACTGCGCTATATAAAGAGGTGGGGGCCGGCGGCTCAAAGCACGAGGTTCACCGTGAGCCGCAAACCCCCCCGACAAACCCTAATTCCGATCTAAGAGGGCGCGCAGCCAGCGACAGGAAGCTCCGCTGATCCTCGCCGTCGTCACTGCTACGCCCGACCGCACTGCATCGACGTCCGTGCAACCTCTACTCCACCCGTCACTGCCTGTGTGCTGCCTCCATCACCGAACCAGCGATGGCCAGCACAACCGCGACTTCATCCGGAGGCTCAGGTTCATCACCAGCCCCTCTCTACCCTATCTCCCTCTCGGTGTAGTGTTCTAGATCTAAATATGCATGTGCTTCACGGATCTAAGTGTTCATCCGTCTAGATCTACCCTAGTCGATCCACAAAATCACAACAATGGTATCGGAGCTATTTTTTTTCTAGCGGTAGATCTGGGTACGGGAAAAGTAAGAACAGAATGAGACATGGTCTCGACACCCTAACCCTAACCAAGGAAGGGGACTGACTGAGAATCAAAAGAACCACGCCGGGATCCGGCGACCGCTCGGTGACTGACTCAGAAAAGAAATAAACTGATTTCAAATCAGGGGGGAGAAGAAAACAGTTTCGTCCCCAATCCTAATCCCTAACCCTAATCGAGAAATCGTGCAAAATCGGGATAAAAGAAACCGGAAAAGGATGAAAAGGATCCCGATCTCGGATTGAATGAGAAAGAACCCTAACCCTAGAAATGAAACCCTAACCCTAGATTGGGTTTTGGGGAAGGAAAAAGATGGAGAGGGGAACCTACCCGGTCCTCCCGACACCGCCGTCGCGCGGAAAGCCACCACCGTGCGGGCGGTGATCACCGCCGCCATGGTTGGCGAGCGGACAAAGGCCCGACTCGGCCGTGGCTCAGGACAGCGGTCCAAAGCCGCTCGACGGCGGCGCGCTCTGCCATGGGCGAGCGTGCGCACCGGCGAGGGGCTTAGCACCGGTGTCGTCCTCCCTTCTTCTCCGGTGACGAGGTAGGTGGTCGCACGCTCCCTTCGTTTTTCGCTACCGTCGCCGTGGGAGAGGAGAGGAGAAAGAGGAAATGAACCTAGGGTTCAGAGAGAGGGGCCAGCCAGGGGTTTTGTTCGGGCGAAATGGCCGGATAGCCGTCCGATCCGATTTAGCGATCAGGATTCGCCGGACCGGCTTTAGGCCCAGGCGGGCAAACGGTTTCGCGGCCCAGGCCCAGGTTGTGGCCTGGGCGCGGGGGAGAGAGCGCGCGCGGCTGGGCGCGGGGGTGCGCTGGAGCGCGCGGATGGGCCGCGGCAGCTGGACCGAGTGCGCTGGCGCGCGCGCGCGTGAGCAGGCCATGGGCCGCGCGTGTGCTGGCTGGGCCAAAATGGCCAAATAAATAGTAAAGTCACAGTTTTTGTTTTTCTTATTTTCCAGAAAACAGTTTGATCAATTTGAATTGATTTTTTATGATAATTTTCTGTACAAAATTTATCCAACGATATTTTTTGTTCAGTAAATAGTAAATTTGCTTCTGGAAAATAGGAAAAAGATTATTAAATGTTAAAGTTTCCGCTGCGTATTTAAAGATGTAATTTTCATTATTAAATTCGAACCAACGGGAGAATTTAATTTTGAAAATGGAAATGATTTAAATTGATTATAATATTGTTGTTATTCTTACCAACGTTGATTAATGGCAATATTATAATATTTTTGTTATACATTAATTCTATTTCTGCCCAACGGTGATGTAGAATTAGTGTAGAAAATAATTGTATGTTTTAATTTTGACCAACGTTGAACTAAGGCATGCAATTATTGTTGTTATTTCTGTTCTTACCCTATTTGAATTATGTTTTCAGGAGGATATAACTTAATGAGTTGTATCAAAGAGATCCCCACTCTAAAAGGTGATAACTATATTGAGTGGAAGAAAAAGATAGACCTGGCCTTTATCCTCACTGAGGTGGACTGGGTTGTCATCACACCGTGTCCCAAAGAACCTGTGGCACCGGTGAGGGAGACAGATGAGACTGATGCTGCATGGCAGAACAGAGAGCGGGATTTTGCTCCCGTAAAGATGTCATATGACCTTGAGCATAGGAAATGGGTCACTACCAACAAGAAGTGTTTGGCAGTGATAAAGAACACGATTGAGCCTGCTATTGTGGGCTCAATTCTAGACTATGACACGGTCACAGAGTACCTAGATAGAATAAAGAGTCAGTTCACTGGCTCTTCAAAGACATATGCAACCCAGCTGATCAAGCAGCTGGTTACAGAAAGGTACTCTGGTGGCGGCAGTGGCATTAGAGAGCACATACTGAGAATGAGCAATCTGGCATCTAAGCTCAAACCAATGGATTTGGCACTCAAGGATGAGTTTCTTATTCATTTGATTTTTGCTTCCTTGCCTAAAGAATTTGACACCTTTGTTGTTAATTACAACATACAGCCTGAAAAATGGGATTTGGAAAAACTCATAGCCATGTGTGTGCAGGAGGAAAGAATAAAAGTTTCACAAGGTGGTTCTGTCAACTACCTAAAAGATAAGAAAAAGAACTATAATAACAGCTCTTCCTCCAAGTCATCTGGAAAAGGTCCCATGCAACAGTCTCAGAACCAATAATTCCCAGTGGCTAAAGACCAGTGTCTCCACTGCAAGAAGACGGGATATTATAAAAAGAATTGTCCTGATTTCTTAAAGATGATTATGAAGAATAAAGGTGAAAACATTATTACATTCGTAAATGAATCCTTGTATGTAAAGTTTTCAAAATCTACTTGGTGGATTGATTCAGGTGTAACTATTGATGTTGCTAATTTATTACAGGGATTCCGTTCAATGAGAACTTTGCAAAGAAGCGAAAGTTTCATTAAAGTCGCAAATGGAGTACAAGCAGATGTTGAGGCCGTTGGAGATCTTCCTCTAGAGCTTCTAGATGGCTTCATACTTTTTCTTAGAGATGTTCTTTATGTACCTTATTTGCAAAGAAACCTTATTAGTGTATCAAAGTTGGACCATGATGGTTATGATTGCCATTTTGGAAATGGCAAATGTCGGATATTGTTTAATAATAAATGTGTTGGTCTTGCCTTCCGACAAGACAAGCTTTATTTGTTATCACTTCGTAAAAATGTGAATTCCGTATGTGATGTGAATGAAAATGTATCCTCATCGAACAATGGAAACAGAAAATGAAAGAGAGCTCATGATGCATTGTCGAAATTATGGCACTGTCGTTTAGGCCATATTTCAAGGGGGAGAATAGAAAGACTAGTGAGGAATGATATTCTTCCTCCATTAGAGCTCTCAGAGTTAGAACAATGTAGAGATTGCATAAAAAGAAAGTATGTAAAGAAAATTAAGAAAGATGCCAAACGAAACGCAGGAATTCTACAGATTATTCACACAGACATATGTGGTCCTTTTCCTGTGAAAAGTGTGGATGGTTATGATTCATTCATAACATTCACAGACGATTACTCTCGGTTTGGCTACATTTATCCAATTAAAGAAAGAACAGAAGCATTGGATAAATTTAAAATATTTAAAGTAGAAGTTGAAAATCAGCATGATTTAAAGATTAAGATAGTCAGGTCTGACCATAGAGGAGAGTACTACGGTCGGCATACCCCATATGGACAAGTTCCTGGACCTTTTGCAAGGTTCTTACAGGAGAATGGTATAGTCGCCCAGTATTCAACACCGGGCGAACCTCAGCAGAATGGAGTAGCTGAAAGGTGTAACCGTACCCTGATGGATATGATGCGTAGTATGATAAGTTACTCCACTTTACCCACGAGTCTGTGGATGGAGGCGTTAAAAACCGCCATTCATATTCTCAATAGAGTACCAAGTAAGTCGGTGCCCAAAACACCATATGAGTTGTGGACAGAAAGAGTACCCTCACTTAACCACTTGCGTATGTGGGGGAGCCCTGCTGAGGCTAAAGTTTTTAACCTAAATATTGGGAAGCTAGATCTCAAAACAGTGAGTTGCCATTTCATTGGCTACCCAGAAAAGTCAAAAGATTTTCGTTTCTACTGTCCTAACAGACATACAAAGTTTGTGGAAACGAGGCACGCTGTCTTCCTAGAGGATGAAATGATTAGGGGGAGCATGGTAGCTCGAGAAATTGACCTTGAAGAGAAGCGGGTGTATGCACCCACTCCGATCATTCATGAGCCATTTTTCTCACTACCTACTGTTGCTGCACCAACAGTACAAGACACTGTGGTGCCAGCACCTGTTGTTATCCCGCCTGTGGCAACAATGAATGATGATGAGGAACATGTGCCTTAGGATCCTATAGAACCTATTGCCACACATAAAGGGGAGCAACAACAGCCTCAAACAGAAAATGTGCCAATTGAGGAGGCCCCTAGAAGGTCTCAAAGAGTTAGAAAATTAGCTATTCCTGCTGATTATGAAGTGTACAACACTGAAGAATTTCAA